>NW_026294525.1:29236096-29596096 GCF_007827085.1 Peromyscus californicus insignis
AGGAAAGAAGGAAGGAAGGACAGAGGGAAGGAAGGAAGGACAGAGGGAAGAAAGGAAGGAAGGAAGGCGGGCAGGAGGGAAGGAGGGAGGGAAGGAAGGAAGGAAGGAAGGAAGGAAGGAAGGAAGGGAGGGAGGGAGGGAAGGAAGGAAGGAAGGAAGGAAGGCGGGCAGGAGGGAAGGAGGGAGGGAAGGAAGGAAGGAAGGAAGGAAGGAAGGAAGGGAGGGAAAGAGGGAAGGAAGGAAGGAAGGCAGCCAGGCAGGCAAGCACTAAAGGATCTAGGGTGAATTTAGTGGTGCAGTGCATGCCTTTTGTGCACAACACCCTGGGTACCATCCCCAGCTCTGCACAGCCAAAACAGAACACAATTTGAGATGTACAGGTAGAATCAATGCATCAGGAAGCAGCTCTGCCTTTACCTAGGTATGTACAGATGGGGTCAAAGCTGGGGTGACCTCATGTCAGAGGAATGTGTTTAAGCTGCAGCCTGTGCCTGCCTGTGATCATGACTACTGATCTGGCTTTGGCCACAGCTGTGTACCTTAGGTCACCCCTACCCCTCCCTTCTCTCTACTCCATGAGGTCTGGTCATGAGGGGGCGTAAAGGAAAACCATCATCATTTTCCACCACAGCTCTGGGCAGGCGCAATGTACTGCCATAGTGGCGCACACCAATTCTGGGCCCAGGGGCAAACTCAGCATGTTTTTAAGATATTAACACTAAACCTGGACTTTGGTGATTTGCAGCCTTGCGCACTGAGAAACATGATTTATCCTGATGTTTAATCCAGCAAGCCAGCGCATAAACTCTAGAATAGGGATATGTTCTCCTCTGCCCCCTGCACAGACAAACACAGCATCCATGTAAAAGCCTGTCAAGGGAGCATATAACAAACACACAAACACGCACATGTACACACACACACACACACACATCTTGGGGCTTTAAGCAGGATCTCCATCTTTACAAAGGTCCAGATTGATTTTGGGGTCACAAGTTGAAATGAACAACTAAAATTGGACCCTGAAATTTTAGTTGGCACAGGTCTTAAAACGAGGGTACAATCTTTCCCAGCAATGAAAATGTCACCTCAAACTTCTATGAGGCCAGAAGAAACAAGTAGAAAAAGTCACTTAAAAGCAGATGTCTGGATTTCGAGTGTTGGGACAAATTTCACAGGATGGTTGGGGGGGAGGGTGTTGGGGGTAGCACACGCCTTTAATCCCAGCGCTCGGGAGGCAGAGCCAGATGGATCTCTGTGAGTTCGAGGCCAGCCTGGTCTACAGAGTAAGATCCAGGACAGGCACCAAAACTACACAGAGAAACCCTGTCTCGAAAAACCAAAAAAAAAAAAAAATTTTCACAGGATGCTCTTGGGCACATCACCATCCATTTTCATTCATCTTTCAATTAGTCTCTTTGTGAATTGAAGTTCTCTGAAAACTTTATAAAAATAAGAATCCTTTTACTTCCTGATATGATGGTAAATAACCTTTAAAGCACTCGGGAGTCGCCAGGCGGTGGTGGCGTATGCCTTTAATCCCAGCACTCAGGAGGCAGAACCAGGCGGATCTCTGTGAGTTGGAGGCCAGCATGGTCAACAGAGTGAGATCCAGGACAGGCACCAAAACTACACAGAGAAACCCTGTCTCAAAACACCCCCTCCACCCGCCGCCAAATAAACAAACAAACAAACAAACAAACAAATAAATAAATAAAAGCACTCGTGAGTCAGAGGCTGTCAGATCTCTGTGAGTTCGAGGCTAGCCAAGGGCTGAACAGATGAGGTGTCTAGAAAGTACTGAGAGGGAGAGGAGTGTGAATTTTTTAGTGTGTACCAAGATTTTCATGGGACATTATTGACAACGCTTATTTTTATTGGGTAAAAATTACACTTTTAAACTGATAATACAACTTCCTTACACTCTGTTTCAATGATTCTTTGTATTAAGAGGAGGACTCTGTGGGAGGTAGCCTATATATTGGACTTTTACTTTCATTAATTTCCAGGGCGGGTGGTGCTCACTTGATACCTCTAAGCGTGTGCTGCAGATGGTGAAAGTGAAAACACTGGCCATCTTAAGCGGACCTGATGCAATGGAAAATCCCTGGCCTCCTGGGCCCTCTGCATGGTGCCTGTTCATCGGTGGCCAGAGAAGGACCTAACCAAACCTCCTCACAGATGTTGTCCGCATCAGCCCAAACCTCCCATTTCCACTTTCACCTAAAAAGTGGGGTGCAGGAAAGATCCACCCCAAAGAGTTCGGGGGAACTTTGGCACTCGGCTTTTATGGTGTGCCAACTTCCTGGTTTGAACTTTCACGGCTTTCATTATCATCATCATTGAAGGGTCTGTCCTGGGATCACTTTCACACATGTCATTCCTCCTGGTGGCTTTTTTTTTTTTTAAGTGGTGGTTTCTTTCTCTCTTCACTTGTTCTCTGATACTCTGGATTTCTATATTTTAACAACTCATTCTGTTGACTTTTCTCTGAGCACTCCATGCTCCTTCAGGAGGGACGCTTCGGTTCTTCGGTTTCAAACCCAAGGCTGGGCTTTCCCTTTCTCGCCTAGAGAGGTGAGCCACCTACTGTTGCCTTTTGGTATGACTACAAGAGGAGAAAATTCCAGTGGCGGAGAGTAACCAAGTTTACAAAAAAAACCCGATCCTTACACGCTGTTGTACGCGTCTACAAATTAAGCCCATCGAGGGAAAAGGTTTTTAAACTCCGATTCTTTTTGCCATGGTTTTCGCTGTACAAACAGCATGGTGTTTCCCAGGCGTGCTCACTGGGGAGGAGGCGGAAAAGGCTCCTGAGAGATCAGTGGTGTGCAGACCTCTGAGCAGAGACCAGAACCAGGCTCCATGCTCTAGGACACACTAGATCACGGGAGCTTTTAAGCATCATGAAAGTGCAGCCCCTGCCCCTAAGAAATCCCAATTAAAAGGTCTGGGATGAAGTCCAAGTATTAGTACTCTTCAAAATACATCCCCCAGAAGATTCGAATATACTGGAGTTGAAAATAGCAATGGTTTTTTGAGGCGTCTTAGTTCTCAGATCTTTTCTTTCCCCACTTGCTATGCAAAGAGATTGTATCATTGGGTTTCTTATTTTAAAAAAAATCTGTAGGATATTATTAAATAAAATAAAAGAGCTTTTTTTTTTTTTTTGAAAGAAATTGTGACGAATTGGCATGGCCATGATCAAATCCTATCAGCAGCCAATTGGAACTGAAAAAAATTCCTTCTTGACTTTGTGTATTCGTCCATAAAATTGTAGAATGAATCAGAGAGACATCATTTCATTCAGAGTTCTGCTCTCCTTGACTGGGTCAACTTCAGCTACTGTGTTTACTTCTGAGCTCTAAAATGAGGGGGCCGTACCAGCAGACACCTCCCAGGAGCTGAGGAGGAGAATCGGGTGCTTGACAGCCTGGCAAACTGAGGCCCAAGCCTGGTGCCCGCAGCCGCCGGGCAGCTCTCAGAGAAGGCAGAGTCATTACCGAGGAAGGCACGGCACCGACTTGCAGCTACAGTGAGTGGCATCGCGCTGGTCTCCAAAGGCGTCTTTAAAGTGTCATTGAAGTCTGCCTTTATGTTGCTTTCATAAAACCGTATTAAACTTCACATAGTCAACTCTTGACTCGTGATGCATAGCCAAGCAGTTTAACCAAATGTAACTGCAATTTTACTGCCAAACCCTGCTTCTACGGCTATGACTAGGCCGGGACACCACTCACATGATCGGAGGAGAATACACTGAAGTCTCCTTTTCCTCTCAGTGGCCTGAGCTACATGCTAATGACGGGTGCATGGGCATGCTCTCCACAGATCAAGGGATGCGCAGTGCTGTATTTTTTCTTTAAAACCAAAACCCCAAACAACACGTTCTAACAATCTTTAAAGACAATTTTAAAGTGCCCAAAACAAACCTTCAGAGAGAATCTTCTAGTTTCCTTTTGCCCTTCTTCCAATTCTATTTGCATGATTTTATCTGCCTTAGCTTTCCCGGACTGGACGGGCCCTGTATTTTGCATTTGATCTTTCCCCTTAGGCCCCAGAGTGTAATAATTAGAAGCGTGGGCACCACTGTCCAGGTTCAGGCCTTACAAACCTTCGCTATTTCTGGATGTTTGACCTTAAGCTTCATAGAGGCCTCAGGAATTAGTACATTAGTATTAGTATAGTATATTATTAGTATTAGTAGTATTAGGATAGTATAGTATTAGTATATCAGTATTCTATGAAAGCCATTATTTAACAGATTTTTTTCTTATTTCTAAGACCTTTCAATTTTCCAAAGATCATGAACATTATTTAAAGGTTGATATACCTTTTCACTGGTGACACATTAGTATCTGAGAACTGCTGTGGGATGTTCTGTATGGCAAATGTGTTGCTCTGATTGGTTGGTAAATAAATCACTGATTGGCCTGTGGCCAGGCAGGAAGTATAGGCGGGACAAGGAGGAGAATAAAGCTGGGAAGTGGAAGGCTAAGTTAGAGAGACACTGCCAGCCGCCATGATGACAAACAGCATGTGAAGATGCCGGTAAGCCACAAGCCACATGGCAAGGTATAGATTTATAGAAATGGATTAATTTAAGCTGTAAGAAAAGTTAGCAAGAAGCCTGCCATGGCCATACAGTTTGTAACCAATATAAGTCTCTGTGTTTACTTGGTCAGGTCTGAGCGGCTGTAGGACTGGCAGGTGAGAGAGATTTGTCCTGACTGTGGGCCAGGCAGGAAAACTCTAGCTACAGAGAACTGTAAATTGCATGCATAGTATTGAAAATTCTTTTCTTCTGTGCTAGATTAAATTGATTTTAACTGGACATATCAGTTCATGTATTCATATTCACATATCCAGTCCATGCAGGGGCAGTATATAGAAAGAATGGAATCAGGGAGCTGACTCAGTGGGTAAAAGCACTTGCCACCAGAAACTGACAATCTGACTTTGGTCCCTGGAGCCTGCAGAAAAAGTTATATGCAGTAGCATCCCACGGTCTCATTTTAAGACACAGAGGCAGGAGAATTTGCTGGAAGCTTACATACATACTCCAATGGCAGAAACAAGAGACCCTGTCTCAAAAACAAAGTGGAAGTAGAGAATTGGCTCCCCAAAGGTGTCCTCTGATCCCCACATGCGCACAGTAGCATGCATTTGTGTACATCTCTCTCTCATACATACACAGACACGCCACAAATAAATAAAATTTAAAAATTATTTTAAAAAATATGGCAATTTAGTGCAGATGCTACCAGTGACCACAGAAGGCATTGTTACGTATCTTAAGATGTCTAAAACCTCTTCAGGCATATTGTGTATGTGTTTCTTTACACGTGAAGCATTTGCTGAAGATTCACGTTTAGATCAGTCTGACCAAGAGATTGTTTCTTAAAGACTGAGGATGAGGCTCAGTGGTAGAATGTTTGTCTAGCAGTCAGGGTCCTGGGTTCCAGCCTTAAGAAAACAAAGGAAAAGAGAATGCTTCTTGACCAAAGCATTCACGGGTACATTAACACTAGAGAAGAGAATTTCTCCCTCTTAGCTGATGATGTATCAGGTTTGGAGAATGATGTGTGATGCTCATCTGTTTAACCGGTTGTCGCCACATAGACGTTTATTCATGAGGCTAAAAGGCTGGGAACATAGTATGAACAAAATCAGGCCCAGCCTGACCTGCTGGAGCTTGCCATCCAGGAAGGGAGACGAGACAGGAATCAGATGATCAATTGAACAAGTGCGAAGTTACCCCTGTGACGCTCTACAAAGGAAAGGGGCTGGGCACGAGAGTCTAGAATTAGACCCTTGCCCCGACCGAGGGTGGGCATCTGAAGAAGCTTGCCTATAGAAGTCACGGTTGTGCTGAGAACAGATGGACGGGCAGCCACCGAGGAGGTGAAAAGGAAGGAATGGACAGAAGGAACAGAAAGTACGACAGGCCTGTTGCACGAGGAAGCAGATCCAGTAAAGGGAATTGAAAGAGAGCCAGGTGGCCAGGCCCGCGACAGAGTGGAGTAGATGGATTAAGCCACTGGTGTACTGGAGCTGGCTCATACTTAGGTCGGAAAGCCAGTCTACACACTCATGCCTTCCTGACTCCACATTTAGTGACGTTAAGTTTGTGACTTGAAGCTAGCTGGGTAGGGTGGGTCTATCTACATCATGAAAATCGCCCAACCCCTCCTTTGGGGGTCACTTATTCTGTATTGGACGATGGGGAGCGATATCTAGACTCCGAATCTGACATGGTCTAGATCTGAGATCTGCAAACAGGGAAGAGATGCACGTTGAGAGAAAGAGGTCCTGGCTTCTAGTAATTATTGAAGTTCAAGGTAGGGATGTGTGCTTGGTACTGATGCCGCTTTGAGAAGCGAGGGAGGTGGGTGGGGGCCTGACGAAGGCTCGTGACCAACCGAAGGTGACACAGAGTGGGTAGAGGACAGAGAGCCGAGCTGCAGGAGGCAGAGCGCATGCAAAGCACTGACTCAGAGGCAGCTTCCAGTGAGAGCGGAGGTTCCAGGAGTGCATGCAGAGGACTGACTCAGAGGTCCCAGCAAGGCTTCAAGCAAGAGGTGGTCAGAGAACCAGGAAGAAGAAGTCCAGGGTCTGGGGGGTGAGGGGGAAGTGCTCGGCTTTCCGAGCACTTGGTCTTGGTGTTTGAAGGATTTTATCTACAAAAAGAGAAAGAGAGCGAAAGTGGAAGAAAGGCAAGGGACTAGCCCTCAGCCACAGGTGGACTCGAGATCCTTGAAACTGTAATTTAGCTTCACTTTAGGCCATGTGCCGAAGCACATTTCACTCCAACAACCAAATATCTTGTGTTTTCCATCTGCGTCATTTTACAGAGACGTGATTTCCCTTCGCAATGGCAGGTCTGCTGCTGCTCAGGACAGAGAGAGAGAGAGAGAGAGAGAGAGAGAGAGAGAGAGAGAGAGAGAGAGAGAGAGAGAGAGAGAGAGAGAGCAGTTCTCCTGCCACCATTACAAAGCCCAGTACAATTTACAGCCTTGTGTTGCTCAGATTTCATTCTTCCAGGGCAGACTCCTTGGCATAATTAAAATGAGACACTCTTATCCCTTCCCTGCCCAGGTCTGGAACCCTGGACACAGACATGTTGCTGCAGGCTTCCTGCCCACCAGCCTGCTGTTCACAGGAGGGCGGGCTGTGTACAGAGGAGACTGAATCTCAAGATCAGTCCCCCATCTCCTCCTCCTCTACCCCCTCTGTCTCTTCCTTCTTTTTCCTCTTCTCTTCCGAGCTAAATGCCCCTATGTGTGTGCACAGACTCTGCAGACAAGAATTCTTTTTGTGCCATTAAAGGCACAAAAGAAGTTGCTCAGGGGACTTGAATGAAAACTGTGTTGTTCATATGAAAATATATGGCCAGGAAAAATTAACAGCTTTTTCCCTTAGCACCTAGACATGCTGAGGCTTTTAGGCCACTCTCAAACTCCATTGACCTGCTCAATAGTTAAGATTTCATCTGTGACCCTTCCTAGAGCTGTTTGTGTTTACTGGAGGAAAAGGACTTGCCTGGAGAAATCACACTGTTAAAGGGAACAGAAAAGAAATTTGAAAAGGGGGCCTCCCTGACCCTTTTGAGATCACGTGCCTCTCTTGAAGAGAGGCCAAGCAGGAGCAGAAACATACTGTTCTCTGAGGTGGGGAGGTCCCTTTATAATGAACCCAGCTCTATCCAAATCAGCCCTCATTACAGGACTATAGTGTGTCTCTAGAGAGAGAGGTACAGATAGAGATGGGCATAGTGTTTTTTTAAAGCATGAAGAAAAAGGAGTTAACATTCCCCACTTAAGACTAGACTGGCAATGTCACACCTTTTGAAGGGGTTGAGAGAGAAAGTTTGTTGCTGGCTCAACTGCTTTTAATGTGTGTTGCTCACTAGCCGTGGACTCAGTGTTCATCTCTCAGAGCTCTAGAATAAATCTAAAACCACAAAACAACAAACACAGGCCATGCCTATCTTTCCTGAATAATGGAACCCTGGGACTTTTAAACCTTTGTCTTTCAACATGTCTAATTCAAAGAAGAAATGCTTAAACGCATCACATGAATGGTGAGTCCTTGCTCACGCTGGTAGCTTAGATTTTAAGGCTTGGACAGAACTTTGAGACAGTTACATGGACGTCATAAGGTCATGACTGGGGCTGGGTTTGGAAATTTGATCTACTAATTGCAGAAATGAAGACCAGTGATCTGTGCAAATGGAAATGAAGGCCAATTAGACACAATTAACATGTAGATTCAAAAATAAGATAGCACAGCATTCTACTCTGAGACTCTGCCAGTAGAGTTTAACAAATTAAAATGAAATGCAGTCAAGTTGAGACATCAGAAAAGCGAGTTATGCAACATCCTGCAAACGCCTCAAGACCTGCTTAATGGATCCTCGTGCTGGGGGAAGATGGATTCCCTCACACAGTGGGTTTTCTCCGGCTTGATGACCTGAGCTGCTTCCTGGAAGGAAGGACATGTGTTTTATTCATTCTGATAGCAAACACAGGCATGTGTAGAAAGTTTTGGAGGTACCCAAAGCTTTCACATCTTGTTCGCATTTAAGAATATTTGTACAAAGGATCCTGTGAGATTCTACCTTAAAGGGGCCACTGAGTATGTTAACTATGTATCAAATATAAATCCTATTTTGTGGCTAGAAGAGTAGGCGATTGGAAAATAGAAGCAAAGACCATAATTCCCGAGTTGTTTTTAGGTATCCCCTGTGCTGTTCCCAAGGTTTCATTTATACAATGCTTTAGGCTGCTAGGGTGCAAATTACACCTTGCTGGAGGGTAGCAAGATTTACTTAATGACTATCTGCAAATCACTGTAGGATCTTGAGGGAGGAATGTTGTTAGAGTGCAGAGCAGTAAATGCCCTCTGCGCAGGAGAAAGCTGCCTGGGCCCTAGCTGCTGGCTTTGATCTCATCAGCCCTCATAAAGTCAGCTCAATTTCTGCCTCATGTTTTATAGGGACTTTCTTCTAAGGAGAGCAAAACTCAGTGCAGACATTATCTAATTCCTCCTCGTAACATTCAAGTAAGGTTGGGTGGGGCCAGAGCTATTATGCCCCAACGCGGTTTACGTGTGAGGAAATAAAATAGAATGTTAAGTGACTTTCCCAAGGTCAAATGGAAGCTGAACAGCAGCAGCAAAGAGGATTTCTCCTAGGGTTTCCCGAGGTTAGCCCAGAGCCTGACAGCTCAGGCAGCTGGGCAAGGAGCCCTAGATTTTGAGCCAAAGCCCTGGGTTCACCCTCTTCTGTTGTTGACTCTGTATGATATTGGATGAGAGGCACGAATCCCTTTCTCTAATACAGAACAAGATAACTGGCATGGTGGCCCAGAACTGTAATTCCAGTACTCTGGAAGCTGAGGCAGGAGGATCAATAGTTCAAGGCTAGCTCACCTGGGCCACATAGGGAGAGCCTGTCTCAACAAGACACACACGAATAGCACTATATCAGAAGTATGTGCCACAGAATACTTCCCAGTTAGTTTAGACAGTGCAATTTCAAGTAATGACATCTGAGAAGAAAGACCACATCACATTAACGTCCCAGAGGCTAAAGTTATGACCATTATGTTGAAATTCATAAGTGAGAATAAGAAAGTAGATCACCAGTTGACTTTTTAATTTAAATTTTTTTGAGTTTGGACTCAGTTCAAATTGTCTATCCCTGTTTTTTTTTTTTTTTTTCTGTAGAAGTCCAAGATTTCAATCCAACGAAGATATATGTAAGTCCACCTGGCCTTAATTCTTTCTGTCATCTTTTATTTTAAGATCCTAACTTAGACATAGTCCCAATTCCTGGGCCACACTTGAAGTCTCACCTGTGAACCTGAACAAGTATCTCGCTGCCACACGGCTGCTCTTTCCTTCCTGTCTGAGCTCTTGCCTCACCTCGGTTTATCTCCTGCACTGCCTGTGGTGCTCATGATAAGTGGTCATCAGCAGACACAGTTACTGTCCCCAGACATGAGTGCCACTGGGGCTGGGGTCCCGTGCACAGCTCATGAACTCTGCGTTCTCTGGGGTTTTCCAAGGACAAGCTGACACTGAGCAGGAGTACAGGGATTATATTTTTCCCATGAAGCTATACTTCTTACATTTGTGTCGGTTTTTACTGTGACAGCCTGGACACCAACACGGCCCCGATAGGCTGGATTCTTGGAGGATATTGAGGAACAATTATCATGTGACATTTGGACATTCCTCTTCTCTGATCACTAGTGGTCTTTAGAGCAGAAGCCACCACAGCCAAAACCCAACTCCCAAACAATATTATGCATGTCTTGATTTTTTTTGTTTTTAAGAAAAAAAATTCTTCTGGGAGATATTTCGGCTTTAATGTAGGTGATTCCTAGGCCGAACATGGACATCACTCCATTGCCTCACTGAGGCATTGGCTGCCAAGTGAAAAAAATTAAACTAAAGTCAACCAATTTTATCGTGTTTTTGAGATTATAAACTTACTCAACATTTTCTACAAGGCACATGAACCTCTGAACTTAATTTATTCAGTGAGTGTGTGGTCTTGTACAACTGTACAAGCATAGCAGTGTACAATTCCTCTTACCCATCAAATAAAGGAGAATAAAAAGAGAAATGAAATGTTGATTGATCTGAGATTGTAGAGCATTTCCGAGGCTGAACAAGGTCCCTTTTTCTAGATGTCCGAGTTCCATGACTTATATGGTCACCTTTTGTGGTGGGGTATATTAACTTACGTTTTTCTTTTTCTTCTTATCCATTCCATCTGTCAAAGATCTAATTCACATCTGGAGATACGAAATCTATAGATCATAAACTGAGACTAAATGGCAATTTGTTTTTGGAACATGAGAAACAATTTCTTTTGGGGGAGAAGAGGGTTAAGGTCAGTGTTCAAAGCTGAATTGTTTAATTTCAGTCTCACAGACATCTAAAATAGTTAGTTGACTTTCTTTTTGAGGTTTTTTTTGAGCAAAATTGAGAGAAAAGTAGAGTTCGAGTCCACCCTCTGACAAGCTCTTAGTCTCCACTGTCCACAGTATCAGAGAGAGGCATTTGTTCCAGCTGACATGGATTACCAATCAGCCTAGAGTTCCCATTAAGGCTCACACTCTTGGTGTTGTGAATCTATGAGTTTGCCAGATGCAGAGTGACATCTCCTAGAAGTCCTCTGTGGTGGCATCATTATCCCTCCTCCTATCTCTGATTCCTGCCAACTTCTGGTCCCCCTACAGGCTCCCGGCTTTACCTTTTCCAGAATGTCATAGAGTCGCAATCAGGCATCCTGCGGCCTTTAACATCGATTCTTTCACTTAACACTGTGCAATGTGGCTCAAGATTCCTTTGCTGGCACCGAATATTACCCCATTATCAGGATGCACCATCCTTTATTTTTCCATTAGCCTACAGAAGGACATCTTGGTGCCTCCTGAATTGGGGCAGTTAGGAATAAAGCTGCCATAAACATTAATGTACAGATGTTTGTGTAGACACATTATCTTTTCTGGCATGAGATATGTCAAAGATTACTTACCGTACAAGTCTTAAAGTTTTGAAGGGTTGTTAAGTTATGCTTGGGACTTTTCACAGGGCAAAATATTTATAGAGCTTGGGCATATAAATTAACCACACATCACCATAAATGGAGCCTGACTAAACATATAAACTCCTGAAGAATTTCTGTGTCCAAGTCAAAGCCCTGAAAAATATGAGATTTTTCTCCATATGTGGATTATCCTTAAAGAGAAAAGATTGATTATGGTATGTCAATTCTTTTAGTGGCCTAAAAAAAAAGAAAGAAAGAAATACCATTTTTTAGGCCACTATAAGAATCAGAGCAAATGTATTAAAATTTTGCCTCCCTAAGTTTTTTTTGAAGAGCAGATATGTATGACTGGAGATCTGAATGTTCAAAATTAAATTCATGCTCATAAACTTTCCAGAATCTTCTTGTGGACAAAGCTGTTAGGGAAATTTTGGAGTTATTCTAAATTGAAATTTGAAGGTATTCTTGCTCCCCTCCCCCACAAGGATGTGTATGTAGAGGAGTAGGCGTGGAGAATGCAATATGTGTGGACCATTGCCCACTGGCTGTGACCTAAGGAAATAGTTACTCTGACCAGGTTCTTAATTGAAGGTATGATAGCTAAACCTTCTTTCTTTCTTTCCTCCAGGCTTTTGACCAGAAGACCTTTCTAATGTGCACAGATGAACCCAGTCACAGCAGCTGTACCACTTGGTTAATTCTGACTTCCCATAAGGCAGTTCATCCCCTGGGCTGGGGAGGTGGCTCAACACCTAAGAGCAAGGTGGTGGTGGTGTACACTTTTAATCCCAGTACTTGGGAGGCAGAGGCCAGTGGATCTCTGTGAGTTTGAGGCCAGCCTGGTCTACAGAGCTAGTTCCAGGAGAGTCAGAGTTACACAGAGAATCAAAACAAACAAACAAAACAAAGCAAACAAACAAACAAACAAAAAACAAAAAACCAACCCAAAACCAAAACAACAATAACAAAAAGATGTACTGCTCTTCCAGAGGACCAGAGTTCAGTTCCGAGCACCACATCAAGGTGGCTCACAACTCCAGTCCAGGGGCATCTGACCCCCCTTGGCTTCTGTCAGCATCTACACTCCTGTTACACTCATGTGCACATACCCACACAGATGCATACATATAATGCATTAAAAGAAAGAAAGAAAGAAGTTCCTCCCCTAACCGTTATTCAGAATAAGGAGAGGGTTTATCTTTTTGGCACACTCAAGACTCCTATTAGTACATGGCCTATAAAGGGGTTAAGGAAACCCAAGGAACTCCAGAATATCTGCAAGCTATGGTGCCAAACAGAAGAATCTGGATGGGGTGAAGAAAAATTCTCTTTCCCTCTCTCATCTGGATGAGATGAAGAAACAGTCTCTCTCTGTCTCTGTGTCTCTGTCTCTCTCTGTCTGTCTCTGTGTCTCTGTCTCTCTCTCCCTCTCTCTCCCTCTCTGTCCCAGTGCAAGAGCAGTTAAAATCAAGTTGCAGCCTGAGTGGCTGGGAAAGTACGGTTTAGCGGTCTCACAATTATCCCTCTTGTTGCTCTGTGGGAGAAAGAAGAGAAAGCTCTTTTGTTGCTGTTGTGTCTTCCTTTGACTTTAAGGACTGTTCCAGCAAGTTCAGGAAGAGGAAGTCGCCTATGCCAAGTCCTCGCTGGTTCTTGTGGATGTTCCCTCTCGCTCCCCTCCAGAGGTGGGAATTTCCCTACCTGTCTCCTGCCTCGCCACCTGCCCCCAAGAGCTCCGGGAACAGCATGCACAGGAGCTGTTGCTCCGACTCCTTTCAGAGGGATCCATGCTCAGGCAGTGTGTTTTTGAGCTCAACAAATACAGTTCAACAGCTCAGGCAGAACTCCATAATTCAAAGAATCCTTTCCCCATGTCTCTCAAAAGATTTTCTCATCTGTTTATCTCAAAGCCTGGATGTATAGAGATAGAGATTTTATTTTGTTTTATTTTATTTCTTATCATGGTGGTACTTTGAGCACAATCCAAGTCTTGGTGCTTGCTAGGTACATACTGTATTCTTAGGCTCAGACCAGTTTTGTAATCTTAATCAAAAAACATACAGTCTTATAAATTTAGTTTTGTAATTTTAAGGCTGAAATTATTAGGTATTTTTATCCTTTATTCTAACAAAACAGAATAAAATATAAGGATGTTCAAAATACCCCTTCTTTCAGGTTCATTTGCTGACCATTGCTAAATATTACTAAGTGCTAGCTTTTTCTGTCACCTGTGATGATATTTCCTTTTTGGCTCTAAGATTTCAAAGAGTCATTATTATGAAAACCATGGGGATTCCCTCCCCACCCCCCATTTCTCAAGGATAGCTACAATTAAAGATAATTTTAATTCTGAGTAGTATGTTCACAGGATGCCTCTAGGGAATGTATTGCTGGGTACATACTACAGTTGTCCATTCGTGTTAGTTGGGAATATATCATGCAACTGTGTTTGTAAGAGAATATTGGTTCCACTCTGGGATAGAGTATAGCCCTAGGGTCAAAGAAATGGGCATAAATATTTTCCAATTATTTATTCCTTTGATAGGGCTTGACGAGGAGTTGGCTGGTGTTACCACTTACAGATGATGCACACCTACACACATGTGCATCGTAGGGCTTGTAGGGCACTGGGACTGACCCTATCTATGAATAAGATTTGGGTATTTGTTATCGTGACACAATACACACTTAAAACAATTTAAAGGTTTATTTATTTTACTTTTATGAATATTAGTGGTTTCCCTGCATGTCTTATGTGTATCATGTGTGTACCTGGTGCCCTTGGAGGTCAGAAGAGCTTGTCAGGTACTCTGGAACCAGAGATATTGGTGGTTGGTAGCCAACACATGGGTGCTCAGTCCTGATCCTGGCTTCTCGGCAAGAGTAGCCAGTGCTCTCATTCATGGAGCCATCTCGCCTGCCCCGCAATTTTATGTGTGCTCCTATACGTGGGTATGTGTGCACATGGGTGTAGGTGTGCATGCGTGCATGTGTGCTAATGTGTATAGAGGCCAGAGGTGAACCACTGGTGGTATGCCTCAAGTGTCATCCACTTTTTTTTTTTTTTTGACTGGGTGTCTCATTGGCCTGGGACTTACCAACTACATTCTACTAGCCTCTCAGATTTGCCGACTTTTGCCTGAGATTACAAGTGTGTGCCGTGACACCTGATTTTTTTTTTTTATTTGGGCTCTAAGGAGTGGACTCAGCCCTCATGCTTGCACAAAAAGCCCTTTACTGAGTGAGCTATCGCCCAATCCCTTTATTTACTTACTTACTTACTCATTTATAGGCAAGGTCTTACATAGCCCAGGCTGCTCTCGACTGACCTTGAACTTCGGATCCTCCCCCTAGAGCAGGGGCTGCAGATACGTGCTACCATTGATAACCACCATGACATTTTCTATACTGATTCAGACATTTAAAATTACTGTATCGATGATTTCTCAGGATTGCTAAGTCTAGGGGCACCCCCCTCTTCATCTTGTACCCAAGGCAAGTGCCTCCTGGTCCCAGCTCCCTAGATTGCTGTGTTGTTTTTTTTTTTTTTTTTTTGGTTTTTCGAGACAGGGTTTCTCTGTGTAGCTTTGCGCCTTTTCCTGGAACTCACTTGGTAGCCCAGGCTGGCCTCGAACTCACAGAGATCCGCCTGGCTCTGCCTCCCGAGTGCTGGGATTAAAGGCGTGCGCCGCCACCGCCCGGCTATTGCTGTGTTTTTATCCCGTCTCTGGCCACTGGGCCTGCTGACTCAGTGTGGAACGGGTATTGGATGAGTGAGGAGGAATCCTGCTGCTGATGACTAGGGGACTGTTTGGCCTGATGTCTTCCAACAGAGTAAGTCCAACAACACTGACAAGAGGCTGTAAAAATGTGCTTCATGACCTCTTCTGAGAGATGGGAAGAAACGGCCACTGCACCCGGTGAATAACCGGCTCATCATTCCTGTAAAAGCATCCACAGAACCATCTTCTTGCCTCTGTTTGGTTTTTCATTGGTAAACCGTGTCCTTTTGCAAATGTACACGCATATGATGTATTCCCATGATGCCCCTTCCCACCCTCTCCAGTTTCTCTTCCACTCCTACCAGCCTCATCCACTATCTCTTTCCCTTGTTTTCAAGTTTTGGTTTTGTTTAGTGCCCTACAGAATTTAACTAGGGCTGTCTGTGTGACTTTGAGTTGGAAACTAACCCTTAAAACCCAGTAGACTCGACTGGTCTTCTCACCTTCAGGACTGAGTCAGCCACATAACGGACGTGTTCAGTACTCTGCTCGGTACTTACGTTAGGGGAAACCTAAGAGTACCCATTTCTTGAGGTTTCTTTATTTCACGTATCTTGACGAAGCTTTGCTGGAAAACTGCCCAAGGCAACGAAACGTGAACTTGAAAACTGAGTTTCTGACCCATAAAATCTGGGGGACACAGTCAAACCCTTGTAGGTCGGAAGCGAAGAAGAGTCGATAAGAGAAGGTGGATGGTCTTTGCGCCACGTTGGTTCCTTGGTCACGTGATGTGGTAAGTGCAAAGGGGAAAGATTTATTTCGGCCCATGGTTTCAGAGCGTTTGCTGCATCACGGTGGCGAGAGCCTGGCACAGGACAGTTCGCACGCAGCCAGAAAGCAGGGCAAAGGGAATGCTGGTGTTCAGCTACCACCGTTCTCCCTTCCCTGCATTTATTCCGCCCCTTCTCAGCGCACGGCACGGTGCCACTCACACTCAGAGGGGGTCTTTGCCCTTCGGTTAGTCCTCTCTGGCACCGTAATGTGTGCCTTACCAGTCGGGTCTCCTGCAGGACTCTAAATCTAGACAAGATGACAAGGAGAGGTAACCATCCCACCCCATCTCACTCGGTCTCTTTTCTAAGAGGCTGCCTGGAAAAATCTAGACACGGACTGTCTGAGTGGAGAAAGAGCTAGCGATTAATCTGCTAGCCCTCTCTTTTGCTTTTTCCTCGTTGGTCGAAGTCAACCCAGGGCAACTATGACCTGCCCACAGATCCGGTTGTGGGCTCTAGCCTCAGCCAGAGTATACAAGGTGTGTTCAGCCAATGCTCGGGTCCAGTGGCCTCTCCTGCTCGGTCCTTCTCTAGTGTGAGGACACTGAGGATATGCTTTATGACCTGGAAATATGGAATGTGAGCCATACCGTAACAGTATGGATTCTTCCAAACACATACAACTTTACAAACTAGTTGCTGGTCCATGAGGAGCCTAAAATTTTGTGTTTGAGGCATGAATTCATTTTCACTTTGCCTGATCTCTGTGTGTCATACTTGGCTTTGGGATTTTCTCTTGGACACTTGGAGCTCAATTTGAATGTCAGCTCGTAGAAAGTGCCGATGATGAAGACAGCTTTTCTCCCCCATGCTCAGATGAAAAGACGCACACAGACCCTTGAACTTCATCCCTGCTTTTCAAGTGTGTGTCTTATGCCCTACAGATGAAGACATTTTGCGTTAGGAAAGGAAAGGATGTGAATTGGGGCCCACATCTTGTTCTCACACTCTTCAGCCTGGCAGTTCATATAGCCAAACCACAAGTGGAACTAATGTCTCAGTATTGGCTTCCCATCACAACTGACCTATTATGAAGTAGCTTGCTCCCTGTCAATGTCAGAATTGGCTTACCCAGGATATGAAAAGGTGTTATCTCTCTTCCTGTTTCTTTTTCACTATTGAAGTTTGACTTTGAGCGTTTGCCTAACGTAAACATAATGCTGGCTACTGAATTCGGATTAACAAAGAGCAGCGGCACAATTTTTAAGAGACACTTTTTACGTCAGTTCTTGTCTCTTCATTTCTCAGCACCCCTCTCCCGGGAACTTGTGTGGTGGCCCCAGCCCCTCCCTTGGGCTACCACAGTCTCACCTCTTTATTGCAGGTCTTTGTGTCATTTATGGTTTCTTATCCTCTCTGGTCAACACATGTCAAGTTACTCACACGTTTGAGAATTCATGAGATGACACAAAGAGTGCGCGATTAAAAAGTATTAGAATGTTTCCTTTCTAATTGCTGTTTAAGACAATTTGGGGGATTTTCTGGGGGAAGTAATTGACTTGTCACTTTCCTGATCTTTAGCTGGACAGAGGTCTTTAATCCTTCTGCTTTCTTTTCTGTCCCCACTTACCAAGTAACTTCTTTGTAAGGGACAATGATCAGAGCTGACATCTTTAGCGACACTACTGAAATAAATATGCCCAGAGTTTGGAAGAGTAACACATGCCTGTTATCCCACTTCCCAGCTCATAGGAGGCTCAGATGGGATGGTTGAAAGTTCAAGGCCAGACCGGACTACTAGATAGAAAATTTCAGACTGGTCTGAGATATATATAACAAGACGCTGTCTCAAACATCTCAAACATCCAAATAGGAAGTAAACCACTCACATGGAGCGGCTTCGGCTCTTAAATAGCCATGTCTATGGAACCTAAGCTGTGATCACCCAGGGTCTGGCTGGACCTCAGCAATATGCAACCACATGAGATAGATCTTTCTACCTCAGAGTCATTAGAAAGGTTCTCTTTTGCTATCAAGGTGAACTCTACCTCCGGGTATTATTGGGCCTCTGGATCTTGTTTGTCAGGAAGCAGAATTCACAAGTGTGCTCTGTACCTGTGACCAGTTACCCGTGGTTCCTGTGGGAATGCGGGTTTCTCTACCTTCCTCATCACGGGGCCTTTTGAATGACAGTGTGTGTCCGTGAAGCCTAGACCCCCCACTGTCACTTCTTTGAAGCCAAGTGACACGGTCAGTGTCCTTTACACACATCTTTATTTTTCAGCTAGGTGAGAGAAGTTTAGCTTTTCCTTTGTCTTCATAATTTGTTCTCTAGACCCAATGGCCCAAATTTTCCAACTGTCCCTCATGCGAAATGGCTTCAAGTTTTGTTCTTTGCAAACAGGATTTTGCATAGTTATAATGTCTTCTAAAAACGGATGTTCAGAACTGATTATAGCACTTCAGGTGTGTTCTGACAAGGAGGTGAGGAAGGACGGAATTAAGCATCAGATTCCTCTTTTGGGAAGACAACATGTTTACTCCAGGAGAAATCATTCATAAAATCAAACACACTTACTTGGTTATAGGACTTAGCAGTCATGGACAAGTCGGACTATGGAGAAGTAGTTCAAATGCACTGTGGAACTTCAAACAGAAGTCTGTTGCTGGGGCAGCTTGAGCACTAAGCACGGTGGAACTTCAACTTCAACTTAGTTGGTCCATTTTGCATTTTTTGGTGGTTGGAAAGATGTTAAGATAAATTCTTAGGGCAACAAAATCCAGAGGATGTTGATGGCCATGTTTCTGAGATTTCCTTGCTACCTTAGACTAAGGTTCATATGAGACTGGGTTAAAGACTGTCGTTGGAATGTTTCTGCTCAGCGAACCCAGTGGGCAGTAATTGTGATTAAGGACAGCAGGGTGATAAGATGTCTTTCAGTCGACAGTGTGATTGTCACCTAGTTATGTAGTCCAGTTTGTATATTAATAAAATACTTCTTGGTATTTTTGAAGCATCTTTGGGAAGGATGTGTTCGCTAATTGATACTCCTTTTGGCCCAATAGGCTGTCATCAGATAGCTACAAAACAAACAGAACTCTAGTTATTCGAATATTCTTCAGAGAACTCACAGGTTTCCTTTGCTCGGCACGACTTTTCCCTTATCTTGTCTGAGTTGAGTCAGGGCGCCTGCAAGCGAGATACACCAAATACCTCCCTTGTTGCAGTGATCTAACGCCTGACCCGCAAACAACCAAACAAAAAAGCCGACACAAGCAAGTTAAGGAAGGAAAGAAGATATGGAGGTACTGAGGGAGGGAGGGGGAGAGACGGAGGGAGGGTTATTTTGGCTGGGGGTGTAGGAAAGGATACAGACCATCATGGCAGGAGAGACAGGGCTGCAGGGCCCTGATGTGGCAGATCACTAGTCACAGTTCATTCACAGTCAGAAAGCAAAGAGCAGACAGGAAGTGGGAAGATGCTGTAAAACCTCAAGGCCTGCTCCCAGTGACCCACTTCCTCCAGTGGCGCTCCATAGTCTGAAGGCTCCTCAATTTCCAAAAACAAAGCCACACTGGAGACCCAGAGGTTCAAACACATGAGGTTATGGGGGACATTTCACATTCAAACCACACCAGAAGGCTTGGTAAACCAGCTCCGGGTAATTATCTCCCAAAGTGATTTATGACATTTACGCCTTTGTCCTTCACGCTAAATCCTGGGGACTATTATTGGCGGTGTGAAGGTGTATATCCAAAAGTAAAACACAAGACAGCCTGTGAATCTTTCCCACAAAGTCATGTGATAGTCTGTCCAGGACTATTGAGGAAGCCCTCTACGAAGGAACGGAGACACAAACATTCCTGACTGTAAAATAACAGTAGTGTTCCTTTTCTTTGTCCTTTCTCTGACAAATTCTGCCTCCTTCATGGCTTCTCTTCCTTTTTTCTTGTCACTAGCACCAGGCTCCCTGCTACTTTCCTCTGCCTGGCTCTCTTTTTGCAGAGTTTATCCATTCCCACATCATTAGTTCTTCTTACTCCTTGCCAATGACTGCCTGAACTCTAGCTATGATTTCTGTGTTCCTGCTGACCCATAATGGTAACCGTATTTGATCCTTCTAAGAACCTTGTGAAATATCTTACATCACTCAATTATAGTAAACCGAGGCTTTATTCAATTTATATTTAGCAATACCCAAAGTCATTATTGATTATGAGAATAATTCGATTGTCATTACAATGTCTCCATGATGTGTAAGCATTTGCTTTTCCTCAACAACATTTGAACTCTCTCTCATAGAGAGTAACCCCTAAATAAACATTTGTGGATGAAAGGTGGGAAAACAAACTTCAGGGAGATAGTGGGCAGTTAGTTTGATTTAAGGGGTTCAAAGACATTAAGTAGGTTGGGAAACAATTTCAGTGACTAGGAAATGATGTGGGGTAGGATGGGGGAAGGCAGCAATGGTCCTAGTCTGCAGGAGAGAGGGCAGTTTGTTCTGAGCAGAAAAGGCCTTGTGAAGCTCTCTTGTCTCCTATGCTGGCAGAATTTGGAGACTGACTGGACTTCCGGAATCCTGTCTGAGTGGCCTGGTACATGATCTTGCCATCAACTCAGCCTGGGAACATAAGAGGAAAATATTCAGGTCTCTGAGCATTCTCGTACCAGATTAGCCTTCCCCACACACCATTCTCATCGTGTTACTGTAACCACCATAAATCCATAATGGCTTTCTTCTGCACCTCAAAACCAGTACGTAGTTCTGTTTTGATACCAAAGAACTCCTTCGGGTACCTATTTAGTACCAACTGGATTATAAACCCCCAGTGGGCTAAGAACATATCACGTGGTTTTTTGTTGTTGCAGCTACTCTAATACAGTGCCTACCACACTGCAACACTGATTCACTTAGGATAGATCACGATGCCTTTGAAATTCTCAATTATGAGTGAGGAGCAACTTAGAAACGCAGCAACAGAATTTGTTTCCATCTGAATTTACACTACAACTCATAGCAACAGCAAACACTGACACTTGGTGAACTGAATATGTTGGATATTAACTCTAAGCCCTTTGTGTCCATATTAACTCATTTAATCGTCTCAACAAGCCTAAATGATGGATATTGGTATTTTCCTCATTTTACAGATGTGGACACTGAGAGATTAAATTAATGTGGCTATTAAGTGTAGAAACTGGATTTGAATTTGGTTTAAAGTTCACTGAAATACCTACCACAATAAATAAAATATTATACACAATATTTTAGTGACAACTCAGGACCCAATGGTTGCCACAGTTAAAAGACAAATGGATATCTCGTTTATCAAGGGTAAACATATGACTAAGTGCTAGACGTGGAAGTCAAAAGCTACATCACCCTTAAGCATTTCACGTTCCCACCACCTGCTGTGCTCACACTTAGAATTATTGAAAACAGTGAAGGTTTATAGAGGAATTTTGCATTTTTATGTCATTAATTTTCCCAAAAAGTTATAGGTGCCAGGAAATAGTTTGTGTCCCATTTTTATGAATGGTGTCAAAACAGAGTCCACTCAGGTATCTAGTGCAGGTTTGTTGGCATTAGAGAGCACATACCTTAGAGACCGCGACATTGAATCCAATGTCGACACGATTATGAACTGCTCCCCAAAGGCTATGTTGAAGGCTTGGTCATCAGTCCCCTTTGGGGAAGGGATTGAAGCACAAGGATTATCATGTCACCCACAGACTCATCTATTGATAGGTTTGTGATTTGATGACATGTTTGGGAAATGGAAGAAACTAGGAGGTAGGGCCTAACTGGGGGTCATGGGGCATTAGGGGTATGCCCCTGAAAGGTGTACCTTGTCCCTAATCCATTCCTCCCTCCCTCTGTATGCTTCATGCTACCCCTCAGGTGATCCACTTGTCTCCAGTACATGCCTCACACTAGTTGGGAAACCACAGAGCCCAGTGACCATGGACTGACATCTCTGAAACATCAAGGGTGCCATTTCATCAAAGCAAGAGTAAGACAAAAGAGCCTAACTAACACACAGGGGCGACAGAAAGTGTTAATGAGATAGATGTCCAGTTATAGACCATTGAATGCTTATGAGACTACAGGCTCAAATGTACTTACAATACTTTGACAGAGTCTTTTGAACTTCTAATTATTTTATGCTTGTTGAAATCTTTTAATACATCCTTTTTCTATAAGAGTAAAACTATATATTTTAATTAGCATATGGTGATCATATGTAATAACTGGTATCATATGGCATTTTCATAAGAATATATAATTTATTTTTTATTATATTCATGTTCCTTTACCCTCTCCTGTTTCCCTCCTGCTCTGGCTGGTCATCTGCCTCTTACCACCTAGTTTCTCCTATGTTTTTCTGTCTATCTCTCATTTATTTATTTTTATTATTTGTTTATGCTATGAACCTTAGAAGCTATCTTTATTTAACAGGAAAAGGCTTCATAATACAATAATTATACCATTTTACCACCATGCCAGGTAAACAATTATTGTTTTTATTATTGCTATTATTATAGCAACCATTATTGTTACCTGTGCAATTTGCTAACTTATATTTGATTTTTGTTTTTGTTTTTGTTTTTTGAGACAGGGTTTCTCTGTGTAATGCCCTAGCTGTCCCGGAACTCACTTTGTAGACCAGACTGGCCTCAAACTCACAGAGATCTGCCTGCCTCTGCCTCCTGAGTGTTGGGATTAAAGGTATGTGCCCTCATGCCCAGACTACATTTGAATTTTTAATTTCCATGGACTATTCTAGGCTTACCAATGCCTCATATGGGCATGTATTGTAATTATCACTCAGAGTTGTTCTCAGGATTGACTACATCAGTTTGCAAAATCTTTGAATAGCTTTTAGACCACAGCAAATGCTTAGAAAATGCAAATTACTGCTTTGATTAGCATCATCATTATTAACAGGAGGACCCATGGCCTATAGCAACAATACTCTCAGCATAACATTTTAGACAGAGGTACCAAGAACTGTGCTATGGAAGACCTAAGTTCCTGTTGATCTTGGACTTCGCCATGATTATTTTTTATTAATTCCCTGCTGACCCATTTGTATTATCCCAGGCCTTTGCTAAGTCTGATAGTGTCCCTACATTCACTATGTGTTATAGAAATAAAATATGTTTCCATCCAGTACATGTTTCAGGTGAGATGAGGAAATGTGATGAGAACTAAGTTTAAGTTTGCCACCGAATTAAGAGTCAGTTACGGTATAAAAGCATTTATTGCACTTGACTTTCATTAGTAATGTATTGACAAGGAAGATGAAAATTTTAATGATGTCCATCAAATATTCCCTAAAGGGTTGAAGACACTGCATTTAACCTTATTTTGTGGTAATGACATCAACTTGGTTTCCATTGGTATGTCACCTGACATTAATATATTTTAACAAACCAAGAAACAAAATGTTCAAAACAAAGAAATCCACAAGAAAAATATTTTGACTCACGAGAGGGGTACCCCTAACTTTCCTTGCTGGGTAAAATGAATCATGACTGGGTAATGACCTCAGGACAAACTTTTTAAAACAAAACACACCATTTTCATTTTCCTTTTCTTTGAATCTCACTCTTACGGATTTGTGGTTATAATGAAACATCCTTCACATTTATTTCTGAGCTATCTTGTGAGACTGAAGCCATGTCTGTGCCAAAGCCAAAGAACTTCAAAGATGGTTCTGTAGCCCTTGGGGAAGCTCTTCCTTTCCTGTCCATGTCCTTGTCTCCTTTTCCCTGTTCACTTTCCAGTGTCTGTCTCTTCCCTTCCCCCACACTGTCTCCCTCCACTTCTTCCCGTCCTCTGTCCATTCCACCTTGACCTTGGTCCTTCACCATTGCTTTTACTTAGCTAATTGTACCCAGACCTGTAACTCCAAAATACAGACAGCAGTCATTTTATGATGACTGATCCACCATTTTTAGATTTTCACAATCATATGGAAGCCATACACCTTCAGTTAGCACCGTATGTCAGGTTTTGGGTTTTAATTTTTTTTTTAAGCTGACCTAGAATTGTTAGTAAGTTAAATGTGTTTTTGACTTATGAGGTTTTTAGCTTAAGATGGGTTTATTGAGATGTGACTGCATCTGAAGTCAAGGAGTATCTATACAAACCATTACTCATAAAACCAAGGGCTTGGGCCTCAAACACTGACCAGGGAGCCTTTCTGCCCTTTTTGTTTTTAACCTATCTCCATAGTTTGGTTCCAGCATAGCTCTGAACTCTTGACTTACTTTCGCTTTACAATCCTGTTCCCTTGCCTACACACTTAGCCTTCGCATCTGTTTGTGGTTTTTGATTGTCTTAGATCACCCCAGTAGACTCCAACTTGGGTTTGCTCTGCTGGGTCTCTTGTGTAGCTCCACTGTGCCTGTCCAACATGCTTAGGAAGGCACAGCCATTTCACTAGGTCACTCCTCCCCTGCCATTACTAAGCCAGCCTCATCTCCTTGGATGAGTAATTCAGCTATGAAACAGATCAATCCATTCAATAAAAATTTATCAAGCTTTATATTTGACAGTACAAGGGATGGTGACAGAACTTTTTAAATTTATTAATTTTTCTTTTGGCACGTTTGTAAGTTCTGTTGAATCTAACAAAGACAACAGTGTTAAGCATCTGTCTAGTTCCCTTTAAATTATACTAGATGATGATTTTCCATACAATTTTAAAACTCACAGGCTTTCTCCATCCAGGTAGAATCCATATGCTACCACACACATGGTTGCCCAACTTCATTGCTTTTTAACATGACATCCTTTGGACTGCAGATACACTGTCATCATAAAGTACATGCTTAGCATGTGAGAGACCTGAGATTTGGTCCCTAGACCTAAAAATAAATAAACATAATTCCTTTAGAAAATTAAACAAAAGCAAACTAGATGATTGCCAAAGTCCTTTGTTTTTGATCTGGTCATTTTGATCTTTCCTAAGTCTGAAGCCTCACCTAAGTCTTTCATATTTAATAGGAATTTAAAACTAATAAAATTTTAGTAATATGTACATTTTCCAAGTTACTATTTGGCCAAAGTATGTGTTTACCACAAAGACACATGAAAGATACTGTAAGTTCCAGGAACAATCTGCCTTATCTCAAAGTGCACACATTCGCAACAAATAACCTTTAAAGCTGTATGTAACAAAGTGAATGGAAAAGAATATAAGATCCTTGATAATTAGAGAGAATGGCCTTCCAACGGCTTCAGTAAAACACAGTGCACAACACTGTATGCTTGTGACTTAACCCTAAACTGAGTTAAGGCCTTTTCATTTTAATATTTATAAGCTATTTGTAACAAAACTTAATGTTTACTATTATAGATACTATTAGTTTTAACCTTTTTCCTTTTACATAACAGTTAACAACATGTATATTTGTATATAAGGATTTAAGTAGTATCTAGATGTGACTAATGATAGTAACACTCATTTACTTCCTAAGTGTCTCCATTAAATTAAGTAGCTTTCATGAATCACTTTGGCTCAGGCATGATGAGCATTTTAAACTCCATCCCAAAGCAAACAATGAGGTCTCTTTGAGTCTGGTGTCCTGTGTAATTTGATGTAAAGTCAATACTTCCTTAGTCATACTATGCAACTGAATGGGCTAAAAATGAGCAGTTTATGAATTTCCCACTAAGCTTTCTTGCTTTAAGCTTACAATATGAGATGCAGGATATTAATGAGTTCTTATGCAAAGAATCAACACATACTTAACCCTAGGATGATCATTGGTTCATCTATTCCTTTAACCTTTCGACAGATATGGTTGTCTGTCACTGATGAGCGAGCCAAGCTCCAAGAGGTTGTTAGGACAACTATTTTATCCAAGGTCATAAGTGTCAGACATGCTATTCAAACATTTTGTTGACTCCCAACCCATGTTTCCCTCCCACCATATTATATGTAATACACACATGCGTGCACACACACACACACACACACACACACACACACACACACACTCTGTTCTCATCTGAATTAATGGAATAGAATGGCTCTCTCATCCACAGTTGCTGCAGCGTTGTCTCTAAGGAATTGAAGGCAGCATTATAACTGCCTCTCTCTTTCACGAGAGGGCTTGAGAACACCATCTTGGAGAGCAAAAGGCACAGGACTGAGAAAGTACAGCCTGACGTAGACATAAAAGTGGGAGAATGGAATCTCCATTTAATTATTCTTAGAGAGAGGGGGCAGTGGGAAGACAATGGAGAGGTCAGGGAGAGAGGTGCTGCACGGAGTCCAGCCCAGACAGGCAGAAGGGGCAGGCCGGACTGAACCCAGGAGTGAAGTGGCTGGAAGATGAAGCTCGTGGGTGGCTAGAGAACAGAGCGTGGATGCAGATTATCAGAAGACACAAGTAGGGTTTTGTGGTGAGAAGAGAGGGTGGAGAGAAGATGGAGAAGGAGAGCTCCAGAAACCGCCTAAGAGCTGAAGAAAAGAATACATGGTTTTATCTGCATTAGAAAAAGTGGAAGTTTGTCTAATGTGGCAGAGTGTTCCTACCCATTGTGTTGGGCCAAGATACTGGATTATCTCAACTGTTTACCATAAGAAATGTGCAGTTTCCCAGGGTCACTCTGTAGCAAATGCCCAATAAGGATCCCGAACTTGTGGAGTTCATTTTATGTGATAGTGAGATTAAAACATCAGGTAATAAGGGTCCCCAAACCCCTTGGCTTCTCATCCATGAACTTGGATCTTTCCTCTTTAGTGAATATGGAGAGATGAAAAATGACAATCATACAAAGCAGTTCTGGATGTGGTCCACAGCTTAAATAGAGCACTCAGCTGCTGGAGGCAGGTGAATGGAGCTCTTTGAGTGGGAGGCAAGCCTGCTCTATATAGTGAGTTCAAAATGAGCAGAGTTACACGGTGAAATCCTGTCTTGGTGAGATCGTGTCTTCAACATACGGCAGGGAAGTTACACTCACGAAATCTCAACAAGATGGCTCCTGAAGCAAGACCTGAACAATGGCAGTACCAGTTGACATGTCAACAAAATGGAGGAAGTCTCACACAGGCCCGCCCCCTAGATAAAGAGCTATAGGCAATTAACAACTGCTGAGAAAACAGAATCAGTCTTTCCTTGGCATGAACCCCAAATTGATTATCCAATACTAAGTGTTCAGCCCTAAAACATATACATACAAGTAACACTAAATGGACTCTTTATTTATCTATTCACATATATAGTAATACATATACATATAGATGTAACAGTAATAATTAAAAAAAAAAGAGGCCATGAATTTGAGAAGGGGGTTGGTGGGACATTGTGTGAATTACAAGAGGGGATGATGTAATTGTCTTTAAATTTTAAAAAATTAGAACTATATAAAGCAGAGATAACCTTTCTCTTGGGGCCAATTTTCTGTGATTTGTGGGTTTCCAGGATATAACTTACACATTCCAAGGATAACATTGATTCTTCACCAGGTCCTAACAGTCCTGTTTAAGTCTGTTGAATACTTTGGAAGTCATCCTTAGATAACTAAAGACCAAAGAAAGGTTCATGGCCCCTTTCATGGGATTGGTAAACATTTCAGCATCACTGAACTGGATTTGAGTTGAACTGCATGGGAACCTGGGCAATATTTCAAGAGAGCACTGAGGTGGTTCTTTCAGGTAGAAGCCAGCTGAAACTCAAAGGGTCCAAGGCAGGCTTTGCTTTGAGTTTCTTTTTGGTTGAACTTGACACTCAAAGTGAAACTCAGGAGCTATGAACATCTTGCAAACTCAGGCTCAAAGGGAGGTTTTTGGAAGCAAAACTTGCAGGCTGAAAGTGCTGAGCTGATGGTGCTGATTGGCACTTTGGCTTGCCCTGCCTGAGCCTCTGAAGAGAACCAAATCTGCAAAGGATTCCTTTCACACTTCGGTACAACTTTGCAGACCTTGGACTTGCTAGTGCCGTACCCCCACCTAGCAGAGTGCACAAATTCCTACGATGCCAGATTGCCAGGCCGAGTAAACCAACCAAGTCCTGTGCCATGCTCCTGAATTAGGCCAAAAGGCATCCTGACTAATTGGGTAGTTCAAAGTAAAGTTACATATGTTGCCTGTTACCTGGGCAGTTGATCACAGTGACATTAAATATGAGGTCATTCATAACAATCTCTTATTTGTGAGAATGAACAACTGGAAAGAAAATCCTGTCTCTCTCCCATTAAACACATCTATCAAGGCCAACATATGACCCTCTTTAAAAGCTAAAGGCACAATGCATATAGGTAAGCCATTGTCAAGACATTTACAAGATATGCCTCTGACCTGAATAGGGGTTGGTTTGGGGGCACAGGGAATTTAATTTACTCTTGGCAAAGAGGACTGAATACTAAATTAAACTGAACAGAAACAAGGGTTTTTTTTCCTTTGAGAAAGGAAACAGGTTGGCAGAATTTTGGCATATCAACAAAAGGAAATCACACAAAGAGAAAAGGATTAGTCAAAATAAAGATCAAATGAAGATCAAGAATAAATTGGCTTCAACCCAGGAAACATTTGTTACATTTCATAAGCAGGTCTTTCCTTCCCAGGTGTGAAGAACAGAGGAACCACCTGATCCTCCCTTAAAGGTCATTGAGCACCCTGTGAGCTCGTGATAAAATGCCCCAGAGCCCCGAGAGCCCAGCACAGGTGCAGTACTGAAAAACATGTAACTTTCTTAGTCCGAAACACTACAACATTGTAAAGGCAGTGAGTTCTAGTGAGCAGATTATAAGGAGTGATGTACTAAGTACAGTTCAGACATGCTTTCCCTGTGGCTGCTTTAACAAAGTGAATGAACATTATCTATTATCTATCTATCAATCTATCTGTCATCTATCTATCTATCTATCTATCTATCTATCTATCTATCTATCTATCATCTATCTGTCATCATCCTATCTATCTATCTATCTATCTATCATCAATCAATCAATCATCTATCTATCAATCTATCTATCATCTATATCATTACCATCTATTAATCAATCAATAGACCTATGTATCATATTTCTATCCATTTGGCATTCAGATAGATATTGATCCTTTCAGGTGTCCAAGGATGCTATTGTATCATTGTTTAAAATGTGACACGATTCATAAGGCCCAGTGCTAAACAAAAAGGCAGTAGGACTCCTTGTTCAAAAAGCAGTCAAAGAAAATGCTACAAAAGGTGTTAAACATAAGGCCTTTTCTTTCCTTTTGGAGGCCTTTTAAATTTCCTATTGAATGTTATACCAAGTAAAGAAAGAATTCAAGTTTGCAACCATAGGCACAGATACTGCCCTGTGCCTTCCTTTTGTGCACAGCCATCATTACAGGCAAATTTAAAAATACTGCCTTCTGAGGCAGAATTACCAAGACCGCACAATTTGTGCTTTGCAGGTCACACATATTTGTCCAGCTTATTCTTTCCCGAACAGTGGAAATGCTTTACAACATTAATGGAATCGTTGGCACTTTATTTCTTGATATGCACACAGTATACCAGCATTCTCCATGTTGAGCATACTGATCTTTAAGGACCCCCTGAAGGAAAAGAGCAATGATGTGTTACCCTAACTGTCTCTGATACAGAGGGAAGACTGGAAGGGTTGCTGGAGAAAGAGATCTATGAAGATAGTAAGAATGAACTACGTATACGAGAATCAGGAGGTTATATCTTGGTAAAGAGATAGAATTATTATATGAGATTATATTAATTATTTTTTCTTATTGGTGGCAAAAAAAACCTAGCAGAGAAATTTAAGGGAGGAATGACTTATTTTGGCTGACAGTTTTGATTCATCATTGTAGGGAAAGCATGGAATAATTCACAATAGAAGGGTGTGTGATGAAGGTTCTCCCCATCTTGGCTTATCTGGAAACAAGAAAGATTAACTGGAATCAAAGGAACATAACCATAAAGGGCCCACCCACCATGACCTATATCTTCCAGTTAGCTCCCCCATCCAAAAGTAAAAATTCTAAAATAGTGCCACCAACTGGGGACCTCACATTTGAAAGACAAGCCTGTGGAGGACATTCCAGGCTGAACTATTACAAGGATTTAATAAACATTGACATGGTTGATGGGTTGGGGCATAAATCAACAAGTGAATGAAAAAATTTTTTTAATTAATGATGTAAGCACACTGGATATTTTAAAAACATGGTTTTTCATATGATTATAGTTAAATAAATGATCTTAAAACATAAATTAAAAGAGGAAAAACAGGTCTAGGGAGATGGTTCCATTGGGAAAATGTTTGCCTGGCAAGCCCAAGGACCTGAAATCGATTCCCAGAACCTACATTTTAGAACTCCAGGCATGGGGCGTGCACCCATAGCAGCAATGCTGGAGACGTGGAGACAGGCAGCTCATTGACAATAGAGTCAGCTTAGGCTGTTTGACAAGTTCTAGACCATTAAGAGATCATATCTCAAAAAAAAAGTGGACAGTACTTTCAGGGTGACACCTCAGACTGGCCTCTGGCCTGTACACACGTGTGAGCAAACACGCATTCAGGCACACACACGTGAGTGTGCATCGCTCCCTCCAAACATACTCATGCACATATACACAGATACTCTCCCTGTCCCTGCCTATAAAAAAGTAGAGGCAAGTCGGGTATTGGTGGCGCATGCCTTTAATCCTAGCACTCGGGAGGCAGAAGCTGGTGAGTCTCTGAGTTCAAGGCCAGCCTGGTCTACAGAGTGAGATCCAGGACAGGCACCAAAACTACACAGAGAAACCCTGTCTCAAAACATACACACACACACACACACACACACACACACACACAAACCACCACCACCACCAACAACAACAACAAAATAGAAGCAAGTATGGTAGCAGATGCCTATAACCCTAACACTCAGGAGGCAGAGGCAGGAGGATTGCCATGAGTTTTAAGGCTAGCCTGGTCTACATAGTAAGTTCCTAGGTAGGCAGCCCTACGGAACAGGACCTTGTCTCAAAACACCACCACCACCCCCAAGAAAGGAAGGAAGGAGGCAGGCTGAGCTGGTTAGCAGTTACACAAGAGCACATTTATACTCATGGTAGGGAATGGATCCAGTCAGCACCATGCCCTCTAAGGCCACAGATATTCCCCTAAATCATAACCTCAGAGTTATGCTTCACTAGTCATATGGAGAATCTCACATGAAACTGTGGTTAGTTTGTGCAAATGAAACACGACTTTAGGAAAAAACAGCTCAATGTTTTTTCAATGGGACACCATGGCTCAGAAATATTTATGCAAGTAAAACATATTTTATAAGCAGCAAATGTCATGCGTTTTTGTATTGTTCTAAGTGCCGTCTTTTCTCATTCAGTTGTCTTTGTGACCAAGCATCTGGTGCCTGGCCACATATAACAATGACCACAAACCTGTGTTTCATAGGTCTATATTTATTTGTTAAACAGAAATAAAATTCTCACTTCATTCTTCAGTGTTATCTAGGCCTTACATTTATTAGCCATCTTACTCTTAACTCTGAAGTGGAGAAACAAAGCTTAATTTTGACATTTGGGAACTAGACTTTTGACTCTCTTTTTATTTTTGTAAACTTCTTTCTAGAAAGAAGCCTCGAAATGCCAGCAGTTGTGATCTGTTTCCTTAGACTTGCTGGGCACTGCTTATTCATTTCTTCACAGCCTGACCTAAATGGCATTCATGATGGCACACGTATGTGTAAATGACAGAAGGCTCTAATTGGAAGTAAAATGTCCTGACGAGTTTGTGTGTTGAAATACCTCCTCCTCGGGTGGTGGCGCTGTTTTAAGAGGCTGTGAGACCATTGAGTTATGTGATTTAGCTAGCCTAAGTGGGATACTGGGGAAGGGATGGGGCAGGCCACGAAGGTAATATCTGCTTTTGTATTGTGTGTCCTGATCCATCAAGATGTGAACGAGTCCCGCTGCAAGCTCCTGCCACCGGCAGAGTTTCCGTACTGTTGCTCCTCCACACCACAGTGGATGGTACCCTCTGAACTGTGGGCTAAAATGTACTCTCCTCCCTCACCCGCCCTGAAGTTGGCTCTGCCAAGTGTTTTGTCGAAGCAATGAGCAAAGTAGCTAAGACAGTAATTTTGAATCTACTCAAGGTAATCTTTATTCCAGAATTTTTTTTTTAACCTAATGTGTCTATAGTTTGGAAAGTAGACAAGACTGATCAATACATTTTTTATGGTGTTTGAAAATGATTTGGACCTAACTCCAGAGAGTGGTAGGTCTGCAGATCAAAGGAACCACTGTGGTGACAATTACTCCCTATCCACACATTAAGAGTCATACTGTACCCTGCGTCTTCGCCCTGCTTTTCAGTTCACAGTGGTCCTGAAGCTCTTTCGATGCCAATACAAAGAAAGGTTTTGGCTTCTTTTCATAATAGCCTGCTATTCCACCTTCTGGTCTTACTACATTTTTAACAGTTCTCTTTGATACATCTGAATTCTCTCTACCCCATCCACTTTTAAAATATTTAACAATAACATAATAATCTCGAAAGTATGGCATTTTATACAGAAGCAAATACATTTTTAAGGGGGAAAAAACTCAGAAGTGGGATGCAAACTGCCATTTCCTTAGATCTCCTCCCAGTGCCTGTCATGGAGCCCTCTCCATTTGCCCTCTGACCCCAGCCAGGCTGTGGGAAGCTCTTCTGAACTGGCAATACAGTGTATTCTTCCTGCTAAGAGTTAAGATGTGCACACTGCGCAGGGCGGGACCCCTCTGTTCCCTCTCATGTGCCTATTAGTGTTTTTCAGGTTGCTAGTTCCCCCTCAGTTTCTCAGAGCCTTTGTGGTATTATACCAGGGGCTTTTAGAATAGCGATCTGGCTATGAATTGAATTGCAATCATGCCGGTCCAGTTTCTCATTCACCCTAGATGTGTTTATAGCATCTCCTCTTCCAGTATTATGTTGCTTCTCCTTTTTAAAAAAGATTATTATCGGCTCCTGGATTTGGGATTTGGTTTTAGGAAGGCTTTTTTCCCTCCCAAAATTATAAAGAATAAACGAATACTTTGTTCTTGTACCTTTCCATTTTTACATCACGGTTTACATTCAATCATTGGTGTATTTGTATATAAAAAGTGAAAAATATGTCCAATGTTTAATTTTTTAAACATACTATTGAAGAAATCTATCTTTTTTCATAGTGAACTTCCAGCTGAGAAGTAAGCTGCATTATGCCATTTCTAAATACATTTGGTTCCAGCATCAGTATGAAAAATTAAAATAACATAACTTATAGATATATTCCAGCAATGAGAGAATCATTCGATATATTTTTTTTAAAGTATTTTAACAGTCATTAGATTAAAAGATCTCACACCCACCATGTTGATAAATGTCATTAAATAAGATCCAAATGACTGTGAGGCCAGACAAAGACATTTGATAAATCAAGAACTTTTCCTTATCTTGACGTTACAGAAGGAAGTCAGCACAATCAGGATGCACAGCGAAAGAGGCCGGCAGCCTTCTCCAACAACAGCCAGTGGCTGCAGCAGATGTGTCGCTGGAGATAGTGCATCCGAAGGGCTGCAGTCACATGAGAACTCCGAAGAGTTCAACTGACCTGAAGCCCAACCTTACAGTCGCACAGTTGGGGACTTTTCCTGCTAGGGACGGGTCAAGGTGCAATGGGCCACACCAGAGTTAGTTGTATCTTCAGTCTGAGTGGAGTCAAAGGAAACCAGAGGATCCGTCATGGTGCTGAACAATGTGGCATACATGTCAGCATGGGTATCCCTTCCCCCAATGACTTCAACATAGAACTGTTTCAATGATGCTGTGTAAGTTAGAGGCATGGAAATGGGGGAAAGTCAGCACAGACTTTTCTGGAAAGAATGGTCAGGATTTCTTAGATCATCCTGAAAATAGAACAAAAATAGACTATAGTTATCCCAATGGATGCAGAAAATGCACTTACTGCTAAATAAATAGAAACTTCCATTATATGCATATATGTATGTATGTATGTATGTATGTGTGTGTGTGTGTGTGTATATATATATATATATATATATATATATATATATATATATATATAAAACACATGTGTACATATATGGTGTTTACAAAGAACCTATAGCCAACATTCTTACAGGGAAAATATCAGAAAATTCCCATGAAATTAATGATTTCTGCTCACTAACATTCACCATATACTGAAGGTCCTAAAAATACTCAGAAAAATCAATTAAAAATACACATTTTAAAGCAGACCCATGTAGATAATTTGCACAGGTTATTAAAAAGACTCAATAAACTAAATAAACTAAAACTACTGAGATATGAGTCTGCTGAAACACCAAAATGCAAGATTACTGTGCAGAAATGATGTTGGAGACAAGCCTCAGTGTTCGGGCATTTGCCTAGGACACCGAGGCCTGGGGCTTATGGAGTTGAGTCCTCAGCACCAGCACAGACACACACGTACACGCATACACAAATGCACAAGGCACCCATAAACACACACTCAAACCCCAAAAAAGTATTCTTTATGACATGTCTAAGAAAATATAAAAGGAAAAATCTTCCTTTTAAATAGCAACAACAACAAAATTATAAAATAATACTATAAACAACAAATGTTAGCACCCATAGAAAGGAAAAGATCAACAGCTTTTTCTTGAGTTGGCAAAGAAAACAGGAAGACTCAAAACTGTAAAAGAAACACTTTTTATTTTGTAATTACATAAACTTACATCAACTTAACTACAATGCTATTAGAATTTTTAATAAAAATAATTCTAAAATTAAAAGAGAAAATATGTGAAAGGATTTAGCAAACAATTATAGTAAATCACAATCAGTATATATCTTACTATACTTATAGTAAGTAATAGATATATAAAATACATATATCTATTACTTACTATATGATGTGAAATCACATCACAAAGCTTTAGCACTAGGATTAATCTCAGGTGGTTATTGAAGAGGACATATAGATCAATCAACCAGAATATGTGGTCTAGAAATCAATCCTCTTAATACGTGGATATGATGAATAAAGTAATTTAAATCTGAAGGGTGGGGTCCAAAAGATGTCTCAGTGAATGCAGAGCACTTGCTGCTGAGCCTACATGCTGAGTTCAATCCCTGAAACCCATGTGGTGTAAAAAGAGAGCACACTACACACTCCTGCAAGCTGTCCTCTGACTTCCATATATGCACAGCCACCCATGAGCCACCCCTGTGCTAAATAAATATTTAACTGTCAAAAAAAATTGAAGAAGGGTAATAAATGTTATCAGGAAATTGATTAAACATTTGAAAAAGAAAAATTAGGTGTTCCATCTCAATTGTACACATGGAGATGCCCAAATTTCAGATGGACTACTATAAGCTATACCTGTCAGGTTACAAAAAAACAAAACAAAACAACAACAACAACAAAAACAAGGTCTCTTCAAATGAATTTTGTCTTACCTAGTTAGCTAATTAAAATGGGATATTTAAGAATTAATCTAAAAAATGGGCTCCTTGGAAAGTTAAAGCTATTGAATTTTTTTTAATTTTAAAAGTGCATTTTACTTATTTTATTTTGGGTGGGTGAGTGTTGAGGTCAGAGAATAACTTACGTGAGTCAGTTTCTCTCCTTCGAACATGTGCCTCCCCAGAGTCAGACTCAGGTCACCAGGCTTGTACAGCAAGTGCCTTTCCTCTCTGAGCCATCTTGTCAACCCCTGGATAACTTTAGTGACTTTTGTTCTCTCTCTCTCTCTCTCCCTCCATCTCTACCTATATCTCTCTGTTGTGGAATATTATTTTAACTAGGCAAAGATGTTTTACACATTTATGTTTTGGAATATTACTTTAACTGTGCTACATTTGTTTGTTGTCCATTTGTTTAATGATGCAAGGATGTGTGATTAATTACGTGAAGATGTGTTGCATTTGCTTTACCTTGCCTGCCTAAGGCACCTGATTGGTCTAATAAAGAGCTGAACAGCCAATAGCTGGGCAGAGAAAAGATAGATGGGGCTGTCAGGCAGAGAGAATAAATAGGAGAAGGAAGAGAAAAACGAATGAGAGAAGAAGGAGAAGAGAGAAGAGAATGAGGGAGACTTCTGGGGCCAGCCAGGCAGTTGGCAGACACAAGAAGTGGTGAAAGTAAGAAGTGCAGAAAAAAGTAAAAAACCCCGAGGCCAAAGGTAGGTAGAGAGAAACAGGTTAATTTAAGTTAAAAGAGTCAGCCAGAAACGTGCCTAAGGTAGGCCAGTGTTCAAAACTAATAATAAGTCTCTGTGTTATGATTTGGGAGCTAGTAGTTGGTGACCCAAAAGAAAAGACCATATCTCTCTCTCTCTCTCTCTCTCTCTCTCTCTCTCTCTCTCTCTCTCTCTCTCTCCCTTCCTCCCTTGCCCTCCTCTCATTTCCCCTACTCCTCTCTGCCACATGCTCTCGTTACCGTGATCCCACCTCACCTCTGTCCCAAAGAATGAGCCAGATGCCTCAAAATGAAGTCTGTGAAACCATGAGTCACAAATCAACCTCTCCCCCTTCGGCTTGATTCCTCTAGATATTTTGTCTCAGCAGTGGGAAATCAGCTAACACATGAGCCAGAGCCATTTTGTCAACACAATGTCTCTTTCCTGCCCCATCTCTCACCTTGCCAATGAAGATGGAGGCAACAGCAGTGCCCTGAAGACTACTCATCATAGGTTCATGTTCTAACCATAATCTCTAAAGATGCTCTTGATATCTCACGCAAAGACCACCCTTCAATTTGATCCCTAGGATTTCAGGCTGACAACTAGACATGCTCAAACTGTGTTCTGTTCAAAACAGAACGTCAGCTGCAAGGAGCCCCCATCAGATAGAGTCCAGCCTGGTTCCCAATAAGATAACGTCACAGCGAAGATTCTCTTGATGAAATCCTTTTCAGAGCTAAGGAAAGACTGTGAGTCAGCAAACACAAAGAAAAGACCCCAGTTTCAGAAGTTGACCTGATGTTGGTTAGGGTCCCAGGCTCAGAATACTGCTCCAAATCAAGCAGAGCTTGGTTTTGATGTACAGTAGTTCTTCAGTTACTCTGAGCAGAGGACAATCTCCGCTTTACCACACATCATCAGGTTGGCCGGTGTCTTTGTCTGTCTTTCTCATTCTGTCTTGTGCCCTCTCATAGGCACTGACTTTCCAGATGCCACCGTACCACAGCCCTTGTCCCAGATGGCAGTGGGGGATGGCCAGCCAGAATTATCCACCCCCGGAGGGCTTTCTTGATATATGGGTGAATGGATGGGTGACCATGTGTTTACTTGGCTATTTTGGTATTTTGCTTTTGCAGTTAGATTTTAGATAGCATGTAAAAAGAAGAGGAAGCAGAAGCAGCCTTCTCCTATAGACATCTGTTACACATCCCTGTTAGTGGGCAAAGAGCACAAACAACAACCAATTTGGATTGGATATCACAGGTCAAGTCATGTTATCTGGCTCCACCAAGGACAGCCATGTGAGGAGCTTGGTTTGGGTCTGTGTGTGACCTCTCTTCTGAGTGCTTACAACAGTGCTAGCTGCAAAGTAGGTGCTCAAACATCTGTTCCTGTTCATGTCCCTGTAAATGCAACCATTTAAGTGTACACTGGCCAACTCAAACAGTATTTGCATCTCCAAACTTGATGCTTTCCAGGAACTTCAGAGGGCCAGTTTACCCATCAGTATTAATTCAATTTTTTGTTATTATAACAAAATACCTGAAGCTTGCAACTTATGAAGAAAAGAGATTGATTTAGCTCACAACTTAGAAAGTTGAATGTCCAGATAACACAGTAAGAGAGCTGGTGAATGGACCTGGGCTGTATTGCTTCATGAAGTGGATATCAACATGAGAGAGACATGTGTGAGAGGAAGCCTAGGAACACTGAGGGGTGCTGCCTACATTTGTCCAAGGGTAGGTCCTCAGTGACAGGAGGCCTTCCCACCACCAGAGTTCTTTTCCCTTGTGTGTGTGTGTGTGTGTGTGTGTGTGTGTGTGTGTGTGTGTGCGCGCGCGCGTAAAAATGCAATGTGTGTGTGGGTGCCCACAGGTGCCAGAAGAGGTTAGATGTCCCACAGCTAGAGTTACAGGTGGTTGTGAACTGCTGGACTTGGGTTCTCTAGAAGACCAGAAAGTGCTCTTAAACGACAAAACATCACTCCAGCCCTAGAGTTCATTTCTTAAAGTTTTACTACACACTACCATTACACTGAGAACCATGTCTGCAACACATGAACCCTTAGAGGATGAACCATTTATGCACTAGGCTCGCCCTGCACAATGGGATGGATGCCACAAAGAAACTGTCAGTCACTGATTCTTACTCAGTCCCTCCCTCCTCCTTCCTATCTTCCTTCATTTACGTTTAGGCAAAGGAAGAGACTATTAAGAATCTAGAATTGCCGGGCGGCAGTGGCGCCCGCCTTTAGTCCCAGCACTCGGGAGGCAGAGCCAGGCGGATCTCTGCGAGTTCGAGGCCAGCCTGGGCTACAGAGTGAGTTCCAGGAGAGGCGCCAAAGCTACACGGAGAAACCCTGTCTCGGAAAACCAAAAAAAAAAAAAAAAAAAAAAAGAATCTAGAATGAGAGATGTGGGTCTTATAGAACAGGGTCACTAAAGAATTTTCAATCGTCTTTCCAGAGTATATTCAGAGCACTTATTTCCTATTTCAAATCACTGGAGCCATACTGGAAGAAGAATCAGGTAATTTAGTAATATTTCATGATATTCATTAATTGGTGCAAGTTTCTGGATGAATGTGGTGTTCTCACTTTATAGTCTGTTTAATTTAGGAAACAAACATAATTGTTACTGACTAGAAAAGTTATGATGAAGTACTACCAAAGAAGCCAGATTGGTCATCTTAATTGACTTGTAATATTCTATTTTTGTGCATTGCCATCAGATGGTGGCTTTTTAATTGAACATCCATCAGTCTGTCCAGTTGGAATGCTGGCAAGAATTTTGACTAGCAACTGGCATGCAAGATGCTGTTTTCAAATATGCCACTGTGTTTATCTCCATTTAAAACTGTGAAGATGTACGGCAATGCATCTCAATATTAGAAAGAAAAAAGTGATTGGAGAGAAGCCAAATTATCCCCTGTGAGAAACTGTGAAGTTGTGGATTTCCTGACAGGGGGGCAAATAAGTGAAGTATTACAGCATTTTCCACTAACTAAAAACAGATGTCATGTGATGATGGTGTCTCATCTGCAGCTGACACCACTTCAAAGGACAGGTGCCTCAAGTTGTTTAAGAAAAAGCATGTCATGTACCAGTCTAGGCAACCTTCAGGAAGTGACGAAAGGGCCAGTGGGAAGACCAGAGCCACAGCACCCCGGGTCACTGTGTCACGAAGGTACACCCGTAGAGACACTCAGGTTCCCATTGCACTTTCCATGGCGAAACTTTCAGTGTGCAAGGGGGTTTGGCAACGTTTTGAGATATACCAAAGCCCAAGCTACAGAAGAAGCAGCAGCTCAACTGGGTTTCAGCAAAGTGAGAACTTCTGTGAATCAAAGAACATGATCAGCACAGTGAAAAGGCAACCCACAGGGTGGAGAAAATCTTGCAAATCGGCACCATGCGGGATTAGCATCTATTTGGACTATATGAAGAACTAACCTGAAACAACCATGAAAACTCAGTTCAAATGTGGGCAAAGGAAAGCCATCTTTAATGAAAATAAGAAGCAGGGAGCACTGTGCTACCAGAATCCAAAATATTCCACAAAGATATAGGAGCCAAAACAGGACGATGCAAGCATTAAAGCAAGCATGCAAAAGCTAGGCTTGGTGGTGTAGACACAGGAGGCCGATGTGGAAAGATCAAGAGTTCAAGGCCAGCCTCGAGTACATACTGAGTTTGAGGTCAAACTGGCATACATGAGACCTTATCTCAAAATAAAGTAAAACAAGCAACGCCCCTCCAGACAAAATAACACACACACACACACACACACACACACACACACACACACACACACACACACGAAGAGAGTAGAGAGTCTGAAAGGAAACCAATGTATCTATGACCAACTGTTCTTTGACAAAAGCAGGGAACGATCAGAGGAGACAGAACTGTCTATCTAATCCATGGTGCTAGGAGAATGGGATGTCAATGTTCAGAAGAGTGAGGCTGGATCCCTATCCCTCTCCATCTACAAAATCAACTCAAAATGAATGAAAGACTTAGCTATGAAACTAAACTACGAAATTACTAGAAGAAAACATAAGTGAAGAGCTTCAGCATATCTAGGATACTTGCTATGGGCAAGGAATTTTGGATCAGACCCTAAAAGCATAGGAAAAAAACTAAGGTAGACAAATGAGACTATGTCAAACTTTAAAGTTTCTGCAAAGAAAAGGAAACAATCAGAAGAGACAACCTACAGAGAAACTGTTTTCAAACTATATGCTGCAGTTTGGAGCTAGAATGTTTAGGAAAGGCCATCTGATTAAATAGCTTGATTGCTGCCTGTAGCCCTACTGGGAGGTGCACAATCCTAAAGAGTTGGGCCTAGTGGAAGGATGGCAAGTCCCTAGGGAACGTGTGTGAGAAAGGTCTTGGGACTCTATCACTTTCTGCCTCTCTTTGCTTTCTGGCCCCCATGAGGTGAGCAGCTTCTTCCACTATCTTACCAGGACCTCATCACAGATAAAACGATGGAGTCAAGTGCCATGGGCAGAAACCTCCAAAAGGAGCCAAACCTTTCCTCTTCATAATTGGTGTCGGGTATCTTCTACCAGTGTTGGAAAGCCAACACGTGATAGAACTGGTAAGGAGTTAATAGTCAAAATACATAAGGAATCCATTTCATTCACTAGCTAAACAGCAACAGCTCAATAAAAAAAAAAAAGCAATAGATCTAAATTTCTCAGAAGAAAACAGAAATGGTCCATGAGGATATAGAAGTGCTCAGCATCACTAATCATCAGGAAAAAGGAAATAAAAACTGCCCTGAGGTATTCTGTCACTCCAGTTAGAATGGCTGTTCCCAATAAGACAGAAGATTAGAAGGTGTTGGCGGTGAGGCTGCCGGAAGATGGGAGCCCTTGCCTGCTGTTGGTAGGGCCCTAAGTTACTATAGTTCTATAGCAAGCAGTGTGGGAGTCCTGGCAATCCTCCTCCAGGGTAGACCCATGTGCACTCCCTGATTGCAGCATTATTCACACTGTCCAAGAAAGCCAATGGCTACATGTCCACTGGCTGACGAATGAAGAAAACATGGTACAAACCCACAGTGAGGGTCATTTCTGCCACTCAAAATAGTGAAATACCGCAACTTGCAAAATTATACACAGAACTGAAGGACATTATCTTAATTTTTTAATGTTCTTCTTTTTTAAAAATTTATTCTGTGTCTTTCACATCGTGTATCTTGATCCCATTTATTCCCCATTGCTTCGCATCCACCCTCTGCCCTTGCAACAACAACCCAAACAAAACAAAATTCTAGAGAAAAAAAAGGAAGAAAATAAAACAAAAAAATAAAAATAGGGGAAAAGTTTTGTCATGGAAGCTGCAGTGTGACCCAACAAGTCACACCGTGTACACCTTTGTCCTTACATCTCTACTTGCAAGTGTTCATTGCAAAGAGTCACTGGTCTGGTTTGAGGCCCCTGGTCTCCACTACATACATGATCGATGCTGGGCCCCCACTAGGACTCTTCCTGTACATCCCGCTGCCGCCCTGTGTTGTGGAGATCCTACAGCTTTGGGTCTGCAGGTCAAGTCCCTTCACGTGCTCCAGCAGATCATAGATGGGGTGGACATTGGGGAACACCCAGTCATAACCCTAGGTCTAGACCTGGGCAGCTGTAGGTGGTCCACCAGATGGGAAATGGGGACAGCTCTCTCATGGTCTCAATTTTGGGGCTGGCTCACCTACACCTGTGCTAACAGTGTTAGCTCTATTGTGCTGTCCTGTTGAGGTGTAGGGCATGCTCTCCCAAGTGTTACAGCTGGTGGGGGTCAGGAATGGCTCTCTCACTCTTGGGACCACAGGGACAGCTCTCCCAATTGCCACAGGCATTGATGGGGTGCGGGGTGGGGTGGGGGAGGACATTATTTTAATTGAAATAGCCACACAGAGAAATGCAAATAAATATGTATATGAGAAACCCAAAATAATTGATCCAGTAGAAGCTGAAAACAGTGGCTAGCAGAGGCTGGGAAAGTTGTGGAGGAAGGAGGGAGGGGGAAGGTTGAATGGCATGTGCTAAATTATAGTTCATTAGGATTAAAAATTTCTAGTGTTCTGTTGTGCAGTCTAGTGAGCATGAGTAACTACAGTACAGCATATATTACAAAAGCTAGAAGGGACTTTCCGTGCTTTTACTACAAGGAAATGCTAAAAGTTTGAGGAGCAATGTAAACTGAAACTGTGTAATTTTAAAATTACACAGTGCACACAGGGACCACAACATCACACGGTACCCAATAAATACATTTAATTTCATGTAAATTCATATGTATATTTCTGATGTCTTCGCTATTGGAAGAAATGTGTATAGAGGACATGAACAGACCCTTCTCTAACGATGAAATACAGGTTACCAAAAACAGCACCCCCCCAAAAAAAAACTAAATAGTGCTAGTCACTAGGAAGACACAAAGCAAAGCCTGGAGATACCGTTTCATGACCATTAGAATTTACAGGCGAGAAAATAAATGGGCAAAGCCATCAGCAAGGAAGCAGAGAGACTGGGATATTCGGACAACTCTGATGGAAATATAAATCAGCACAGCCACTTTGGAAAACAGTGTGGCAGTTCCTAAAGCAATTAAGCAAACTTTCCACAGGACCCAACAATTTCAGGCTGGAGATGCACCATCCATAATTGAAGCTGAGACTCAGCTACAATGTTTATTGACTGCGTTACTCATAATAACCAAAAGCTAAAAAACCTCAAATGTCTCTCAAGAGTTAAATGGGCAAACACACACACACACACACACACACACACACACACACACACACACACACACTCCCAGGGGGCGGGGAGTGATAATCTTCAGTCTTAACATGGAATGAAATTGATAGCTGTTCCGGGAACGAGCCCTGAAAATGTTATGTATGGTGAAGTAACTCCAATGCAGTAGGATAAACAGCATATACTTCCATTCATGTGAGGGATCTGGAACAGTCAAATTCGTAGAGACAAAATGGTTATGGTTGCTGAGCTGTCAAGGAGATGGGGCTGGGGAATTCAGTGAAAAAGCTGTGTAGATGCAAAGTAGTAAGACAGCCATGTGACACCCTGAGTGTCCACGGTGTCACAGAATCCTATACTTAAAAACAGCTACAGTGTGAGCTCAGGCCTTCCCTGCTGCTTGGGTTTGACTTAGTGCAAGTACTGCTTTCTGGAAGGCAGGGTAGGTAGAGCCTCGGTTTCTTTGCACTCCCTGAAACCTGGCTCTTATTTCCTTTCTAGCTAATGCTCGATGGTAGTTTGACTCTCAACCCGCCTTTCCCTGCCCTGCAACAGGCTGACAAGCTGAATGGTGAGGAATAGTGTGTTTAATGGGAGCAGTGCAGTCCTTGTGGAGAAACATCCTTCGGTGTCTTTTGAGGGTGCAAATGGCCTCATCTAGGGTTCAGCTCACTTAACAAGACTATCCTGTGTATGGGCTTTATTATATGCCCAAGGCAGCCCAACACTGTTGTGGGAACAATGATGGGAACAGACAACCTTCTATCTCATCTAAGGATCTACGTTAATTTCTGCTCTTGAATTTCCCTTGACTGTTCCCACAGCCATCAATAGACAGCCCATCAATAGACAATACCCTACAAAATCTCTAGGTCGTACAAAATATGGCTTGTATCTCCTTACCTGGTTATCCAGGAAAGAAGACCCAGCAATGCTATTGTTTTATCATCATCATCATCATCATCATCATCATCATCAGATTTGGCTTTTGAAATTTTATACTCCAAACACAGCCGTTTGTTTTAGTGTGTGTGAAGGGTTGTTCTGTGATCTGCCTTATTCTTCAATGTTTTCCTCAGAAATCTTTAAAAGCAGAGACTCCTACACGACCTATACCATCACAATGTGGTGTTGGTCCATTATGAAAGTTATAATATGTTAAATTAAATGACTGTCACAATAAGTAAAGATCAATGCTACTCTGCCACAAAAATTATGACTAATTAAATAGGAAGTGTATTGGGACAAACAAAACAAAATCATGGAATCACAAGACTGAGGACATCTCTAGGGTGTGTGTTGACAGCACACAGTCCCCTAAGGACACTGAACTAGGAAGGCATCTGATATCAAGGTGGGCACACAGTGCCCTCAGTAATAAAGGGCTATATAGGCCAAGAAATAGTCTGATTGCCCTTCCCAATGAAAGACAGGAAGGTAAGCTCTAGAGTAAACAGAGCCCTCTTTAAATGACCGGATGTTATCTGAATCTTGAATGCTATTTAGATGTAGTTTATATGACTCTTGAGTTTAAAAACTATTTATACTTTACAAACTGCATTATTTTAAGTGCAGCTTAATTTGGGTGCCAAGTCTCATAAGTTTCTTTCAAAAATATTATGGGAAACATCTTTGACTAAGGATCTGTAAACAACCTGTGAGACAATAGCATCTTTTTACATCACGAAGGTACAAATCATGGATCCTTAACTCTAAAAGTCAGTTAGATTTTTAGATGATATTTTAAATTCACTTAGAAGAAAAATTTTTTAAAAAAATTTGCTAAGAATATTTAGAAAATGAAAACCAAAAGAAGAGTTTGTCCAGGTAGTGTTTCCAAAGAAATATAAACCTGTCATAATTAAAATAGTGTGCAACTGATGTAGAAGTGAGCAGAGCATTAACACAAAGAGTCCATAAACAGTTGCAGGCAGATAGGATGGAGCGCTGTGTGCAACCATCAATGGGACCAGAAGAGAAATTCAATATTATAACAAAGGTCTGGTCATTAGAGGAAAGGAATCGAAAACACATATCCTACGCATCCTTTGATACCAATGTGTCTCCCTCTGTGTGCATACCTGTTTCAAGCAATACCACCCAACAGACATCATGCTCTTTGATGCTAAAACTAAAACTGCTGGGCCAAAACATAACTTAATACTTTTTTTTTTTTTACAATCTTTGGATAGAATAACGATTTCTAAGTTTGATGTTCAAGGTAACAGAGTTACATAAAAATGAAAACCTTGAGGGTATTTGGTGGTGGTGATGGGAGAGCATCAGAAATCCAAAACCAAAAACAAAGGACTAATTGAATATGGTGCTGTACATCTGTAATCCCAATAACCTGGAGGCAGAGGCACAAGGCTCACCAGTTGGAGGCCAGCTTGGGCTATAGAGTAAATTCAAGCCCAGTCTGGGCTACATGCTGAGGCCTTGTCTCAGATAAAACCAAGGACTGTGGGCATAGCTTCATGGAAGAGTGCTTGCCTAGCATGCACACAGCCTTGATTTGATCCCCAGCACCCGGGAGAGGAGGGAGACGGATGCAGCGTGACTGTGTGGACCGCAATCTCTGTATAAGGAGTCCAGGAAAAGAGTAAATGTCCAGTGTGAGAGTGATGAAGCTCACAAGCAGGCATGTCAAAAGAAGAAAGCAGAATGGAGGATAAAAATGTCTCTAAAACAGACTATCAGAAATAAACAAGGAAATACAGTTTTTTTAAAACCTGTTATTTGTCGCAAGACCGATTGGTGACTATCTCTTCTTACTTTATGGATTTTTAAAAATGTATTTTTATTTTACATGCATTGGTGTTTTGCTTGCCTGTACGTCTGTATGAGGGTGTCAGATCTTGGTGTTATAGACAGTTGTGAACTGCCCTGTGGGTGTGGGAAATTGAACCCAGGTCCTTTGGAAGAGCATCCAGGGCTCTTAACCACTGAGCCATCTATCCAGCCCCCACTTTATGGATTTAAAAGCAATTAAAGAGAAGCAACAACTGGGAAGAGATTGTTTCTAGTAAGAATATTTACTGTCGCAAGACAGTTCATGGCTCCAACCAGCTTGGGAAGCATAAAAACTCTATATGATTCTCCTGCAGAATTTATCCCAAGATTCTTAATTAGATTTTTTACACAGGAACTTTATAGCAATATTGTTAATAATAGTGAAAAAAGTCACAAACGCTCATGTGCTCAGTGAAATAAATTCATGTATATCCACAGAAGAGGTTTCTGCATAGGCTTTTAGGGTCAGAGGTATAAGAATATCTGCTGGCGCCTTTAATCCCAGCACTTGAGAGGCAGAGGCAGGTAGATGGTTGTGAGTCTGGGTCCAGCTTGGTCTACAGTGTGGACTCTACATAGTGAGGTCTAGGCCAGTTAGGACTGTACAGTGAGACTCCATTTCTGGAGACTTTTACTTCATTCTTCTTATCCTTTATAGTTTCTCCCACATGCTCCCCTAAATGAGAAAAATGTTGAATTTATGATAGTACATGTCAGAAGGTTTTGCCAGTAAGTGTCTTCGGAGGGAACCGCCCTGATAACATGCTGTGGTTTTGATACAGGAACATCTGCTTTCCAGGGTGAATGTAATCCTGATGCCCTGGCAGGGGTGTCCTTAATCAGACGGACCAAATGGCTTTGTTCTCCTGTACCATTGCAAAAGTGAGTTTCATAACCACCTTCCAAACAGCACTTTGAGAACGGTGCGCACAGGCAGTGTGCTGCTGCTTTCCGAGGGCATGGGAGTTACTTAATTTGCTCCAATTACTCCAGAGAATAACAGTGAATGTCTGCATGGGCTGGCTTAGAGATCTGAAGACTGGGGTTCAGGCTCCAGTTGTTCCCCCATTGACAGGTGTGCTTTGGAGCTAATGGGAATCATAATCATAATTACCGGTGTTATTATTAATCACGTGATGGCTGTATATTGCTTTCTGTGGTGCTTTATTACCTGCAGTCCTCATAACTTCTTTTCTCAGGCTATTAAATACCCCCATTTCATTGATGAAGAAACTGAGGTCCAGGGAGCTTGCTGAGCTCTCCAAATTTACCTAACTTCTAAGCTGTAGAGTGAGGTGTAATGCTATTTCTAGTTTGTTTAGTTCATTGAAGCTCTGACCACCACCGCCCCCCCCCCAAAAAAAAAAGTCTTGGATGTATTTTGGAGACAGTGGCTTACTGGTGCGGATTACCAAAAGAAAAAAAAAATTCCTGGCTGCCATAAACTTATTCAATAAACTTTTAGTTTACTGAATAATACAGTGTGCTACACTTATTTTAGAAAGCATTCATGATGGTTGAAAATAACCTTGGTAATATAGAAATTTAAAATCTAAAATGCTGGGTCCAGATCGTAGCTCCTGCTTATACTAACTGTGGGGACACTGGCTTTATCTTCTCTGGGTTCTGTCTAGCCTCCTTATCTGTATAATGGGACAATAGTAATGTCTGCCTCAAAAGGAATCAAGGGGGATTGAAAAGGACTGTGTGTAAAGTGTTTAAAGTGGTAGTTGGTACTTTAAATATGTTTCTTTATTACCATGTGTGTTTGGGCTTGCCTGAACTTATGTGCACCACAGGTGTCTTCAGAGGCCAGAGGACATCAGATCCCTTGGAAGTGGAGTTGCAGGAGGCCGTGAGCTGCCTGCTGTGGGTGTTGGGAACTGTGAGAGCACTCAGCATGCTTGAGCACTGAGCCATCTCTCCAGCCCTCTAGTACTTCCTGAATGCAGTGTGTACTGGTCAAACAGCATACATGGCGAATCACTTAAGATTGATAGTGGAAATAGATAGCACTGTGGTTCCATTTCTTCAAGTGCAGTTCATACGTAGTTCCTTTCAGCCATGCCTACACCTCTAAGAAGCTCCCCTGTGTACGGACTGAACTAGTTACAACTTTATCACCCAGTGTTTTGCTTAACTAATATTAATCTGACAATTGGCATTGGTATTATTACCTTGCTCACCATCCATTGGATGAGTTAAGTGCTGAGAAATATTTGAAAACTTTTAACATAAAAAGACTATTTTTTATTCTTCCACCCCTTGCCTCACTAGCATTTTATAATAGAGATTAAAGAATAAAAGGCTCACATAATAATTAGGGCCCTAGAAATATATCTAGAAATAACTCTGAAAATACAATGATCTTCTAAGTGTCTTAACTCTGTTTCTTTCAAATGCATTACTTGTTTAGCAAATGCAGAGGCCTAGGCTAGCACATGCAAGGTTCTGAGTCCGCTCACCAGTGCCAAAAAAAAGAAAGAAAAGAAGGAACGAAGGGAGGGAGGGAAGGAGGGAGAGAGGGAGGGAGGCAGGGAGAGAGAGAGGGAGAGAGAGAGAGAGAGAGAGAGAGAGAGAGAGAAGTAAATAAATATGCAGTCACACAAGACAATAATAGATGTTTTCTAGAACTGTTACACTGTCGCTTTCATGGGCTCCAGCACTACCACTCTGTATCAGCACTTTAACTGCTTCGTATCGCCACAGAAAGTTCTGATCATCGACCCCTGCCCAGGTTGACAGAGATACAGCATATCTTAGATGTTTATGCAGTCAGAAAACACAGTCCTGTTTCATAAGGAAATACTAAGCACGCATGCATATGCACAGGCCGAATGAGTAAGCACATGCTAATTAATTAAATAATGAAATATCTACTGCTAGGTTGTGACATGCTGACTAATTAAACAATGAAGTTCTTGGCAAAGTCAAAATTGCTCTCTGCTAAGTCAGATGCGAGTGTTGAGCATGCGTGGATCTACTTCCCTCAGTTTGGTTCATTATTGTATTTCTTCATTGTCATTCAAAAAGAGTAACAAGCCGGGCGGTGGTGGCTCACGCCTTTAATCCCAGCACTCGGGAGGCAGAGCCAGGCGGATCTCTGTGAGTTCGAGGCCAGCCTGGGCTACCAAGTGAGTCCCAGGAAAGGTGCAAAGCTGCACAGAGAAACCCTGTCTCGAAAAAACAGAAAAACAAACAAACAAACAAAAAAAAGAGTAACGAACGACCAGCTGAGGATCACGCTGGTGGAGTAGAATTTAAAAAGACATTAAGGGCCATACTCCAGAGCTAGTCGTATGTGGAGGGTGTGCTTTTACTACTCTTGGAATATGTGAGCTTATTTCCCTCGTGAGAAATTATCTAAATTTTAAAACACAGACTCAATTATTTAGCCGAGAGTTCAGTTGCATCCAGTCCATGTAGCCAATGAATTAACTCATTAAAGATTTAACACAGTGAGAAGAGCCCAAGTGGTTAGGGTTTCAAGAGATTCTCAGCCTCAGGCCAGGGCCTTTTCCCTGAAAATATAACCATAATCACGCACATGTCAAAACTCATTTGCTATGAAATTGATAGTGGTTTTGAAATTGGTTAGTACTTGTTGAAGAAAAGGCATTGAAAATCCCCCCAAGTGCCCCTCCCCCTTCCTCTTCTTCCCTTAAGTGCCCTGTAACTGAAGTGCTTTGAAATCACATTGCTACATTCTATCTTGAAATAGTGTACCTTAGAGTCAACGTGAACTTAAAAAAAAAAAAAAAAAAAAGTTTTTGTTCTAAAACTGACCTAGAGTGGAAACTTAGAAGACATCCCACATTACAAAAGCATAACCAGGTCTCATGTTAGACTTGAAAGGATCAGGATATTTAATCTTATTTACATTAAACAATGGAATAAAAAAAAATCCAACAAAGCCTCGAGCATTTTAAAGATTGCTTTTGGAAATAAGCTTAATTTAGGCAGTAAAGATAATTATCACGCTTAAAGAAAAATAAGTCGCAGTGAATCACCAAGGGCCATTTTACTATGAGTCATAATGGTATGTGGTCAGAGGTATACTTTTTTAAAAAAGAATATCCTTTGGTGGTTTTCTCCTGCCTCCAGATTGTTCGTAAATTGGCATTACTTTCTGGGGCTGGGGCTTTCATCTCTAGAAGGTTCACTACACTACAAATATAGCCCTTGTGGTCTACATGGTGCCCAGGGTTGATCATACATGAGTCCCCTGCCCTGTCACCTACCAGCGCCTTTCCCCACTCCATCCTGTCTGATGAGCACACACACACAATGCTAGGTGCACAAACAGGATGGCATAGTGTGAAAAGCGAGAAGGGGAAGGTAGTCTGAACTGCGGCAAGGGCAGGGCATCACACCTTTGCATTCTCCCTTTGACTAGAATAAGAAGCCAGTACCCATTTTCCCATCGAGCAGATACATGACTGACCTTTGGTACTGGTTTGCAGCCTCTTACTGCATTTGAGAAAGCAAGGAACTGAATAAACCAAGGTTGTGAATGGGGACTTTTGAATAAGCGAATAATCATAACGTGTTCCCAAATACTTTACAATACATGTAAAATGTGTTTGCATGGCTTCTCTCATTTGTTCCTCTCGGTGTCCTTGTTTAAGAGGTAGGTGCTATTATGTGTGGCCAATAAAGGTCAGAGATGAGATGACAGCGCTTTCCTTCAATATCTCAGGAACAGAGCCCCAGCCTGTGGGCGTGTCTGTCAAATGGATAGCATATCATTAGCTGTGGTCATTGTGGTGAGCTGCAAGCCAGTCCAAAGATTAGAATGACACCAGTTTAAGGATGAAATAATTAATGTAACAAGCAGCCTTTATGTCCCTGTGGACAGAGTGGCGGGGGCTGGATGGGATCAAAGCTTAGAAATGACTATTATGTAAATAATAAACATTTAATAAGAACTTACTTCTTGCCAGGCACTTTAGCCATCATCCCCTTCACATACATTTTTTTCCTACATTTTACAAATGAGGAAATGGAAGTTCTCGGTTACTGAATGACTTCTTCAAGGCCCCACACCAACATAGGCATAGAACTGCAATGCTCAAAACCTAGGTTGAAAAATCTTATCTCAATGAACTTGAAATGTGAAGATGGAAAAACCATGAATTATACAGATCAAGTAGACTGAGGTAAAACCTAGGAGAAGCACAGCTGTCCTGATTAGAAATTAGAACAGTCTATGCAGCATGGGGAGAGTTCTTAGGAGAGTAGAGAGTTTGCGCTGACCTTGAGAGGCCGGAAGTCCAAGGGTGAGTATGACGTCATCATAGAATAATATGAGCCAGGGAAGATTTTCACAGCCACTAAGAATGGCTGTCTGCTGTAGTTTAGGGAATCAAGCTATCTATAGACGTCAGAAAATTTGGAGAGACATTGCCATGAGGCACAGTGGGCTAGAGGTGCCCATCACGGACTGGATTTGCTGATATATAAAAGCCTAAGCTTACAAGTCACTTCTAATGGACTATTAGAATTTAGGTATGTGTAGAGGACGAAAGATCAGTCAGGGTAAAAACATTGTGAGTTAACGGTGCGCTTTAGCAGTCAACAGCATCGACGTGGAGCGTGCAGACCAGGCTAAAAGGTTTGAGAATTTTAGTAAAATTTGCTAATGATTAAAAGGTGAGGGAAATGGGCCGATGAGATGGCTCAGTGGTAAAGGCATCAGGCATCAAGACTTAAAACCAGAGTTCGATACCCAGGACCCACGGGTGGAAGGAAAGATTTCTTTGAATACTTGGGGAGTAGTGGTTCAATAGCAAGAATGCAGAGACTTCATAAAGAGTGAACCAGCCGGGCGGTGGTGGTGCACACCTTTAATCCCAGCACTCGGGAGGCAGAGGCAGGCGGATCTCTGGGAGTTCAAGACCGGCCTGGTCTACAGAGTAAGTTCCAGGACAGCCAGGGCTCCACAGAGAAACTCTGTCTCTAAAAACAAAAACAAATAAAACAAAACAAAAAAGCCAACTGCAATGCTGTTTACAAGACCAAGGGAAGAAGAGAAGCAACAGCTGTGTTGGAATAAACAGACAATTAAAATAATCGAGGTTTAAAGTGTAAGTCTGGCACAGGAAGCAAACTGGGTCCCGGGAGAGCTTCAGGACCTACTGAACACAGGTAGAAGAAGAGGCCAAAGACTTAGGAGGGGCCAAGACACCAGTGATGAAGCTGTGGAATGATGTTCTTTTGTCTACAAAAGAAGAAGCCTGCTGGTTAAGTCAGGGGACCTAAAGTAAAGCCATTGAGCACAGGAAGTAGAAGGAGTGCCTCATGGGAGTGGACATGGAAAGCCTAATGTCTACCTTCCACTTGCCATAGAGTCTGTTTGTTCACATCTTAAGATTTCTAAAACTGGAGTGCATCTTATAATCCAAAGTGAGGTAGCAATCATAATGCCCTTGTCACTACTTGAGTGAACATTAACTGGTCATAGCTGTTTAGATTGTGGCCGATTCAATCTAATTTACCTGAGTTGCTGATGGTAATGTGTTAGGTTACTTGCAATATGAGATGATATTTTAAAAAATGTATGCTACTATTTAGCCTTGAAAATAAAGGAAAGTATGTATAAAGAAAGAATATAAACAAAATAGCAGAGAATATATCCAATATTGATTACATTTCTTTTCTATGGCTTACATAACAGATTTATACAATTTTATGGATTAAGCCAACACGTTTATTATCATATATTTTTATAGGTCAGAAGTCTAAGAGGCTTCACCAGGCTAAAACTTAAGATGTTAATATGGCTGTGTACAACTTCTCAGAGCCCTGAGGAGAGTCTGTTTCTTTGTCTTTTGGTGCTTCTAGGGTCTGTCCACATTCCTTGGTCACAATCTCTTCCTCCTTCTTTAAACCCCATGGTAGCAGACTGACTCCTTGAGTCACATCTTCCTAACCCTTCTGCTGTTGACTGTTTACACATCTTCCTCTGATTCTAACATTAGCTTGGGAAGGGTCTCTGCTTTTAAGAACCCATGTGGTTGGAACCCATGTGATTAGATTAAGAACCCATGACATGATCTAACAAAAACCAAAGAACAAAGCCAAAACCAACCAATCAACCAACCAACCAACCAACTAACCAACCAACCAACCAACCAACTAACCAACCAACCAACTAACCAACCAATCAACCAACCATCCAACCAACCAACCAACCAACCAACCAACCAACCAACCAACCAACCAACAAAAACCAGGACAATCTCTGTATCTTCAAGTTCTTAATCTTAACCACATGGGCAAAGTCCCCTTCTCCAAATAAACAAATGTCTTCTTCTATTCAGAAGTCAGGAACTGGACACCCAGGGAAGCTGTTACTCTGTTCAGCATGTTGTAAATCAAAGTTCTTCTGAGGATGAGCAGTCCCATGTTTTCTTTCAAAGCAATGACCAACACTTTATGGGACCTCAGAAATAGTTTATCACAAAGTCCATGCACATGAATTACCTTTTATTAGAGAGGTATACAGGAGATTTTATCGCAAACCAAGCAGTACAACAAGGCGAAGCAGGAATGGCATCATCATCCTGGAGAAAGAAGATGAGCTGGTGAAAATTCAGGAGGCTCTTCTCTTGGGCCACAGCCTATCACAGGGCTGACAGCTTTCGGAGCTGTGTATCTTGTCAACTGGGGTCTGAATTTGTCCATTTGTGGCCACCTCAATGTTAATATTTCACTTTCATAAAACTCTTTGCCTCTTGACCTCTTTCTATTATAAGACTCAAACAACAAGACAAACTTTACAAGTCTGGGTATGTGTTATTCCTGGGCCAGAGAACGTTAGTGACAATTTCCAGTGTGGGTGGATCTGAGGTTCTGAAGGATGAATGAATCTTTCCAGTTTGCCTTTCTATCAACATCAAAGACTCTCTTGTCACATCTGCCCCACTTGCTTTAGTCTCATGCCTGTTATATAAGAAGTTTTCAACCCTAAGATCTTTTACAGAGGTCTTCTTTCATACATTTATGTCTGCAGTTAATTAAAGGAAGGCTTTTCTTCTAACTACCCATGTCAGATCTGCACCAGAGGCTTCAATGTGTGTTGACACACTGTATTTAATCCTCAGAGTACATCCTGGGGCCACAGATCCCAGTCCTAGGAGCTGAGCCTCATTTGTCCCAGCCATACCTTCCAGGGAATCACTCATCCATGCTACAGATGAGACTTGCTTCCCAAATTGAGAGCTATTGAGAGTATAATACTGGCCATACTTAGCAATATCAAACCCTCCTCAATTGTCAAAGATATGTCCAGATGAAGGTGCCTAGGCTGAGGTAGATTAAGCAGCATTACAATGCTTGCCGAGCCTCCCCTAAATGATAGTCATTTATACAACTGGTTTTCTTGCTTTTGCTAGTAAAAAAAATAAATAAATAAAGTTATTTTTAGTTATAGTGCATAGAAATTGCAGCTAAAGCTAACAATTCTTTATATCTCATTCTCTCGCCCCTTTTCATTTTCTCAGTAAACCCAAGTGCTCTGTAAAGGTTAGTATAAGCACATGACCAAAAATAAAATATTAGGTATTGGAAAAATGTGAATTAGCTACTTAGATTGGATGCAGATAGACAAAATAATGTAAAACAGATAACTTGTTTATACGCATTTCCAATTCTTCTCTCAGAACATCTGCCCCCCTCTCCTGTCCTCCTGTTTGTGCTAGCCCTTTTGTTCCATACAGGGGAGGCATCTGCTGATAATCAATGAAAAGACATGGTGGTGGAATGCCAATCTTTATGGAGGCTCTAAAGTTCGACTAAGGTTTCAAAACAAATCAAAAAAATTGAACTTCTACCGGTGGATTATCAGGAATAGAGACCAGAGTGGACATTTCCTGCTCGAGGGCTAGGGGTGGGTGGGTGGGCACTTAACGGGCATGTGTGAGGCCCTGGGTTCCCAGGAACACAGCAACCAACCAATAGAAAAGAAAAACAAATTCCTAATTGAAGTCCTTTAAGTCTTCATTTTGAAACTACTCCTCAAACCAATTGTTAGCTATATATTATCCTAGACGATAGGAGAAAACTTCATATTTTTTAAATTTATTTTTATTTTATATGCATGGGTTCTCTCTCTCTCTCTCTCTCTCTCTCTCTCTCTCTCTCTCTCTGTGTGTGTGTGTGTGTGTGTGTGTGTGTGTGTGTGTGTGTGTGTGTGTGTGTGTGCAATGCCCCCAGAGGCCAGAAGAAGAAGAAGCTGGATCCTCTGAAACTGGAATTATGAATGGTAGCCACCATGGGTGCCAGCTCCCCTGCAACAGCAACAAGTGCCCTTAATGCTGAATCGTCACTGCAGCCCCCGAAGTAATCCTTTTTTTTACTCATCCATAAGCTTCTAAAACGAAAACGCATCTTCACAGGCTCCTTTGATTTCCTCAAAAGCTCTAATGGGAATCTGCATTTCCTGAAACGGGATCCTATTTGTAATCTCAAACAGATTTTTAATAATCAATATTCCAGTCTGGAAAGTGAGAGTTCTTGGAACACCCAGTACTAAATGGCAGTCTTCAAGCCCCTCCCCTTAGGGTTCAGGGAGGCAGGAAGAGGGTAGGAGCCGAAGGGAGGAGAGGACACCAAGTGCCTTCCAGACACAGCGGTATTGACGCTGCACAGGTCCAAGCCAGATGGAGTCCCAGCACTGAGAGGGGAAGTGGACACAAGCCCCCATCCCTAACCCAGAAGCTACCTCCAACTGACTACTGTTCACAGAGGGACAGTTAGTTTTCTCCAATGAAGTCTCACTGGGTAGTGAAGCCACACTGAAGGGGAGCCCCATGCCCAGCAGTAGATGGACAACACAAGACAACCTTGATGGTATTTTGGAGAGGTTTTGTCTCATAAGGCTTTGTTTGAGCCTTTTTAAAAACTGTACTCATCTTTTGTTTATCTACTACGGTTTTGATTTTTTTGCTTATCTATTATGGTTCTGATTTGGTGATTTAAGGGTGTGGGTGGGGTGGGTGGGTGGGTGGGTGTGCTTCTCATGCTTTTTCTTTTTTCTCTCTGTTTTTCTGTTTGTTTTGTTTTAGTATGTTTGGTTTTTTTAATTAACCTGTTTGTTTTCTAAAGAGAGAGAGAGAGAAAGAAGGCATGGAGTTGGATAGACAGGGAGACAAGGAGGATCTGGGAAAAGGTGAGGGAGGGAGACAGCCATCAGAATATACTGCATAAAAATTATTTTGCTGGGCCGTGGTGGCCCACGCTTTTAATCCCAGCACTCAGGAGGCAGAGGCAGTCAGATCTCTAGACCAGTGTGGTATACGAATCAAGTTCCAGGACAGGCTCCAAAGTTAAACAGAGAAACTCAGTTTCAAAAAACAAAACAAAAATTATTTCAATAAAAAAAGGAACTAACATTCCATTACTAGTGATGTCAGCTTATCCTGGATAACCATTTGTATAAGACTTTATTCCATGGGGTCTCTGATGACATGCGACCTCGGGCCAAGAGGTGCTCCTCTGTGTCTACTGTAATGACAGGCAGAAGTGATGACACATTATTTAAGGGAATCTGTGGGTGTGAAGCCATGGTATGCTAGTACCTACCAGTCCAGACTAGTCTATGAGATCTGATGGGAACCCTTCCTTCCAGTTCAGGATCAGGGACTTGATGTTGGTAGCATGAGCTGGATATGGTGATACGGTGGGAGTGTTTACTCCATGGAATTTGGAAAACAAGAGAAATCAGGAAGGATTAGGTACTGGATGTTTATCTCCCGAAGGAATAAATACATACTTTATTACTCAATTAACTTTTAGTTGTTATCTCAGTAGACTCTAAGCTAGATTGGCTTAGAACACATTAAGGATTGGGCACAAAATAAGGATCTGAATAAATATCTGAGTGCATTCCAGGAAGGAAGGAAATGCCTTTCTAAGAAAGTGATCATTGCCTGAGGTTTAAAGGGACAGCAAGATTTTAAAGAGGGAAGGGTGTGAGGGGTTCACCCGCATGGCACACAGTAGGTGTTCAGGGAAAATAAATGGGGGGGTGGGGGGATAAATTGTGTCCTGCTTCTGTGCTGGGATCCCCATCGAGCTTTGATAGCAATGTCCTGGATAACCTGGGGTTCTTAGATTTCAAAAGCACGTTCATCTGGGATGACAGCTCGAGATGTCTGTTTGCTTCCTCTGAGTTCTCTTTTAAAAGCTGGTTTTCAGGGACCGTTAACACCTGCTCACTGGAAGCGCTCCAGCTCTATGTGAAATCACATGGCAGGAGAGCCGAGGCCTGTAGCTGCACACCAACCACACAAGTCACTGTGGTTTGCCTAGGGGGGGGGGGACGGGGGTGATTCTACTTTAGCAGCCCAGAAACTGGCAGGCCGTGGAGCTGTGACACTGTCTACACTTTCAGGTCTGGAGGTTGTGCCCATGTGTACTTGTGACTCATGTTCCATCTTGTCCCTTTGCTGCACGGTTTTCAAAGGTAAAATTTTCTCAGTGAGTAAAGAACACAGGCATATGCTCATCTTTAAAGAAGTAGGACTTGGGGATGGCTCAGTGGTTATGAGCGCTGGCTGCTCTTCTGGGGGACCTGGATTCTATTCCCACCATCCATATGCTCATAACCATGTTTAACTCCAGTTCCAAGGGATCTAATTCCCTCTTCTGGCTTCCTTGGGCACCAGGCATGCAAGTGGTGCACAAACATATATGTAGGCAGAACACCCATACCCATAAAATAAAATAATAAAAATGTAGACATAATAATTTTTAAAAAAAAAAATCTGAAGTCGTAGAACTTGGTCTTTGACTGCAACGTCAGCACATTTTGCTTTGAGCAAATACAGACTAACTTGAATGCATAATTAAAGGTGCTTCTTAGAGTTGCTGATGTGGAAGAGGCAAGGCAGAGGAGGCAGGACACAAATGTGCTTCTGTGAGGTCTGTTGTGGAAACACCAGCTGGGACCTGTTGTTGGACATTCTAGTGGTCTCCAGCAAAAGGCACAACGCCCGCACTAGGGGGCACATGGGAAGCAGGATCTCTCAGTTGGAAAAGGATGGAGGAAGGTGGTCCTCCCCTATCTGGTACCCTGTGACCCAGCTGCGCTAATCCAGCCATCTTGGCCCCCTTAGTTCTCAACTTCTATAGCTCTTTCTTTTTAATTGAGTTTCACAAAGGGATAAGAGTTTCCCACGTTAGCAGGGCGTGGTGTCAGCATGCCTTTAATCCCAGTAGAGACAGGCAGATCTCAGGAAGTTTGAGGCCAGCCTGGTCTACATAGTGAGTGAGTCCCAGGATAGCTAGAGTTACATAGTGGAACCCTATCTCAGAAGAAATAAAAAGTGTTGCTGAAATAGAAAGTTCTTCTTCTTCTTCTTTTTCTTCTTTTTCTTCTTCTTCTTCTTCTTCTTCTTCTTCTTCTTCTTCTTCTTCTTCTTCTTCTTCTTCTTCTTCTTCTTCTTCTTTCTTCTTCTTCTTCTTCTTCTTCTTCTTCTTCTTCTTCTTCTTCTTCTCCTCCTCCTCCTCCTCCTCCTCCTCCTCCTCCTCCTCCTCCTCCTCCTCCTCTTCCTTCTTCTTTTCTTCCTCCTCCTCCTCTTCCTTCTTTTTAAGAAATTGGTATTTGTTTTCTATCAGTCTTCTCTTCATTTTGCCGAATGACTTAACACTAGAAGGAAGCAGCAGACTGTCTTTGGTGGCAAACTGGGCACTCCAGTCTTCATTAGGAACCTACTGCACAGGCAAACAGAGTTCCTATCCACCTTCAGATCAGTCTGTGAGCTCAGGAAAAAGGGAGCTGGGCATAGAGGAGTCCACTCACCTTGACCCTCCTCCTTGGTACAGCCTACTCTTCCTTTCCAATCTCTCCAGGATCTTTATAGCAGAGATCAGGTATGACCTCTACGGGGGCTCACGGGAGATGATGTCATGAATGTGCAAAACTTCCCAGGCTTCATCCACCATGTCAGACCTGAGGAGGGCGCTTCCTTGCTATTATCTGGGATGGTGATGTGCATGTAGTGTGGAGGGAGACTCTGTGTTGCATAGAACAATGGCAAATATGTTGCCATAGGACCCCATAGTGAAAGATCACCAGGGGTCGGTCACCACCAGAGCTATAGTTCCAGGAACATTACCCGGATGTCATCAGTGGAGACTCCAAGAGTGAAGAAGACAGCAGTAGAGTTGCTCTGCTGACAGCAGTCGAGTTAGGCACAGCGGGCCTGCCAGGATGCCTGTGCAATGACACACTGATGGCAGAGCTTCTCCAGGTCTTCTTCGGGCTTATGGCATAGATGTTACCACCTGTTCTCTTATAGATGTACAGTTGCAGCTGAAAATCAAAGCTGTTCTACCCAAGTAGATTTCTGATATAAGAACAGTCTTCATTTACAGGACACTAAGGACTCTGATTATTGTGGAAGTTTCTTTTTAAGTTACAAGAAGAATCCAGAATCCCCGCATGGGCCCCTCTATAGGTTGCCTGGCATAGTCAAGTCCAAGTTATCCTTGTTGAGTTCTTCTTCATGAGATATTTAAGCAGAGTCTCCTATAACTGATTATGACTACTTTGGGGATCTTATAATACAGAATGTGTAACCACAACAGTAGTAACTGTTGTATGATGTGTAATATAGAACCATGAAGTTCAGAGACCACTTAATTTATAGTAAACTTAGAACAAAGTCCATCTGGGGGAAGTTACTACGTCAAGAAAAATAGGAAGTGTGGAAGAGAACTCTGTGTGAAATCGAAGGAAAGCTTTTGAATGTGTCTTTCTATAGTATGCCTGGAACACAGGGACTACTCAAAGCAATGCTTAAGCTGACCGATGTTGATGGGTTCATTCCCAGAGTCAGTTGGCAGTATTACTTCATCTGCCCATCCACAGCCATGGGTAACTCAGTAGGGAGTGTGCTGGGCACGTGGCATCACCTACTCTAGCACTAAGGAGGGGTAAAGCAGATCTGAAATTGGCCAGAGACACTTTGACCAAAACAAAGAGTTTAGTTTTGAAAGTATTCAAGATGTCAACAATAAACATAATCTATCATCATTGCTAATTTTAATATTTAAACATTTGAGCAAGGGCAAATACGTTGATTTTTATAGAGATTGGTTTTGGTATGTGCAGATTCCCTACCAAGAACATTCCTCTAGGAGCTAACATTGAAAAGCAATCCAAGGGACTGGAGAGATGGTTTAGTGGTTTTTAAGAGGACTGGCTGCAAGAGGATCTCTGTGAGCTCAAGGCGAGCCTACATGGTCTACACAGCAAATTCCAGGCCAGCCAGGGCTACATAGTGAGACCCCATTTCATTAGGGCCAAGAGGTGTAGCTCATTGTCAGAGTGTAGACAAGTGGTCTTAACCTTGAGTCATCCCTCCAGCTCCCTGAGCTACATTTCTTACTGTTTTTTCCCAAGGATTATAAATAATATAATTTACTTATGTTATTTATGTAGAAAGTGTAAGTTTAAAACAATCTCCTAGTACTAGTGACTTAATTTAAATAGTATACAAATAACTTGCTCCAAGGCTACTCTATTCCTTCTCTGTACTAGTGTCGTACTTTGTATAGATGTGACCAAATATCTGAGAGAAATACCCTAAGGGGGTGAGGACTTCTTTATTTTATTTTGTTATTTATTAATTTTGGCTCACATTTTCAGAAGTTTCAGTCCTGAGTCCTTGTCTCTGTTGATTTGTGGTCCATGATGAGATAAAATACCATGGTAGCTGGAACTCATGGAGGAAGCTGTTCACTTCACTGCAGGCAGGAAGCAGAGCCAGAGGTAAACAGGCCTATGACAAAATAGTTTCCAAGAAGATACCACCTGTGTCCTATTTCTTCCAACTAGGACCCAACTCTTTAAGTTTCCAGAGCCTTCCAAACTAGTTGAAGACCAAGTCAACGTAGGAGCTTGTTGGAGGCATTTCATATTCCATACACCTATAACATTCTTCCATTGTGAATTATTGCTGTGCATCCTTATAGATTAGAAGCCCATCAACACAGTATATATTGGTACAAATGATGTCCTATGGGTTAGTCAGACCCTCCCTCCCTCTATCCCTTCCTTCCTTCCTTCCTTCCTTCTTATCTTCCTCCCTCCCTCCCTCCACATCTCTATCCTTCCTCCCTTCCATCTGGGAGTATGTGGGTATGTGAGACAGGTCTCACTCTGTAGCCCTGGCTGGCCAGGAACTCACTATGTAGATCAGGTTTGCCTTGTGTTTACTATGATACTCATGCCTCTGCCTCATGAATGATGGACTTCTCTTTAAATTTCTGTTCATCAGCTAGATTGTCTCAGATTAGTAAACTCTCTCTTTTGCCAGTTCAAATTTGCTCTTGAGCTCCTACAGAGAAATGACATTATTATCCTTCTCATGTTTAGAGTTTAGAGCTTCTATTTAGGGTTTTGTAACACTTGTTTGTTTCACTGCTTGTTTGTTTATTTTTAGCTGGAGACATGTGATGCTGTCCAATCTGGCCTTAAACTCATGGACTCAGGAGGCCCTTCTATCTCATCCTTTGTGCAACTGGGACCACAGGTATGTACCACTGTGCTGTCTATTTAGATCCTTGTGAATCCATTTTAACCTGGGTGTGGTGGTACATGCCCACAGTCCTAGAACTCGGAAGACTGGGGCAGGGGGATCATGATTTTGAGCCTAGTCTGGGCTAGCTAGAAATTGATGGCATATTATTCTTGTATTTTCCCATTTTATGTTATGTTATTTCTTTAGTTTTAGAGAAATCACTTGTCACTATGCTGCTCAGGGTGAAATTTTCTCAAGCATTCTTCCTGACGTACCTTCCTAGGTTGCTGGGACTTCAGGCACATGCCATCAAACCTGATTTTTTTCCTCTTTTATCATGTTTTTTTTTTTGTTGCTGTTGTTTTGTTTTGTTTTAGTTCTTCGAATATACTTATAGTATAGCTGATTTCAAGTTTTTTAAAAACTTATTTTATATGTATATGTATTTTGCCTGCATGTACATCTATGTATTGCATGTGAACCTGGTGTCTTTGGAGGCTGGAAGAGGGCATCAGAACCTCTGAAACTGGAGTTACTGATGGTTGTGGGCTGCCATGTGGATACTGGAAACTGAACCCAGGACCTCTGGAAGAACAGCCAGTGCTCTTAACTGCTGAGCCTTCTCTCCAACTGTGAATATTGTTTTTGTTTTTAAACAAAGTTCAAAGTCTGTTGTTTGTTTTTCAGGGACAGTTTTAATTGACAACTGACTTCCTGTAATATTCATATGTCCTTATTTCTTTGTGTCCATAGTACTTTTTGTTTTATTGTTGAAAATTGGTTATTATTAACTACTAGTTCTACAATTTGATGGGAACAAAGAAATATTATCCATCACAGAGCCTTTGGCCTATCTGATTTCTGTTAATTACTGTTGGCTTTTATATCATTGATACAATAACTAAATGATAATTCCTATCTGGGTACTATTATATCCAAATCCAAACATAAACCAGTACCCATCATAGAGTTAATGGATTTAACCCAGACACGACTTCATGGGGGGAATGTTAGACCCTAAGTTAACCTTTAAGCCTCCCACCTGCCCAAGGGCCAGATAACTTCCTGGGATTCTGGGAGTTGTAGTTCTTGAAAATAACAATAAATCCTCATGAGAAAGTTTGGTGGCCTAGGGGTTTTGTCCATATAAACCCGACAACGGTGCCTGGGGGCCACTCTCCTGGAAAGTTCCCAGGTGATGGTCCTGACTAAATTCCATCTTGGTCAGTATTTAACATTTTAATAAAAGCTGGCTTTAATTTGCTCACCCCCAAAAGAAAAGAGAAGAAAATTGGTTTTTGTAAATATTAGAAGAACTCTGGGGATCAAATTCTCTTGTTGGCCAGAGTTTCTTATTATGGCTGCCTTTCACTTGCTTAGTAAATTTTCCAGATCACTCTGTAAAGTCTGCAGGTTCTTGTTACATGCAGCTCAGCTTGGTTAGCCTAGTGGTCAGCTAATTAATGGCCAGTGGTTTCCTTAATGCCTTGAACAGTATGTGTTTTACCCTTTGCTAAGTGGCTGTGTGTGTGTGTGTGTGTGTGTGTGTGTGTGTGTGTGTCCCTGAGCCTCAGTTTCAACTCCCAGACAGTCTTTTTTTTCCTTCATGTAAATTTCATGCCATAAATCTTCCATGTCTCAAATTAATAACATTTTTTAAAATCCTCAAAACAATTTTAAACAACGAAACTCAATATTTTTTTCTCTAGATTGTTGCAGATTTTGCTTTCCAATTAAAAAACAACAGCCACCTTCTTACTGTGTACAGGCATCCTGAGGACCTTGTAGCAATGTTTACAAATACCTTTCCACAGAAACACATTGCTGTTCATGGCAGATGTGTCGGGCTAACATTAGACTTAGAGTGTAAATAACTGAACAGATGGGTCACTTAAATGTTGTTCTTGATATAAAACATGTTGCTGTGAGCCACACTTGCAAGAATATATTACAGTATTACAGAGTGCCCTCCAACGTATGGAGCGGCGGTTTTTCAAAGTGTTTAAAAATACTCTGCTGTGTTTGACGTCATTTTGTGTATACCTGGAGGCATGATTAGAGAATTAATGTTCTTTAATATCAATAAAACTTCTAAAGACTGTAACTATGAGGTGTATCCATAAAGGGGTATTTAATCTAATTTAAGATAAAAGGTTTTAAATGAAATTTATGGATAGAATTTGATGACCCAACATTTGTACTTATTTTAGACATTTCACTTTTTTGGGGGGGGTGTTGGTTTTGGGCTTTTTTTTGAGACCCTGCCCATCCTGTAACTCACTTTGTAGATCAGGCTGGCCTCGAACTCAGAGATCCATCTACCTCTGCCTCCCAAGTGCTAGGATTAAAGGTGGGTTCCACCACTGCCTGGCAACATTCTTTTAAAGTAGCAAAACACAAGGTGAATTGCTGATTTTTGTAGTTCCCTACTCAAGAGGCTGAGTGAGAATGATCCTTTTAAAAAAGTGATTCTGTGACTATAAGCATCGTATTAAATTCGTTTCAATATTTGTGACTTGTGCTTCCCATATGTCACACAACTAGCAATACCTAGTTGAATCAGCGCATAGTTTAACAGAACTGAATTTTTCTATCAGGGGTATGTATTATTAGTGAATACCTACAGAATTTTCTGAATCACACTTAAGAGCTCGTATTATAATCTGGAAATATCAATAACTAGTTAATGAACAGCCGCATGAAAACAAAATGTAACCTCTAGGGCTAGGGGTACAACTCAATGTTAAAGTGCCTGCCTTGCATGCACAAAGGCCTGAAGTTCAATCCCTAGTACAACAGCAACAATCACAACAGCAACAACAACAACACACACACACACACACACGGACACACACACACACACACACACACACAGAGAGAGAGAGAGAGAGAGAGAGAGAGAGAGAGAGAGAGAGAGAGAGAGAGAGAATAACTTTAGAGTCCACTTGTCTGGTAAAGAACAGTGAGGGAAGGCTTTAGTATTTGTGGAAGAGTATATCTTCTAAGCTTTGTCTTTAATCCTGACACACTGGCTTTATCTCACGGAGTATGAACCACCAGCATTTGCCACAACTTTTCATCATAATGTCTCAGTGATAGCAGGGCATAATCTAGTCCACAGTTTGTGAGCCACCTTGACTTATGGGATCTAAGAAATACCCACAGAGCAAGCCCCCCCCCACCCCCACGCTCTACAACCACCTCATGGAGATGATGCCTTAACCCTGTTTCTAGCTTCTGTCTTTTCTTAGGCTAAGAATTAAATATCACGGGTGGCTTTTCTTCTCTTCAGTCTTTATGAGTTGGTACTTGGTCACCTGTTTCCTCTGTTTTGATCAGAGAGGGAAACAGACAGACACACAGACACACAGAGACAGACAGACACAGGCAAAGACTGAGGAAGAGGGGGAGGAGAGGGGAAAGGAGAGGGGAGGGGAGTGGAAAGAAGGGGAGGAGAAAAGAGAGGAGAGAAGAGGGAGGAAGGAGAGAGAAAGGGAGAAGGAGAGGGAGGAAGGAATCCAATAAATAGACCAGGAAGGGAAGCATTGAGACAATGACTGTATCCACTCATAAACACCGGTTATCTCTTGGTCATCTCACAGGCTCAGGAAACATACTTTCTACTTATTTCTGAGCCACAGCAGTAAGCACAGTCCAAGATGAAGTTCTTTGTGTACATGCCTACCAGCCAGGCAGTACTTCTGCCTTAAGGTCTGAGTCCCAGTTTCAGGAGCCCTTGAGCTCTCAGGATCTGTACCAGCCAGGCAGGACCTCTTTGCTGAGACCTGAGTTCCAGCCATGCTAGGCTTCAAGGTTCTTACCAGTCAGGTATCTTACTGGCTATTGGGGCGGGGAGCTTCTGGGGCTAATCTTCTCTGTGTGGCTTCTGTGCTCTATTTTTACTTTTTTATAAAACATCTCTCATATCTGATCAGTTTCTTATCCATTTTATTAGTGGTCTTCATTGACTGACACCCTGGTTTTCCTGACTGAGCACTCATGGTGCCAATGTAGAGCTACCAAGAAACTGACTCCAGGAGGGCTTGAAAAGGCAGAAAAAATCACCCTGCTAGGCTGAGGACTTGGTGGATACAGAAAATAATCAAGAGCTAGTGTGCTCTTTAATTGTAAGCCTTTAAACCCAGCACTCAGGAGGCGGAGATGGACAGATCTCTGTGAGTTAACATAGAGAGTACCAAGTCAACCAGAGATACATAGTGTGACTCTGTCAAAGAAAGAGAGGAAGAAAGAAAGAAAGAAAGAAAGAAAGAAAGAAAGAAAGAAAGAAAGAAAGAAAGAAAGAAAGAAAAAAAAGGAAGGAAGGAAGGAAGGAAGGAAGGAAGGAAGGAAGGAAGGAAGGAAGGAAGGAAGGAAGGAAGGTCCTTTTTTCAACCCTAGTCTTCTGTGTCTTTCTAGCATCTTCTACTAGTTGAGCCTTACCAGGGAGTCAGATGGCAAAGGTGTAAAGTGCTTCAGAGTTTCCATCACAACATCACAAAGGGCAGTTTTGCAGCTGAGCCCTGACAGTGTCTATGGACTTTAAATAGGGGGCAGCCACGTTCCATCACCGCAGTCAAGGTGCTATCATATCCCAAGCTTTGTTTTAATCTATTCAGCTAAAAAGTACTTGTGGGGTACCTGCTGAGGCCTTAGCTTTATATGGAAGCAAATAAAAATCAAGATGCTTCCTGCTTTCAAATCCCCTAGGATAGGAAGCAAGCAAGGACTACAAAAAGACCGTTGGGTGTTTTCACACGGATACATAGCCGGGTCATAGCTAATGTATTAATACAAGCAACTGGAGTTAGAAAAGGTATTCCTGGTCTAGCCTACCACAGCTCCACAGTAACTAATCCAGTAGAGATTACTTCAGTCTCCATCCAACTCTTGACATAACACCTGCAAGAGCCTACTAGACAGAGCAACACAATGGCATTCCTCCATTGGAGCCTCTCCTACTATCAGTGTTTGGTTCTCAGTTTTCCTTAGCAAACGTACATTTGCTTTGCCTGCTCCTTGTACCCATTCTCTGGTTCTTGGTGGTGAGACAAGGACCTTGCAAGCCATTGATTTAAAGTGGCTTTGATGACCATCACTATCCATATTCTAGCCCACCAAGTTAAACCCACCAAGAGCTGAGAAAGGGCCTGTCATATGCAAAGAACACAAGACCAAAATAAAGCCAAGTTTAATCTTTAAACCAAGTTGTTATGATTTTTGCCTTCTACCCTAAAGGAAGAAAGGGAAAGTAATTCTATTTCAAGAGCTTAATCAAATACAAGTGTGAAAAGTAAGATAAAGAGAAACTGATGGACAATTTATATGAAGAATAAAGATGTTCAATCAGCTTCTTCTCTTCTACTATGTGGGCACCATTGAGATTATCACTATCCTGATCCTCTTTGTTTCCTGAGGTGCCACTCTCAAGATGCATTCTGTGGAAGGGAGGAGCAAAGGGTTCTCTACATGTGGAGCTCACCTGACTGGGGTGTTCATCTGTCATGGAACCATCATCTTCAAGTATGAGAGTCCTAGTTCCAACTGTGCCTTGATGGTGTCCACATTTTACACCGTTGTTGTTCCCATGCTCAGTCACATCACCTGTAGACTGAGGGAAAAAGATGTAAAAGGTGCAATGAAAAAGTTCTCTGAGAGAAATTGGTTTATGAAAAAATTACATCTTTAATATTGAGTAACCCCAAAAATAAGGCTTATTGTAAGTCAATATGTTTATGGTCAAAAATTAGAGAAGAGCACTCCTCGTTTTAGTTAATAATACCTTTTCAAAAACATATTTCAACAAAGCATAAGTAGACTCTCTGGTAATGAATGTTAAAAATTGTCAGTATACAATGTCATTATTATAACTATAAATATGTCCAAGCAGGTTTTTAAATAATTACATACATATTAAGTATTTGAATATATATTGTTTTATTGCTTGGTTTTTAGTTGTGATCGTGTACACAATATCACATGCTTTGGAATACCGTCATGTTCAATCAATGTAATAAAGAGTTTTCACTCACTATAAAAAAAAGAATAAAGATGTTAACTTCTATATTATTTAAGACAAATTCGGGTTTTAGGAAAAATAAAACCCCCTGAACATTTTGTCAGATAATTGGATTCTCCTTTGTTCAACTCTCTGTACTTTCTTTTTTTTTTTTTTTTTTTTTTTTTTTTTTGGTTTTTCGAGACAGGGTTTCTCTGTGTAGCTTTGTGCCTCTCTTGGAACTCACTTGGTAGCCCAGGCTGGCCTCGAACTCACAGAGATCCGCCTGGCTCTGCCTCCCGAGTGCTGGGATTAAAGGTGTGCGCCACCACCGCCCGGCTTCTCTGTACTTTCTAATGTAGGGGAATGTTACTGGTGGTGGGTGTCAGGGGTTCCCAAGTTCTTGGACTTTTATCCAAAGTGTTGAAAACAAGAGCTCACACAGCTTTGCAAAGGGAGTAAAATAACTGTTTAGAGAAAAGTAGTAAATTGCAGATAGAGACGCCATGAAGATTGACAACGGGCAATAAGAGTGAGAGAATTCAAGGGCCCTGGTTATTGCTCAGGACTTCCATGTATAAGGTGTAGAAGGAGAAGATTGTTACTAATGTCACAGTTTGGGTAAATCTCTGTGTTGGTTAATGGATTCAGTTTTTTTCCTGCTGCACATGTTCCTTCCCATAATGCACTTAATTTTAATAATATGCACAACAAACTATACATAAGCATAAGATGATAAATAGGGATTTTCCTTAAAAACTTATTAGAGAGAGAGGACTCAGTTTCACCTTACTGTATATGTCCCCCAAACCAGTTCAGGCTGGATCAGCCCTTCTAGTCTTCTTATGGCATACAACGTGGATATACTTAACCAGAAACATTTAAAATTTGACTGTTACTGGGGAGGGGAAACTTACACTTGTTGCTGGTCACTCTATCTGGACACCCCACGGGGGAGGGTATGGGAAGGCACAGCATCAACAACACAGACACCGGGAGTCAGGTGAGAAGCAAGCAGCGGACTCGTTTATGGATATGGGATGAGCCTAAATACCTGCTCCTGATTTCCCATTGGCAGCTAGAAACTCTCTTTCTCATTGGCCCCCAGTATTCTAATGGTCATGTGTCACCAATCACCATGTACAGGGGCAGACTCCAAGTTGGCTCAGCAGGAAGCAACTAGCATGCATGCCTATGCATACTACCCGGAACAAGGCAGCTGCAGTTTCATCAGGCCAGCTGGCTGCGCTTTTCCTATATATACTGTTCTTCAGAGGTGGGAATATATGTAGCTCGATGCAGATGGGGTGTTTAGGGAGTCTGAGACTGCTAGGTGTGTTGTTTGGAGAGCAGTGTGTCTGTATAGTGCATGGAGGTGAAGGAACTATACTACCAAGTGCAAGGTGTCTGCATGCATGTGTGCATAACCAAGACAAAATAACCAAGATAATTTAACTCCTATACTTGCCTGACTCAGAGGGAGGATATGATGGTTTGAATAAGAATAGCCTCCATAGGTTCATATATCTGAATGTTTGGTAACCAGGGAGTGGAACTGTTTGAAAAGGATTGTAAGGTGTGTCCTTGTTGGAGGAAGTATGTCCCTAGGAGTGGGCTTTGAGGTTTCAAACACCCATGCAAGACCCAATCTCTCTGTCTCTGTCTCTGTCTCTGTGTGTATGCCTACAGACCATGATATAGCTCTTCAGCTGCTGCTCCAGTGCCAGTATGCATGTTGCCATGTTCCTTGCCAGGATGATAATGGACTAAGTGACCAAACCTCTGAAACTGTAAGTGAGCTCCCAGTTAAATGTTATGTTGTTGTTGTTATTTGTTTGTTTGGTTTTTTTTTAAATAAGAGTTGCCTAGGTCATGGTGTCTCTTCACAGCAACAGAACAGTGACTAAGACAGAATTTGGTACCAGGAGTGGGGTATTGGTGTGACAGGCCTGACCATGCTGCTTGATGGCAGCAAGTAGACTTTGGGACTTTGGATTAGGGAAACAGTTGGAGGCTTTTGCAGGGCTTAATGGGGCATAGTAGTAATAGGATGGAAGACAGTGTGCTGGGAGCAACGTAAATTATGACAGCCAAAGAAGTTTCAGAGGGTAAGAAATTAGTAAGTGACCTACAGATTGTTCTTGTGGTCCTTTGGCAAAAAATGTGGCTGATTTTTGCTCTTGTCCTAAAAATCTGCCTGGAGTTAAATTGAAGAGGTTTTTTTTTTTTGGTATTAATGGCTTTGGCAGAGGAGATTACAAGATAGCCTCATGTTAACTGTGTTGTGCGGTTACTAGAAATCACTCTTAAGTAGATCTATAATGGAAAGGAACAAACTGGATGAAAAGAAATACAGAATGAACAGTTTGAGGAGAAAAGGAGCACTAGGAAGTGTAATGGAGCCAAGCCCAGTGATCAAGGAGATAAAAAAGTTTAAGAAAAGCCTGATGCTAGGTGGAATAAAGGGAGTGGTGACTTCAGGGCAAGACCTCACCCAACTAAGCTTCCCACTTGTGAAAAGTAATTAAAGAAAAGTTTTTTTTTTTTTTAAAGGAAAGAATCAACAAAGGAAAGCTGATGTAAATGTAATTGGGAGGGGGAGCAAATTCTAGCCCTATTAAGCAGCAGAACTTGACAGATTTAGCCACGTGGTTCTGGTTTTAGAGTTCAGGATATAATAAAGGGGTTGTGGAATCTCCCTCTATGGCTAAAGAAAGGCTCAAAAGCCATGCATGTATCAGGGGTGTCCCTGTAGGGAGGTCCAGAAAGGCCATTGCCTGAAACTGTAAAGGTGAAGACTGGATTGCCTTGGAGAACCCAAGACATTGGAGATGCAGAGTCATGGGATACCTGACAAAGACATCTTCTAACAAAGCATGGAACTAGATCAAGAAGAAGTGTGTTGTCAACAGAGCTGAAAGGAGTTGGAGATCTGAAAAGCCCTTTGACATTAGACGTGGAGATCTGAAACTCAGAGCTTGTCCTGCTGGTTTTAGTTCTCTATTTGGCCCAGTATTTTCTCACTATGCTCCCTTTCCTCCTCTTTGTAATGGAAATGTGTATTCTTTGCCATTGTATGTTGGAAGTATGTGATCTGCTTTTTTATTTTTATTTTCAGGGGATTACAATTAAGAGATTGCCTTGAATCTCAAAAGAGACTTTGGACTTCTAAACAGTGTTGAGACTTTGATAGACTATGGGACTTTTGAAGTTGAAGTGAATGCATTTTTGCATTATGATAGGACTACAAGCCTATGGGAGCCAAGGAATTTGGTGGTTTGAATAGAAACAGCCCCTATAGTCTTATATATTTGAATACTTGGTCACCAGGGAGTGGAACTGTTTGAAAGGATTACAAAGATTAGGAGGTATGGCCTTGTGGGAGTATAAAAGTCCTTGGAGGAAGGGTGTCACTGGGGGTGGACTTTGATGCCAAATGTAATATCTCTCCCTCCCTTTCCCTCTCCCCCATCCCCCTCCCCCCTCTCTGTCTCTTTTTTACTTTATAATTTAATTATTTAATTTAATTTTACATATCAGTCACGGATTCCCCTGTCCTCCCCCCCTCCCCCCCCCTTCCCCCCAGCCCACCCCCCATTCCCATCTCCTCCAGGGCAAAGACTCCCCTGGGGATTCAGTTCAACTTGGTAGATTCAGTCCAGGCAGGTCCTGTTCCCTCCTTCCAGGCTGAGCAAAGTGTCCCTGATTGGCCCCAGGTTCCAAACAGCTAGCTCATGCACTAAGGACAGATCCCGGTCCCACTGCCTGTGTGCCTCCCAAACAGTTCAAGCTGATCAACTGTCTCACTTATCCAGAGGGCCTGATCCAGCTGGGGCCTCCTCAGCTATTAGTTCATAGTTCATGTGTTTCCATTAGTTTGGCTATTTGTCCCTGTGCTTTTTCCAATCTTGGTCTCAACAAATCTCGCTCATACAATCCCTCCTCTTTCTTGCCAATTGGACTCCTGGAGCTGGACCTGGGGCCTGGTCATGGATCTTTGCATCCGCTTCCCTCAGTCATTGGATGAGATTTCTAGCATGACAGTTAGGGTGTTTGGCCATCTTATCATGAGAGTAGGTCAGTTCAGGCTTTCTCTTGACCATTGCCAGTAGTCTATTGTGGAGGTATCTTTGTGGATTTCTGGGGACCTCTCTAGCACTTTGCTTCTTCCTATTCCCATGTGGTCTTCATTTATCATGGTCTCTTATTCCTTGTTCTCCCTCTCTGTTCTTGATCCAGCTGGGATCTCCTGCTCCCCTAAGTTCTCTTTCCCTCGAACCTTGCCCTTCATTTCCCCCACTCATGTCCAGGTTGTTCATGTAGATCTCATCCATATCGCTGTCATTGGGTGATCCCTGTCTCTTTCTTAGGGTCTAGTCCCTGAAAAAAAGAAATTGAAGAAGATGTCAGAAAATGGAAAGATCTTCCATGCTCATGGATAGGCAGGATTAACATAGTAAAAATGGCAATCTTACCAAAAGCAATCTACAGATTCAATGCAATACCCATCAAAATACCAACACAATTCTTCACAGACCTGGAAAGAATAATACTCAACTTCATATGGAAAAACAAGAAACCCAGGATAGCCAAAAGAATCTTGTACAATAAAAGAACCTCTGGAGGCATCACGATCTCTGGCCTTAAGCTCTACTATAGAGCTACAGTAATAAAAACAGCTTGGTAATTGCATAAAAACTGACACGTGGACCAATGGAATCGAATTGAAGACCCTGACATTAATCTGCACACCTATGAACATGTAATTTTTGACGAAGAAGCCAAAAGTGTACAATGGGAAAAAAAAGCATCTCCAACAAATGGTGCTGGCATAACTGGATGTCAACATGTAGAAGGCCGCAAATAGATCCATATCTGTCACTGTGTATAAAACTTAAGTCAAAATAGATCAAAGACCTCAACATAAATCCAATTACTCTGAACCTGATAGAAGAGAAAGTAGGAAGTAGTCTTGAACGCATTGGCATAGGAGATCACTTCTTAAATATAACACCAGTAGCACAGACACTGAGAGAAACAATCAGTCAATGGGACCTCTTGAAACTGAGAAGCTTTGGTAGGGCAAAGGACACGGTCAACAAGACAACGTGACAGCCTACAGAAAGGGAAAAGATCTTCACCAACCCCACATCTGACAGAGGGCTGATATCCAGAATATATAAAGAACTCAAGAAATTAGACATCAAAATGCCCAACAGTCCAATTAAGAAATGGGCTATAGAACTAAACAGAGAATTCTCAACAGAGGAAGCTCAAATGGCTGAATGACATTTAAGGAATTGCTCAACATCCCTAATCATCAGGGAAATGCAAATCAAAACGACTCTGAGATACCACCTTACACCTGTCAGAATGGCTAAGATCGAAAACATTGAAGACAGCTTATGCTGGAAAGGATGTGGAGCAAGGGGAACTCTCCTCCACTGCTGGTGGGAATGCAAGCTTGTCCAGCCACTTTGGAAATCATATGGTGCTTTCTTAGAAAATTGGGAATCAATCTGCCCCAAGACCCAGCTAGCTATACCACTCTTGGTCACATACCCAAGGAATGCTCAATCATACCACAAGGGCACTTGCTCAGCTATGTTCATATCAGCATTGTTTGTAATAGCCAGAACCTGGAAACAACCTAGATTCCTTTCAGCTGAAGAATGGATAAATAAAATGTGGTGCATATACACAATGGAGTACTACTCAGCAGAGAAAAACAATGACATCATGAAGTTTGCAGGCAAATGGATGGATCTAGAAAAAATCATCCTGAGTGAGGTAACCGAGACTCAGAAAGACAAACATGGTATGTACTCACTCATAGGAGGATACTAGATGTAAAACAAAGATGACTAGACTGCTACTCACAACTCCAGGGAGGCTATCTAGAAAACAGGACTCTTTCTCTTCTTACAAACCAAAATACAGCTCTCAGCTATGGCACCAGTGCCTTCCTTCATGCTCCCATGCTCTGCACCATAAAGATAATGGACTGAACCTCTGAAAGTGTAAGCAAGTTCCCAACCAAATGCTTTCTTTTATAGGAGTTGCCTTGGTCATGGTGTCTGTTCACAGCAGTGGAACAGTGACTAAGACAGAGGTATTAGTTACATTTTTTAAATGAAATTTAATTTTTAAGGTGGACTTCAAACTCACTGTATAGACCAGATTGGCCAAGGCCTTGAGTTCATCTGCTTTAGCTTCCTGAGTACTAGGATTACAGGTCTGTGTATCACTATGCCCAGCTGAGGGACTAGATAAATCAAGAGAACATAGTTTCCTAAGGGAAGGATTTAGTAAATTTTTCCAAATATTCCTACCTCAGTATTATTTGATTAGATTTCAAAGGAAGCTTCTCAAATGGAAATGTATACAGCCAAATCATCTTAACAAATTATTACAGAATGTATAAATAGTAGCCTTCACCTTCAGTTAGAGTCTATTATACTTGGACAGTAATTTATATAAGTGAAATCATATCACCTACAAATTTTACTCAAAAATAATGGAAGTGTCTGGGACAAGAATATAGGAAGAATCTTGGGAAAGTGAGGAGGCAAACTCTAATTTCTGAAGGTGCATTTAAGAACTAGCCCTCACTCCCTACCATTATACAAATGAAATACAATGCTTGAGGCATGGGAGAGGTATAGTCCCAATTCAAAAGATTATTCTTCCAGCTGCAATTTGGGAATGTAGCAGAACAAAATGTGCAACCTCAATTTAAAAATCATGATCACACCAAGAGCAAAGGAAAGATTTCTTAAGAATAAATTTATCTAATTTTTCAGGCCAGCTAACAACTCATCTTCTTGTGTACATGCCACAAAAACTAAGACTCACTAGACAACGTTTTGTGTGGATTTTTAGAAAAGTTCCCTTTTTTCATTTTTTTTTTTTGCTAATGTTTTCCTATTATCAAGACTGTGCATGCTTTTAACATCCATCTGCCCCATCATATTTATTTTCTTGGTTGAGGTCTGAGTGACAAGTCCATTGATACAACTGAATCATCCCTCTGCAGGCATGGCTTTGTTATCAGGTTGGTTCTCAAGTAGATTTGGGGCATTTTAAAGGAGCATCCGTTGAACATGATTAGCCTTTGTTTGATATGACATCCATCCTAGCCATGGCTGGTAGGATTTTACATTTTCGACACGTGAAGCCAGCTAGATATCGAGCTGGCATGCCGCTAAGCAGTTCCTTTCTTCCTGGTTATCAGGTTAAGCCACCAGAACGGAGCTGAAAGACTATCACCGTGAAAGTTTGTTGGACCAGGGCCAAAGTCCTACCTTCTCATGATGCCAGGATTTTCTAACAAGGGAGCCGAGTTAGGTCTTGTCTCAGTCGAAAGAGAAGTCAGAAAAAAACTGACACCCGAAAGGTGAAGTGAAGAAACACAAGGAGGACATTTCTTCTCTTTTTTCCTCCCTCCCTCCCTTCTTACCTCTCCTTCCTTCTTTCCTCCTTTGACTTTTCTTTCTTTCTTTGTGCATCTGTACTTATTATCTAATCTCTTGGCAGTGACGGATTTTGAACTCAGGGCTCCACACATGCTAGACAAATGCCCTACTACTGAGTTGTATATCCCAGCCCTCTTTTGACTTTTTTTTTTTTTTTTTTTTTTTGGTTTTTCGAGACAGGGTTTCTCTGTGTAGCTTTGCGCCTTTCCTGGGACTCACTTGGTAGTCCAGGCTGGCCTCGAACTCACAGAGATCCGCCTGGCTCTGCCTCCCGAGTGCTGGGATTAAAGGCATGCGCCACCACCGCCCGGCTCTTTTGACTTTTGAGATGAAGTTTCATTGCATTGCCCAGGCTGGCCTTGAACTCAGCCTCCCAAATCCTAGGATTATAGGCATGCGTCACTAACTCCACGATGCTGCTACTGTGAACCTGAATAATATTCCACAGAAAACCATGTAAAATATGAGGAAATTTGAAAAGATGTCACCAATCTAACTTTAGAAAGGAAAACACAATGCTATATAAAAATAATTATAACATATTATACCCCAAGTCATGATAGTTCATAAATACATAACAGTAACAAAATAGATATACAAAATATTATTGCTGGGGAAAAGGCAAGCAGACACAATTTAAAAAGACTATTTCAGAGACACAAGGTGTTTTGTAGCCATATTTTAAAAATTTAAGAATCATACTCTATAGTGTCATTACATAAACAACTATGGACATGTTTTATTAGCTTTTAAGGAAGTGAAGTCACAGCAGAGGACTTAGGAAGGTAGAATGTAGTTGTTTGAGTTGGAATTTAACTAAGACGTGAGGGTATTATTAGCACACTGTCTTTTTGAAATAGATAGCAATCGTTAACATGTGTATGACGTGTATGTGCATGCCAGTTTTACACACTTTTCAGAAAGGGATTTCCTTTGGGTTGGTGATTGGGAATACTGTGTGAAAACCTTATTTGGAAACTCTACAGGCTGTTTGGAGAGGTAGCTTCCTCACACATCACCTTTCCTGCTTGTGTCTCCAACTTCTCAGCTACTTCTTCCTTCTCTACAAAAGACAAATGGTCGGTGCTTTAATCCATATCCTAGTCTTCTTCCATCTAAATTCCTATAACTTTGAAGTCCCTAAAAGGCTATCTTCCCTCCTCCCCGCCAGTGCTGAGGATCGAGCACAGTGGAGTCTCCTGTGTACTGGCTATCAGCTCTGCCTCTGAGCTACATCCCCAACTCTGACATGTTTGAAGGATCAATAGTCACACTCCTCTGCCAGGATAGCAACTTCCTGACTTATCTGCTTTCTATTCTGGTTAAATTGCTCATTTCTAGTCATGCCTTGGATTAAGACACTGATTCTCAAAGTAAAGGTCAAAGAGCATTGTTTTTTCTGGGTAAATGACCTTACTGATCCTATCTTTTCCTATTATGTGTTTTCTCCTTATTCTCCTGTACGCGTTATTAACTTCTCTCACTCTTGTTTTATACTTTAAATGTCTTCCTGTCTTCGATTATTATTATTATTATTATTATTATTATTATTATTATTATTTTGGTTTTTCGAGACAGGGTTTCTCTGTGTAGCTTTGTGCCTTTCCTGGAACTCACTTTGTAAACCAGGCGAACTCACAGAGCTCCGCCTGCCTCTGCCTCCCGAGTGCTGGGATTAAAGGCATGCTCCACCACCACCCGGTCGACTATTATTTTTAAAGATTTAATTTAGTTATTTATTTACTGTGTGGGGTGTGTGTGTCTGGCTATCCTTGGAGACCAGAGGAGAGCTGTGGATTCCCTGGAGCCGAAGTTGTAGGTGGTTGTGAGCCACCTAGTATGAGTGCTGAACACCGAACTAGGGTCCTCTGGGAGAGCAGGAAGTAGTGACTGCTGACATTACTCCAGCCCCTCGCTTGCCGTCTGGAGACAGAACTAAAGAATAGCTACTCTTAGCCGGGCGGTGGTGGTGCACGCCTTTAATCCCAGCACTCGGGAGGCAGAGCCAGGCGGATCTCTGTGAGTTCGAGGCCAGCCTGGGCTACTAAGTGGGTTCCAGGAAAAAAAAAAAAAAAAGAATAGCTACTCTTGACAGGACAGCTAGTTCAACCCTGACCCTAAATTCCAAATGCTTACATTTTTAACAGAAAGTTTTTCATAGTAGGGAATTGACGGTTTCCTAAGACTATTTCATTTTTGGAAAACCTTGTTTACGTTGTCATCATTTTCAAATGAGACCATCCTATAACCAAGCTTACTCTTCTGCAATAACACAAAATAAAGTGATCCATTAACTACAGAGCAGTCCTTAAAGTACTGGATCACTGTGTCCTTACCTGCATTTGGCTTCCTCCTCTCTTGGTGAATTAGTTTCAAGGTGTTCATTTTTTTTTTCCTACGGCATGATGCTCATTGTCTCATACTCAGTTCCCCACTCAGTCTCAGCAAGTCTGTGCATAATTACACAGTTCCCATGGCTTCTTGCTTTGGTTTATTTGGGCTATAACAGCAAACAATGATAAGGTGTTGAGTGAGAAACTATTTCCTAGTTTGTAGATGTCCATCTTTTTCCTGAGTCCTCGTATGGATAAAAGAGAGCTCTAGGGCTCCTGGGTCTCTTTTATAAGGGTTTTTTCATTATTAATTACCTTTCAAAGTCTTTACCTCCTAATACCATCATGTCTGAGATTAGACTTTCAGCACACCAATTTGAAGGACACTTAAGGATTCCATGGAACATTTTCTTTCATGGTCTTCTAGTAATTGAGGGTTAACATTTATCTGGTTATTTAACTTTTAAATGTTTTAAAGGGTCCAAATTTGTATGCACATTGCTTATAAACAATGTTGGAGCCGAGATTCCACTGTCCCATATATTTCTCTTTTGTGTGTATACATGTGTATGTGTTCATGTATGTAGCACGTGTTCTGGCTACTTTTGTGTCATCTTGACACAAGCTAGAGTCATCTGAGAAAGGAGCCCCAATTAAGGAAATACCTTCATAAGATCGGGCTGCAATCAAATGTGTAGGGCATTTCCTTAGTTAGTGATTGATGTAGAAGGGCTCAACCCTTTGTGGGTGGCTCCATGCCTAGGCTGGTGGTCCTGGGTTCTATAAGAAGGCAGGCTGAGTAAGCCAGGGGGAGCAAACCAGTAAGCAGCACCCCTCCATGGCCTCTGTATCAGCTCCTGCCTCAGGTTCCTGCCCTGTTTGAGTTCCTGTCCTGGCTTCCTTCAGTAGTGAACAGCAATGTGTAAGTATAAGCCAAATAAACCCTTTCCTCCTCAACTCGCTTTTTGGTCCTGGTGTTTCACTGCAGCAATAGATAAACTAACTAAGACAGAGGCCAGAGCTCAACCTCAGGGTCATTTCTTAGGCACGATCCCTGTTGTTTTTTGAGACAGAGTCTTGCAGTCTTACTGATTTGCCTAGGCTGACTAGCCTCTGAGCCTCAGGATCTGCCTGGATTCCCCTCCTCAGTACTGCAGTTACAAGTACACACTGTTGGGCCAGCTTTTTTTTTTTTTTTTTTTTTGGTTTTTCGAGACAGGGTTTCTCTGTGTAGCTTTGCGCCTCTCCTGGAACTCACTTGGTAGTCCAGGCTGGCCTCGAACTCACAGAGATCCGCCTGGCTCTGCCTCCCGAGTGCTGGGATTAAAGGCGTGCGCCACCACCGCCCGGCAGGGCCAGCTTTTTATGTGAGTGCTGGCACTCAAACTCAGGTCCTCATTCTTAGTCAAGGAACACTTTACCTACTGGGCCATTTTCCCAGGGCCCCAACCCCTATAGCTCACAAATGTAACATATCAAAAGATGGAGAAAATTGCAAAAATATTTACTTCTAAAATAGTTATCAAGATGAGACATTTTAAACAACTTTCTACATGGGAAATTAACATCTATAATTGTCTATATTTTATCATTTGTTGTAATCTATAATGATTTTTGTATAGATGCTATGAGATTCTTTTAAATAGCGAAACTAGAAATGTATTTATATTTCCAAAGCTAGTGAAGAACTCCATGCATTCACGTGCTGCTTCGGTTCCACTAGTGTGACCAAGTTAGAGAAGAGGAGACCAGCGGTCGTCTTGGCGCATACCTTTAACCTTTACCTTTAACCTCAGCACTCTGCAGACAGAAGCAGGCCCATTTCTGTGGGTTTGAGGCCAGCCTGGTCTACAGATCAAGGCTACACAAAGAAACCCTGTCTCAAAAAAACGAACAGAAAAATAAACAAGAGGAATTGACTTAAAGAGGAGTGGTACGGTTTGGATCATGGTTCTGTCAGTTGCCTTTGGGAATGAGTCAAAGCTCACGTGTTGGAAAGATGATAATACGGGGGGGGGGGGGAGGCTCACCTCATGGTGGAGGTGGGGAGGGGCAGGGGACATGATACCCATTTCAGGCCCATGCACAAGGGATCTACTTCCTTTAAATAGGTCACACCTCCTAACTGTTAATTCAGCTATGAATTTATGGATGGATTCATTAATTGGTAAAATCAAAGCCCTCATGATTCTGTCCCTGAACACTATTGAAGGACCACATTTGCTTGGGGGGGCACTTTATATCCAGATTACAATGGTGTACTTTCTGCTTTTGCATTCAAAGGTAATAGATGCTAGTATTGCTGCAATTCCAGCATCACATACATGTTAAACTCAGAAGAAACTTAGAGACTGTGGAATAAAATTGTTTGACCACAAATAACCAGGCAAAGGCAAGCAAAAGAGAGTCACTGTGGATTAGCAACCAGAGAAAGACCAGAGTCCCCCAAATTATAGTTAGGTATCCCCATATTTACATTAAATTGATCTTAAAAGGAGGCAAAAATGAAGAATTCTTTCCGATTTTTTCATCCTTATAAAGAAATCTCCAGCCACTGTTTATTCTGCTAAGTGATGTGTAAGTTTTAGGTTCTCTAAAACACACATTAGGGACACACATTAAGTACTAGACATTTGTCATGACTTTGAAGGACACCATAGGCTCACAACAATGGATTCTTTCTAAATCTCTTGTTTACTCATCACTACATACTGCCTCCTGTGGCATCTGAGGGACACGTCCAAGTTTCCTCTTCTGGGTCACTTCCTTTCTAAACATTAGCACACCCCTCAAAGTTTCTTTTGCCAAAGAGGAATGAGCCAGTCAGAAGATACATATTTTTGATATAAACCGTTCAGATTTTATGAAGCCAACACTCCTGAATTCAGGGTTCAGAATAAAACAGACTGAGATAAAAGCAGTCAATGGCTGGCTCTTTCTGTAGTCTTGTCAATCACATTGCCCAATATCATAATGCCTAATATCATTTTCCTGATAAGCACTGTATTGTTTTTCATTGAATGGCAATAGGCTATGATTAGTGGATAAGGAAATTCTTCCCTGTACATTTAAGCACATCTGTGTGTACTAGTATGTTCTGAGCATGGAAACAAAATCACCTCCGTCTTTGCTTGCTCTAAAATACCTGGAAGGGAATAATTAATTCTTTGGAATTTTCCAGAACATTTGAAAACATTCTCATGGAGACTTGCTGTGTTTATTAAATTTGATCAGGACTGCCCTGGTGACAGGATGAGTCACCTGTTATTTAATTTCCTGCTCTTTCTCAATCACTAATCAAAAGGTAGCCTAAGGAACAGGCAGTCCTTGAGGTAGATTGGAATCAATTATCATCGGCACAATCGAAATGAAGAAACCCTATAGTAATTTAGAAAATCATAAACAACACCCTTCCCCATCACTTGGGAATGAGACATTTTATCAACAGTTTCATTGTTGAACTGTGGCTTTTTTTTTTTTTTCAAGCATAAAGCCATTTCTTAAAACTTTCAGGCAGTTGAGGTGTTGGGTAACGTGAAAGAGCAGTGACTGCAGAATTTCATAATGTAAGTTTTCTAGTCAGAGAACCAAGTTCTTTTGCATATCCACCTTCCTGGGTCATGTTAGTATTACATTTCCATAGGATGGAATAAAAAGTTCTTTTGTGACTTTTCACAGCACACGCAGGAGGCAGCTTTTAGAACTGTGGCTTGTGACTGAAGCCACGCTCATGGAAAGCACACTTCCTGCACTTTCATTCTTGCCCCACAAATGATCACAGTGCGTTGCATTGATTAACCATTTAATCAACTGACCTCTTTATAAATTATGGCGATGCAGGCTTGAAGCTTTCATTAACACGTATAGGTGCTCATCAGCTATGAATTTTTTGTATTAATAATTATTCAAGATATATATTACTACATAACAAATCACCACGGAAGCCAGTGTTTTAAGATAAAGAGCACAACTGTACTTGTTCCTAAGGCTTTGGGATTGGTGAGGACTGGCTGTCTCTCTTGAGCTGAGCATCAGCTGGGAGGCTGGGAGCTGTGACATCTGAAGCCTTGCCGTGGGTGCATCTGGTCACAGATGTTGATTGTCATCTAGACCCTCAGCTGAGGCTCTGCTGGAACACTACACATAATCTTTCCAGGAAGTTGCTTGGTTTCCTCCTCATATGGTGACCAGTTTTCTAGAACGAGTTTTCCCAAGATGCGCAGGTGGAAAATATATCATCCTTTGTAGCTTAGCCTTAGCGTGTGCATGACATCGCGGCCACTGCAGTCACAGGTTGACCCAGCTTTCACAGAAGGAGGTGTCTCTCAGTAGAGGAGTGTTCCCACCTTTCAGTGCAGGAGCATCTGCATCACATGGTAGGAACATTCTGGATGGGATATACTGAATTGTCATCTCAGAAAAAGATAATCTACCACAAGGGTGCCAGGAAATCAGAAGACTAATTACTACCCAGTGTTCTGCCACAGAAGGACCAGTCCCCTTCCTATTTATTTATATTTCAGTGTAGCATGAATCTTAAAAGGTCTTATTAATAAAAACAAACCTGGGAGCCAGGTATTGGAGTGAAAGCTGGAAGATCAGAGAAGCAGAACAAGCCACATCCTCACCTCGCCAGTTCCTCAGATGATTTTGTTTCCTCAGACTGAATGCCTCTGAGTCCTCACACAAATGGATCTCAGCTGAACTGCTGCTAAATATTAAAAGCTTAACTAGGCCTGGTTCCTGGTCCTCACGCCTTATATACTTCTTTGCTTCCTGCCATCACTTCCTGAGATTAAACGCATGTGTCACCATGCCTGGCTGTTTCCAGTGTGGCTTTGAACTCACAGAGATCCAGATGGAGCTCTGCCTCTGGAATGCTAGGATTAAAGGTGTGTGTGCCACCATTTTCTGGCCTCTATGTCTAGTGTCTGTTCTGTTCTCTGACCCCAGATAAGTTTATTAGGGTGCACAATATTTTGGGGAACACAATAGCACCACATTTCAGCACAGATATAAACCTTTGGGTTACATCAGTTTAGTGATGTACCTCCTAACGAGGGCCAGAAATAGTCCTTCCCTGGTTAACTGTAGGATCAAAAGTTGTGAAATCAGAAGAATCTTTTTTTATCAAAAGGAATTGAAAAAGTTTGTGTAATCACATCGAAAACTTTCTTGTGAGAAATAGAAATCAGAAGCAAACGAGCCCTATCACATACTTCAGTGACACATACATTGGTGTCCAGGAGCCTCTTTTCACTGAGACTGTTTGGGGAGAGTTTGCAAAAGCTGCGGCCAGTACACAGGCTACATTGCCGTGAGAATGACCTATGTCCTGCTTTCAAGATGACACACACACGACACACTTCAACTCGACACACATTTTCCATTTTGCGCCTCTTAAGAAAATCTAGAGAAAGCCACCTCCTGAGGCTGAGGTGATTTTGACTGACACAATCCTTTCCTTACCTCTTCCGAGTTTCTCTAGACTTGAGCTCCCAAACAATGCACTGACATTGTATGTCATCTGCTTTTCAAAGACACAGAGCAAGACAGGGCAAGGAGGGGAAATTCCTCCAACAGCTCACTAGTGGAAGTGACTTCTAACAAGGGTGGAGACTCTTTTACCCTTTTAAAACCCTATCTTGTTTTGCTTTAAACTTGATTCACAATTTTTATTTGCTTTGTATTTTTCCCGTGGGATTTAAAAATGCTTTTTCCTTTGATCCTGTTGGTGCCTTGAAACATTTTGCCCTGTGGATATAACTCTTTCTCATTGCTAAAGGGCCATGGGGGCCCCTAAGTGATGCACACACAGAAAGTGTTCACAACAACACCCACAAATGGACAGATTACACACCCTAGAAGTTGTATATACACTGCCAAGAGATGTGCAACAATGTGAATTCAGAGCAAGATAGACACCAAGTTTCTGTATTTACATTTCAGCGTTCACTGAAGTATTATTTTTTAAAAGAATATTGCATTCATAAAGAACAGTTCTTTCTAACCCAAGCAGTAGCTGTTAGATTTCCAGGTGCAACAGGCCACTGTGGTGGATATCTGTGGACCTGTAGTCTCAACTACACACAAGGATATGTCAAAAGATGACTTGTGCCTGGAAGTTTGAGACTAGCCAAGGCCACACAGCAACATCTGAGAGAGAGAGAGAGAGAGAGAGAGAGAGAGAGAGAGAGAGAGAGAGAGAGAGAGAGAGAGAGAGATTGGGATTTCCAGATGCTTTGAATAAATCCTGGGGTTTAAAAAGTGGTTTTGATTGCCTAACCTCCTTTGTACAGGCTGAAGGTTTCCCCCCAAAGCCCCCACTTGCCATGGTGCAGAAGGGATGTTGAGAGTTAGATAGGAGGATGTGTGATCCCTGGCTGGGGAGTCTTATCAGTGAGGGATGACAGATTCACTAAGTGTCACATGCTGCCTCAGAGAGCTGAGAAAGCAATGGAGACCCATCATTAGTCCTACAAAGGTAGTATATAGTTCAAGGGCCTCAGAGATGACTCCAGCACCAAGCAGCAGCCCAGAATCAACAGGGTCTGTCTTACTGCTGTGAAAATCAGGGGACTGGGAATAGGAAACATGAACATGGCTGGGATACTCATATGATTGGAGCTCCTATGTTTCCATGAATCAAGCCTTCCAAATCCTCATTACCAATTAAGGCATCTCAATTTCTACACTTTCATTGGGGTGGGGGGTGATGATAATAAAGGCAACTGATTTGGAAGCAATAGGCTCAAGGCTATCTGGCTGGCAATTGGCAGAACGGAGTGTGTGACCTGGATGGCCTATAAGCACTTCAGTCAATGGCCACTGTGCAGGACAGGTCCCCTCTGCCTCCAAGTTACAGAAGATATTCATATCATTCGTGCAGGTAGCAGAGACTCTACCTTCCAGCAGCCTGAGCATTCATTCAGCTTTGCTGAAAACGAGTTATTTATTTATTTTTTTAAACAAAGATAACAATGCCATTGCTAAATAACCAGTACACCCAAGTTACCCAGTTAGCAGATAGTTTTTGAAGTAGTTCTTGTGTGGTTGGTGCTGTGTGACCTCCACCAGGACTGCTTGCAGAACGTTTGGGTCAGCCCCAAAGCAAGCTCCCCTTATGGGCTGTCATTCCCTGCTCCCTTCCATACCCCAGAGCTCCTCCACCCTTTCCTAACCTCTTCAGCCCTGGTCAGTTGCCGGTGCACTTTCTGTCTCCACAGTTTTGCTCATGTTGGATATTCCTTATCAACGGAATCGTGCCATATGTAGGCTTTGTTAACTGGCTTCCTTCTCTCTCTCTTTTTTTTTTTTTTTGGTTTTTTTCAAGACAGGGTTTCTCTGTGTAGCTTTGTGCCTTTCCTGGGACTCACTTGGCAGCCCAGGCTGGCCTCGAACTCACAGAGATCCGCCTGGCTCTGCCTCCCGAGTGCTGGGATTAAAGGCGTGCGCCACCACCGCCCGGCTGGCTTCCTTCTCTTAATGCATTGTTTTTTAGGTGTATCCATCTTACAGCTTATCATCATCGCATCATCCCTTTTCACTGCCAACTGCTGTATTCTGTTGTATGAATATCCAAACTTTCATTGATTTAGTCATCAGTTAGTAGAGGTTTCAAACCTACTTTTTGACTATCGTGAGTAATGATTCTATGAAAATCCATATAAAACTTTTACATTGACTTACATCTTCATTTTTTGAGGATGTATACATAAAACTATTTAGGCATTTGTAGTCAGCTTTTATTCACCCTCCCCAATCCAGCCCGCCATATTGAAAACTTCCACATGTCACAAATCTATATGAAAACATCCATTCAGAGTGTCTTTGTTAGTGCCAACCTGGAATCCAGGAGGGTCACTGTGAGACACTAACAATGGAATAGCCTCTATCCCTGTGTTACTCACTTTCTTATTCTTTGCAAATAGTTTCTTTTTTCAGACCTATCAACATTAATGTTTATAGGTTGTAATTTTTTAGACCTTACAAAGCACACTTATTTAGTCTGGTTTTGTACCAGTCACTGTAATAGCTGCTACAGTGACCATGAGCTAATGGTCATCTCTGCCTTTGAGGAACTCACATCCAGCTAGGAGGTTGACAGGGGCAGAAGCAGAGTTAGAATATTTCTCATACATGCTCTAGCAGAGACAAAACAGAGGGTACTGGAGGGCACAGAAGAGATGTTTTTATTCTCAAGGAATGTGTCACAGTACAGTATGTGAGATATTAATGGCACTAGCTTGAGTGATAAAGAGGACATGGAAGGTGTAGACTGAAGAAACACATCCTAATGCCCTGGGACAGAACACATAGCCAAACTTGAAATCTTAAAAGTCGGATCTGTGACCTGGAGTGCCACTTGCTGGGTAATAGAGGTGAGGTGGGAAACCAGGACATGATGGAATCATCATGGAAATCCTCTTTCTGGGGGTTTGGACTTGAAATGTTCCCATTGAAAGATTTTAATCTGGAGGATTAATTCTTACTAGAGCATTTAGAACAACATGAACTTTTGAAAAGTGAGTCTTGTAGGGAACTTGTGAAGTGGCTTTACTATTATAGTTCATGATACCATGACTGACAGCTAGATAGCATGGGGCTGGGGCATGAAAGAGAAACTTATAAGGTGGTACGCAGGTGTTACTGCTCTTCGGGCATTCCCCCTGTAAATTCGTGTCTCTATATGGAACTCGGAGTTCTGTTTTGTTCTTGTGGGGATCACTCTGCTTGATACGTTCATGACTCACTGGTCCCTTTCCACCCTCTCAATACATTCCACATTCACTCCATAAAACCACACAGCAATGAAAAAAGTCCCACGGAGCCTTCTTTGAAGGTCTCATTCAGTTTCCTTGAACCCCTTCACCCCCCGTGTTTGGTTAGGTATGCTGTCAACACCTCTGTCAAACACAAATCCTCCAGGTAGTCCTTTGGAAGAAGAACTTTGCCTTGCCATAAGGATCTAGTTCCCGACGAGTGCCCCCTTTTACTCAGCTATGTTTCTGCCCTTCAAAGAATGAAAGGCAAAGAGAGAAATGTTGTTAGAAAAAGAAAACTGAAAGGAAAGTGAGGAAAAATTCCACGGAAGATAAGAATATCATTAACTCTTACAGAAGGTTGAGGAAATAATTCGGAAGCTCAGTAAGAAAAGTTATTTGTTTATAGATTTTACAGATATTTGGCAACAATGGTAAAAATGAATGGATTTTAGTTGTTGTATAATTACAAGTCCTAAAATAATCTACAAAGAACTATAAAAGACTCAAAGGACTTAGGACAGTGTGTGTGTGTGTGTGTGTGTGTGTGTGTGTGTGTGTGTGTGTGTGTGTGTCTGTGGTGTATGTGTATGTATGTGTTTGCGTATGTTTGAGTGTTGGTATGTGTGTGTGCCTGTTCGCACTGGGAGGTCAGAGGCTGAATTTGATGTCTTTCTTAATCGCTCTCCACCTTGTTTTTAAGACAGGACCTCCCATGGAACCGGGAGCTCATCAATTTAGTTAGATTAGCTGACCAGGCCGCTCCAAGGGTTCTTGTCTCCACCTCCCCAGTGCTGGGGTTACAGACACCTGCTACACCAGACTTCTAATGTAGGTGCTGGAGATCCGAACTCAGGTCTTCATGCCTGCATAGCAAATTCTTTACGGACTATGTTATCTCCCTAGGCTCAAGACTCAGGACATTTCATAGATTGTAGTATGGGCTAAACATCTCCACATGTTTAATTATAAAACTCTAGGACTTTTGGGGAACTGTCATGTCTAATGTCATAATTATTAACTAGCATCCCACTCACTTCCTTTCTAATGATAAAGATCATTTCCTTCACTTGACTTTAATAATTATAGAGTACAGAAATAACTATAATTTATGAAAAAGCATGTGGGTATTTAAGTACCTGCCAAGAGTTTCAGCCATAACAAAGTCGTTTTAATTCAAATCCCATGGATCAATATTGTTCACAGTAGAAAACAGAAACAGAGATTAGGCTGCAATGAGAATAGACTGTTAAGTGAGTTAAAGTTTATTTGTGTATCTAAAATAGTATGCTGGGAGTCATAAGCAAAACATTAAAACAAATACATAACTGAAATAGATAAGACAGCTGGGAATAATGGGCCATGTCTTTAATCCCAGCACTCGAGAGGCAGAGGCAGGTGGATCTCTGTGAATTTGAGGCCAGCCTGGTGTACAAATCAAGTTCCAGGGCAGCCAAGGCTGTTACACAGAGAACCCCTGTTTGGAAAAAACACGCACACACACAAGAAATAGATAAAACATATTATATATATATATATATATATATATATATATATATATGACAGGACAATTGTACTTAGTTTTTTTTTTACATTTTTCTTTAGTTTTTATACTTTACACTGGGGCATAACATCCATACGACAAGCTTCATAAACCTTCAGTGTGTGGCGTAATACAATTTACATACCTGTAAGACCGTTTAACTCACTCATATCAATGTATAGAGCACGTCCAGCATCCCACCTAACTGTATGTTTATGTATTGATTGTTGAGACCATGGTTGCTATGTAGCTCAGGCTGGCTTCCAGTTTGTGATCCTGCTGCCTTGTGAGTGCTGGGGTTACAGGGGTGCGTGGTCACACTTGGCTTCCTAGAGCTCTGTTCAGTGCTTCCTCACCAACCTTATTAACATTTATCTAAAAAAAAAGATCTCCAAAATTCTGTTTTCTCTCACTATAGAATAGTTTAGCTTGTTCTACAAGCATCTATAAGAATCCAATGCTCGGATCCTTGCTCACAATATGTCTCTGAGATGTGCTCAATGCCGCCTCATTTGTATATCTGTAGTATCTAGCTAGACAATGTAATTCATCCAGCTCCATTCTTTGTTCTGAATATCTTGGTTATTTCAGGAACTTTACGTCTAAATTACATTTTTGAGGTATACACTTGTGTGTGTGTGTGTGTGTGTGTGTGTGTGTGTGTGTGTGTGTGTGTGTAGGCCAGAGATCAATTTCAAATGTATTCTTCAGTTACTCTCCATTCTATTTTTTGAGACAGGGTCTCTCACTGAACCTGGGGCTTGCCCATTGGGCTGGCCAGTCAGTGAACACCAGAGATCCTCTGGCCTTGCCTTCTCAGCATTGAGATTACAGATGCACATTGCAGTTCTTGCCTGGATTTTTATGTGTGTTCTGGGGATCCAAATACTGGCCTGGCAAGTACTTTACTCATTGGATCATCTTCCAAGCCTCCTAAATTACACTGAAATTATAAAAAGAAGTCACAGATCTGATCATTAACTTGGGAATGTAGCTTAATGGTAGAGTACTTAGCTAAAGAGCACAAGGCCCTGAGTTCAATCCTCAGTACACAACAAACAAACAGGTGCAGAATCTGATTAGTAATTTCCACCAAAAACTTGATTTTGTTTGGGATAACATTGAATAGGGATCAATGTGGGGGGAACTAACATTTTCTCACTTAACAAAATAATACTTTCAAGTCATTGACATGGTTCATTTCTTCATTTGTTTTATTATTATCTATTACTTTATTATTATTACCATTATTATTATTTACTTTATGTGTATGTGTGTGGGGGGGGAAGTGTTTGCAGAGGCTGGATGAAGGGATGGGATCACACGAACTGGACTTCCAGGAGGGTGGAGCCACACAACATGGGTGCTGGGAATCCTACTGGTCCTCCAAATAAAAGCAATGCTCTTAATAGAGTCACCTTTCCAGGCTCCATCTCTTCATTTAACATGATTTTATCTTTCTCAGTAATGCTTTCTAGTTTTAGTCTAAACCTTTTACATCTTTTCTTATATTTATCTTGGTATCCCAGAATGCCATTTTATGGTAATGTGGCATATTTGGAAACGATAAAGGTCTAACTTAGCTAAGAGAACTTTGAAAAAGTAGAACAAAGTTGGAATATTTCAGTTGCATGTGACGGTTCACACCTTAACCCCAGCACCCAGGGAAGCAGAGGCAGGCAGATCTCTGTGAGTTCAAGACCAGACTGGTCGGTCTACATAGCAAATTCTAGGACAGCCAGTGCTACACAGTGAGATGCTGTCTAAAAACAAGAGTAAGAAAAAAAGATTATTTTGTTTCAAGATGCATTGAGCTGCAGTGTTTCTGCTAAGCTTGGGTAACACTGGTGCATCAACAGAATACAATGGAGGGTGGAGAATGACATCCTCCCACACAGAACCACTGCTATGATGACAAGGCAGACGTGAGTCAGTGGCGAATTCATTCAATAAATGGTGCCAGAACAAGAAACAGCCATTTTTCCAGAAATGGACTGTGATCTAAGCCTGCACCATTCACAACACTCAATTTTAAATGTAACATAAACCTAAACAGAAAGCCTCAAACTGTTTACCATAAAAATAGGAGAAAATTTATGTGACCTTTGTACTGGTGAAGATTTCTTAGAAGGAAATCAATAGCACAATCCACGAAAGCCAAAAAATAAATAAACGAAAGCCAAAAAATAAACAAATGGGACTTCATCAAAACAAAAAGTTCTTTTCAAAAGATTCAATTAAAGAATGAAAAGGGTTGGGGATGCAGCGCAGTGGTACAGCACTTGCCTAGCATCCAGAAGGCCCTGAGTTCCATCTCCAACCCTACAAGAAGGAATGAAAAGGTGAGTCACACACTGTGAGAAATATTGCCAAATTATACATCTGATAGAGAAATACTATTCAGAATATAAAAAATATTTCCCAGACTCAGAAATAAGAAAACAAACACCTCATCATCAACCAGCCAAAGAGCCAAAAAGACACTTCATCAAAGAACTCATCAGAACTTCAAATATCTTCAAATGGTGAGAAGTTCTGGACCACTGTGAAAAAGTGCAACTCCGTTGCTCAGGGGTATGTATGTAAAATGGTCCAATCACTTTTGGAAACTGTTGGGTATCTTCTGTTCTTTTCCCAAAGTAGGTATAAATAGATTATAAATATGTATAAATAGGTATATATAGGTATAAAGTAGGTATAAATAGATTAATGGAAGAATACAAGCTGGTATTTCTATGCCATCATTACCAGGGCATCCCCCAACAAGACAGCAATGCCCGTGAGTCGGTAAAGGGCATGGGGATAAACCACTCTGGAGACAGTTTCAGGGAACGGTGTATGATTTATTGCACATGACTAAACATTTACATAGTGGAAGCCTATGGACTGTAATTGGTTAGTACATTACCTCGGATTGGAGAGTGACAGATCATACCACCAGGATCTCCACGCGGAAGAAGCACATTAGAGGAGATGTGAAGAGTCCAGACTCTCTACCGGCCAGCAATCGGCTACTCATGCTACTTCAGAATTCAGTGTTCGGACTTTCAGGAGCATGGTGTGTCACACTTCTTATTTAGAAGTGCCGGGTTACACCTGCATTTTCTCTTACATGTCTATACAATGGGATTCTTTCTGTAAGAAAAAGGAATAAACTGTTGATCCAAGCACCTATGTGACTGAATCTCAAAATAGTTACACTGAATAAAAGGAGGCATCAAAAAGAATACATACTGCCAGGTTTCATCTGCATGAAATTTTAAAAAATACAAATACCAACTGTTGCCAAGTCTATGTTGGGGGAGTCATGGAGGGCAGAAGGATCCCTGGACATTTTGGAATTTTATATTCTATATATAAATGCTTGGGAGTCTGCATGTGTTCATTGTCTTGATTGGGTTGATGGTTTTGCTGGCATTTACATACATGTAAACATTTTAAATTATAGACGTTAAGTATGTACTGTTTATTGTTTTCAATGTTACTTCAATATCACTATCAAAAAGCAGCATTCCAGGTTCATTCTGTTGCTGTGGTAAAAGACTGACCAAAAGCAACTTGGGGGAAGGGAACGGTTTATTTGACTCACACTTCCAAGTTCCAGTCCATCACTGAGGGAAGTCAGGGTAGGAACTCAAGCAGAAAATGAAGCAGAAACTATAGAAGAACGCTGCTCACTGACTCACTCTTTGATTCTGCTCAGTTAGCTTTTTATACAGCCCAGGCCCACCTACCCAGGGAGGGTGCACCCAAGAGTAGACTGGAACCTCCCACATCAATCATTGAGCAAGACAATGCCTCACAGGACAATCTGATAGAGCAATTTCCAGGTGAGTGAGTCTAAGTTATGTCAAGTTGACAATGAAACTAACAAGCACAAGTAGTATGCTATTTTCATTTATATTTTTCACAAATCAATGCAAAACGAACTGGTCCATGGAGCCAGATTATGTATCACCTCTTCGGCAGAAGGATCGTTTCCCTTATTCACTGCCCTGTACTATTGATGTGGTTAATTCATAACTCATTTACTCCAAGAGTTGCCTCGGTGAGTTGTAGTTAACAGCGTTGGTGATTACGGTGGGATAGAAGTTGTCATTTGTGTTTAAGTTTTACATCGGTGTATTCGACAGACAGGGTCTCCAAGAGTGCTGGTGGGCCTGGCAGCCCCTGTGTAACCGAGGATGACCTTGACCTCCCGATCCTCCTGCTTCCACCTACCAAGTACGGAGATTAAGGGAATGAGCCACCATGTCTAGCACATTTAATATTTTTCAGCACTTTAATGTTCTGTGCTAAGTTCTCTTACACGGGCAAATATCTTTTTTACAACTTTATGAGTTAGATAATATATGAGTGAGATACTATCTTCACTTACAAAGAGATAGGTTGCAATGTAGAAATTATTTGAAGGTGTAAAATAAAACACTTAAGAACCATATAAAATTAGCATCTGCTTTTTTTTTTCCGTAAAACTTTGCCTTCAAGCCATATTAAACAATGATAGTTAAGAATAACCATTCGGTAGTGAGAACCCAAACCTGAGCCATTTACAAATATGAATTTAATTTGTGTTTTCTCATTGTTGTGGATAAGAAAAGCTGAGTAAGGCAGAAGCTGACGTTTGCCTTTGATACAAGGTCTTGGCTTTGCAAAAACAAGCTACAACAAAGCGGCCTGTTCATTATGATAATGAGGTTGATGTTTTTACACAGCACTATTAGCCTTATGTTTTACGAAATGAGGATGTTTAATAACAGGTTAGAGATTTTATGTATTATGTATTACATCATAAGCATCCAAGGCTAGCGCTGTGTCTGAAAAGCTGTACAAGGGGCTCTCAGCAAGTTCACATGTTTATGTGTTCAATCAACGCCTAAGGCATCTTTCTTAATGAATCCGTGTTAATGAAAATAGTTTACATAGCTAAGGCCAGACAGCTGTTTACCAGAGCTGTTAATAAAGGATGGAGCCCATATCTGAAGCCATGAATTACCCACAAAGCATGGTCACCCAGTGTAGCTATATTTTAATTACTTGTTCAAAAAGTCTTGCTCCCTCTAAAGCTTGGACTAATTATTATGCCACATTTTACACATGTTTGTTGCCTGCCTGTCACATTTACCTAAAACCTAAAAGCTGAAACACAGTCCTTGCTCTTATTGAGAAAATTAGGCAGCCTTCCAGAAAATCAAAAGCCAAATCTGGAAAATAATCCTGAACGCTGGTGGAGGTCAAAGATCCCCGCTTGTACTGTGCACTGCAAATCCACAGCGTGGAGGTAGCTGAAAGAATTTCCGGCTTTGCGATCCACGTCAGTCAACTTGCTGGTGGGCGGGGCCTTGTACCCCCCCACGCCGGGCTCGCGAGTGCGCACGCGTTCTCGGGAGGCCGGCTGTGACCCTGAGAGCTTGCCGTCGCGTCGTGCCGCAGGTATGACGTCGCATCTGCGCAGACGCTCGGCGCAGAGGCCTGGCGGAAGCCAAGATGGCGCGGAAGAGGTCTCCAGGCCGCCGTTGGCGCCTTCTCCGTGTCTGAGCCGAGTTCTTGGGAAGGGACTGTGGCTGACGCCCTGTGTGCCGCGATGGCCCGGCATCGGAACGTCCGAGGCTACAACTACGATGAAGGTGGGTGGCAGGGCCTCGCCAGGCCGTCATCTTAGCGGTCCCAGCTGGGACCCTGGCCTCCTTACAGCCGCCTGGATCGGAGCGCGGACCCCCGGAGCCGTGCTAGAACTGGTGTTTGTGGTGAGGAGGGGAGAGGGAGGGGGAAAGGGTAGGACATCAGAGTCCCAGGGAAGGAAGGAAGAGAGCGTGATTTCTGCCTCCTGGATTGACCTTATTTACGGACGGGGGACAGTGTAGCATCTCTCAAGGGCCTACAGATGTTGGGCGACGCTGGCATCCGATGCTCTTTCATATCTAAGCGTTACCTCTTTTCTCATGGTTTCATTTGGGGACTCACGTGCCGGTTTCTAACTTCTGTCTCACAAGCCCTCCTTCAGACGTGCCCCCCCCCCCGAGGCATTATTTATTTATAAAAAACAGGCTGGCTTAGTGCTTACGTTCAACCGACCAGCTAAAACTGTTAAGATTTATGTGATGTTTTTGCCTGGGTTCGTGCGTCTTGATCGCTTGACCCGAATGTTAACGAACTTCAAAATTGGGGACGTAAGAAACAGAAAAGATTAGGTTTAAAAGGCTCAAGGAATTAAGTCGATTTGCTGATCTTCAAGTGTACACTCAATTATTGACTGATAACACTTAATATAAATGTATTTCAAAGTGGAAATGAAAATCAACACTGGGGGGTCATGGAAAAGGACTCACTGATTTTTTTTATATGAAAAAATACGCATATTAATGGTCTCAAGGAGTTAAGCTGAAAGTGGTTTTTAAGGCTACGTCAAGCCATGAGTGTATAATAATAGGTATTATCAAGCATCACAGAAGCTAAAAATAAAAACAAATTGAACTAATGCAAAAGGAGTAAAAGACCTACTGCTTTGTAAAATGGAGAACATATTATGTGGAAGAAGTCGGTTGTCATTGGCACTTCTGGGATATTGTGAGCATCAGTGTGCTCAGACAGGGTTGGACACCAACCTTTGGAGACTTTGGCCCAGTCTGCCTGGAGTGTCTTACTTTGCAGACATCTGCTGTCAGAATATTGTAGGAAATGAATAAAATGCCTTGCAGTCCACCACCACTGAGAAATGACTTGAGACTGGGAGGGATTTTGTAGCTATGAAATAAAGGACACTCATTTCTTTAGTAATTTATTTTCCCATCCAGTGATAACTGAGTGCTTAGAGTACTGCTTAAGCTATTAAGGACTGTCTAAAAGGAGCAGCTGGTTAAAACATGAGAGATTCCACACCGTGTAATGACAGTGCTGTGGGAGCATTGTAGAAGAGAACGTCTAGATCAGAAAGGTTTAGGATTTCTGGGTGAAGTATTTGACTAGAGTTTTGTGTCCTCTGAGAGTCAGTGCTAAATACCTTCTTAGCTTGGCTACCTGAGATCAGGTTATATTTCTTTGTAACAATTGGTGACATCATAACCAAGCCTGTCCTGTCCTGTCATGGGTGTTTCTCCCTTCCTGCTTACGAAAGTGTAATTCATTTTCAGTGTCTTCCCAGTTAGGCTTCCCTTTGGACTTTCAATAATTAAATTCATACAAGTATTTCAATTTTATTAGCTATATTCAGTTTTGAGGTCTAAAACCTGTGGTTCCTCTTTGTAACACCTGTTTTGTTTATCTGTGTGAGTTGGAGTATTTTTCTTGACTGCTTTAACTACTAGTTTTATTTTTTCCCTTGTTTTTGTTTTGAGACAGAGTTTCATGTAGCCTGTGTTGGACTCAGGTTCACTATATAGCCAAGGATGATGAATTCCTAATCCTGCTGCTGCTGATTCTGGCTCCCAAGTCATAGATGACAGTCGTGGACTGGCAGGCCTGGTTTATGTAGTACTGGCCGTTGCGACCTAGGGCTTTGTGCATAATGGGCAAGCAACCGTTCTATGTTTGCAGCCTGTCTCCGCGAGTTCAAAAGCCCCACTTTAATGTCTAGTCCAGTAGCTGGTGTGATACCTTAGGTGTAGTAAATCACGCCAATGTTTTGAAGAAATGACCCATGTTAGGAAGATTTCAGAGAATTTTCTTCATGTGTTTAATACTGTAGCACTTTAGGTCATCTCAACTAGTAAAAGTGATTTGTTATATCTAAAGGTAGTTTTTTGGGGCGGGGGTTGTGAATGAATGACATCTTTAAATTTGGGATTAACTCTCTTCTTTGGAATTGGTTTGAATGTTCTATTCTTGGGGAAATTCTAGTTTTCACATATGTGTTCCCAGATTGCTCTGTATTTCTCGTGTTGAACACTCATCATACAGTTTTGTAATCATCCTCTTCTGGGCTGTTAGACTTTGGGCGTTGACAGAGCTGGAAATGTGCACACTTTGTACTGGAAATATCTCTTTAATGGTCTCTAGTCTGAGTTCACGTTCCTTCAGGGTTTTCAATAGTTTGACTCATCGACTTGGGAACACATCAATTTCTTGCCCCATGTATGCCAGGTACTCTGCTAAACTAAGTTTTTCCTGGAAGGAGCTGTAATTTTCATGCATTGAAACATGGGCTATACTTTGAAGACAAGAAATTAGAGGAGGCTGCTGAAGGTAAAGGTGGCAGGGAAGCCTTCTGGAACCAGAGAGAGAAGCAACCTTGGAAAATCTCAACCAAGAACATACTCCATTAAGAATTACTTACTCCACTTGCATACTCCACTCGAAGACTTAATGGTCATAGGAGTTGGGCTTCCTGTTCTCCACGAAGAGTGACTTTATGGTTGGAGTGTATACCCTACACCCCCCAGTTTTGTAAAGATGTTTGCCTAGAGAGCAGCGGGTGGCTTACCTCAGGTTCTGTGAACAATTAGACAATCCACATATTTTATCTACAGGATTATTACTGGTTTTTGATCACATGAAATATGTGAGAAAATCAAATAAAGCCAAATTAGCTTAAAACAGAAGGCCTATGTATGTTTTTTTAAAGTATAGGTTGTCAGTAATTTAGATTGTTAGTAAATATCTACTTTGTGGGTAGAATTCTTGGAATTTATGGGAAAATAGACATTCAGGTTCCTTGAAAGTTGATATTTTTAATGTATTTTGTAGATAATTCAGGTGTTTGCTCATTAATATAGAAGACTGATTGAACTTGTAAATGAATCTGTTTTTTGTTTTAGATTTTGAAGAAGATGATTTGTATGGCCAGTCTGTGGAGGATGACTATTGTATTTCACCATCAACAGGTAAATTGTTAAAAAAAAAAAAAAAAAAGATTTCTTTGATTTGGCTGTTTAAAAAGGTCAAGTAAGTATGATTGTCATCCTGGACTAGAGTCATAAAACTATAATATGTAATTTTTACAAAGATATGTAGTTAGGCAGTGGTGGAGCATGCCTTTAATCCCAGCACTCAGGAGGCAGAGGCAGGGGGATCTCTGAGTTTGAGGACAGCCTGGGCTACACAGAGAAACCCTATCTTGAAACAAAACAAAACAAAACAAAAAAAAGATACGTGTATGTGTGTATTTACTTACATACTCACATGTTAAAATTTAAAGTTTTTATAATGGTTTATTTGAAAACAAAAAATAGAATTTATATAGTCCAGGGTGGCCTTGATTTCCTGGTGGTCCTCCAGCTTTGGCCATGCGTAGATGAGTTTGTAAGTATGCCCCACCAAGTTCACCTATAAGAATTTCTTTACCCATGAGTAATTTTTTTGTGCATGTGTGTGTGTGTTGTATATGTTTGTGTAGGTGCATGCTTCTGTGCATACATGGGAGCGTGGAGAAAGCCTCAGCTATCAGTCTTCACTTTAGTCCTTTATGACAAGATCTCGTAGGCTGACGGCCAGCAGGCCTCAGAGATTCTGCTGTTCCTGCCACCCAAAGCAGTGGTTTACAGACATGAACATGGCCACACCTGGTTTTTCATGGGTACTAGGGATTCAAACTCAGACCCTCATTCTTGTGTAGTAAGAGCTCTTGCTCACTGATCATTTTAAACAAAAATTAAGCAGTTTAAGGAAACCTTTGAAGACTTCTTTTCTAATAGTCTCTGTATCATGCAGTTAATATAAATCCATTGAAATGTTAATTGATCATTAGTGAAATTCTAAGACCTCTGAAGCCATATAGTAGTAATTATATCGGGAATATTTGGAATATTAGACTGGCCTTTGGGAACCATTTATTGAGGGTAAGAATAGTAATACTTAGATGTGGATTTGAGAGGCTTATAAGAGTCGAGGTCTGCTAGGTGTGGTGGCACATGTCTTTAATCCTAGCACTCAGAAACAGGCTGAACTCTGAGTTTGAAGCCAGCCTGGGCTACAAAACAAGATCATGTCTCAAAAACAAGTTGAGATCTACAGGGTTTATTGAGTATGGTTTGTGTGAAAGTGGATTCTTTATACAGTAGTGATTACTCACAGTTAGTCTACTGACATCACTGAACAATAGATAGTTTTGCTTCTTGGATAAACTCACTTTTAACAGAAGCATGTGAATATGAATTTTTATTTTCTAGAACATTTACAGATGGGGAATGTAGATTAGTAGGCATGCATGTAGTTTAGTAGGCATGTGTGAGATCCTGGGTGTGACCCCCAACACCACCCCGTAGGAAGACAGTAGTAACAAAACCACCACCACCACCAAAAACAGTCAAGAAAAGGAAAGTGTGTGGCATAGCAGTAGTGTTAGACCAGAACACACTCTAGCCTGTGCTGCTTGGAACATAGCGTGCATCATAGACTGACCTGCAGTCTGGGAGTCCCTGTTTCAGAACCCCAGAAGTTAGGATCACAGGCCTGAGCACCATGTACTGGGCCTCGGTCATTTTTTAGTGTGTGTTTCAGGTGATTTCCGATGAGAAGTGAACAGCTTTAGAATAGTTTGTTATTTAGAGAGCAGCCTGCTGTGGCAGAGCAGTAGGCTTTGCCGCCATGTTCTTGGTAGGCTGCTCTGTGAAGCAGACCCACCTCTTCATCACTGCTGTCATTGTTGGTGTCTGTCTTAGTTTGCTCCTTTGTGGCTGGACTAAATTAAATAAAATACCAGACATAAAGTACCTTGGGGAGGACAGGGTTTATGCAACAAAAATGCCCCGGAAGACATGCTTACAGGCCATCCTGATGGCGGCAGTTCCTTAACTGAGATTCCTTCTTCCACAGTCAAGGTCAGCCATCACCATATCTGAATACCCTTTAGAAGAGTACTTCCCAGTTAGGGGATGAAGGAACAAATGAACAAATTCCCGAGTAGCTCAGAAAATAAAAATCTACCTTTTGACCTTTTGTTCATTCAAGAGGTGAACACACTGTACTCATGGTCTACTGAACCTGTGATTGAGTTGCTTTGCCAATTCATAGAGACTTCTAAACTTCAGTCACAAATGGATGTAGTTTTGATTTCTAAGCATACTTGATAAAAGGTGGGTTTTAAATGTTTGAAATGTAGCTCTTTAAAATTTCCTTTAGAAAGATTTTTCATACTGATTATTGAATGTATGTCAGGGCAGGAATAACAAAAGAACCAGGAAAAGCAATTTGAATAGTGTATTTTGTTTGAATTAATGTAAGTTGGAAGTAGTCCCTTGATATATTTTAGTTCAGAACCTTTACTCAGTATCAATTTGTGTGTAAGAAGAGCCCCACACATACCTTTTTGGTCTTTTTACAGCTGTGGGTTCAGACAGGTCACTGCTGTAGTCTGATGGGTGGAGAACAGTCCTGAGCGTGCCTGACGGGAGAAGTGAGTGGGCTGGTAAAGTGGGCAGTGTGGGTGGAGTGCTGACTACTGAGTGGTGTTTGTTTGCAGAGGACTGGGATGGGAAATGGGAAGCAGATTGTGAAGGGGCTTCTTCATTCTGTGTGTGTGTCACTTTTGACAGGAGGCATTTGGATAGGGAGGGGATTTAGCAGGTGACTGTGGTGATGTACAAAGTAGACGAGTAGACTGGGCAGACTGGAGGTGGGGCGTGTAGGACAGTTTCTTTTCTTTTTCTTTGTGTGTGTGTGTGTGTGTGTGTGTGTGTGTGTGTGTGTGTGTGTGTTTGTTACTTTGGCTTTTTCAAGACATGGTCTCACTGTGTTGCTCTGAGTGTCCTGGAACTCACTATGCAGACCAGGCTGGCCTTGAACTCAGAGACCCGCCTGCCTCTGCCTCCCAAATGCTGGGATTAAAGACATTTGTAGGGCAGTGTTTCTTAAGCTTCCCTGCTGGTATGAAAGAGCTGAGAGTAATTGTTAAATACAGTTTTCTTGCTTTTTTCCAGCACCACTATATCAGATGCTCCAGGAAGGATGCTGAGAACTGTGTCTTTAATGTGCACACTAATGTGTAGGAAATAGTTGTAGGCACTTTCAGGACTTAGAATTGGAATTCCTTGGACTTTCATGTATGTCAAAATAGCTTAAATTTTAAAATTACTGTGGCTAACTTTCAGAAAATGCACTGAAGCTTAAGATTTAAAATTTTAAAGAAAAACATTTTACATTTATTATTTTCTCACCCTTGCTTTAATTTTTATTTGTATTAGTTGCCTTTTGGGCTTTGATTTCAACTTCAAGGTTTAGACTGACCTCAGTCCCCTCCCCCTCCCCCTGGTCTGTGCTCCCTGCCCCCTGTCCCTTGCTCTTCCCCCTGTTCCTTGTCCCCTGCTCCCCGCCCCCCCCCCCCCCCCCCCCCCCCCCCCCGCCTCCGCCCCCTACTCTCTCTGTCTCCTTCCTGACCTCAGCCTCTATGGTTCCTTATTCTGTTGGCCTCTGTGGCAATCCCAACCACTAGCAAGGACTTCTGGAACAATGGCTATAGTACGAATTTGGAAGTTGGAATTTTTTGTTTGGGAAAGTGTAACAGTAAGGAATATCCCCAGAAACAGAAGCTTCTAGCAGGTGGCAGAGTTCTTCTTATAAGTAAGAACTTCCTGCCGGGCGGTGGTGGCGCACGCCTTTAATCCCAGCACTCGGGAGGCAGAGCCAGGCGGATCTCTGTGAGTTCGAGGCCAGCCTGGGCTACCAAGTGAGTTCCAGGAAAGGCGCAAAGCTACACAGAGAAACCCTGTCTCGAAAAACCAAAAAAAAAAAAAAAAAAAAAAAAAAGTAAGAACTTCCGCTTTGCTGTGGAAATCTCTAGAATGAAACTTGTTGAGGGATATATCTGGTTTCTCATCTCAGTCAACATTGGACTGGTCTTAGGGTTCTGGGGTCACAGTGGTATGAGACATAGTTGCATTGTTAATGTTGGACTAAGCAAAAAAAAAAAAAAAAGTTTAGAAAAGCCTGGGAAACAATTTGTAAATCTCTAGGCAGAAAATAAAACATTTATATTTTTAGTATAGTTGCTAGAGTAAGTCTAAAATGCCATGGATTTTAAGGATTTACTTTAGATCGATAGAAATAAAAGCCTGTCGATCTAAGTATTGCATTATGCTAAGGTACCTTCTGGTTATAGGACTCATCTCTAATCTGAGATTTGAACAATGGAAAAGGTATTACAGAATCTGAAACAGAATGTTTCTTCAGTTTTTCATCTGTAATACTAATTTATCTCTTTGAATAAGATGGAGAAGGATACACATATATGTAAATCATATGATGTGTGCCTTTCTGAAATACTTGTGTTCACAAGTAAGACTGAAAATAGTTACAGGGAAATAAGATTAGGACAGGTCATTCAACCAAGAAAACTAACAAAAACCAGTAGCCATCTTAGTGAAAATGCCCGCACGTCTGGAGAGAGACATTAGCTTCCTAATGACCACAGATGCAGGACTCTATAGTCGACAAGGCAAAAGCTTGATGGCGTGAGGTGTAAGACGTAACTAGTGAGTAATGTTGCAAAGGCCAATATTCATAGTAAGCAGTCCTGGAAGAAGGCTGTGGCTGGGAGGGAGTGCGGGAGTTGGCAACAGTGGAGTTACGTTGCAGTAGAAATCAGACTTTCCAAAGAACCCTGACATGACCTGACATGTTGGAGTGGCGTGTTTTAGACTGAAGCCTCCTGCATGTGTCACCCTCTTCATGCCTTTATTTATCCATTTCGATGACCTAATCTGAGAAAAGGAAACATGCATTTTAGTCCTCAGTTTCTCTGTATGTATGGAATTTTCCTTTTGTTCAGTCTTCAGTTTTTCTGTTCTTAACCTCCTTTATTGTTACTGCTCCAGTCTCCAGTGATTAATTTGTTTCTCCTGTACTTGTCAACTGTCTTACTCATTTGGATCTTAAACTATGACATTTCAATTTTCTTGTTCTTCCCTGCTAACCTATACGGTCATTGGCTCATGGCCTTCTGATTTCTGATTATAAATATTGCATATGGGCTGTAACTTTATTTATATTTTCTGCATTATCTATAAATTTTGGAGGTAGTTTCTCTTTCAGCATTAATACCTCACTGGAACCATGCTCAAAAGTCCAATGTAGGAATTTTGTGCAGTGGGCTTATCATGTTCTTATGGGAAGTAAAATGATGTAAAGGCTCCCATAATGTCTTGCTTTATAGTACTACTTTTGTTAGTAGACTGTTAAGTTCAATGGGTGTCCAGTTGAGGTGGATGCGTCCATACTTTGGGCTTGCATTTTTCCCTTTTTTGTTTATGCCACTGAGGCATATATTGACATTTTTACAGACTCTTTCTTTCTTTTAATGAAATCCTTAGTACCCTGTTACATTCCATATTGAATAATGACACAGCCAGTATGTTAGAGAAACACAGACCAATATCTTCAAGTCAAAGTTTTACATATATGTTACCGGTTAACAGTGTTACTATATGATTGAAAAATGAGTTGTTCAAAACTGAAGGCCTCTTGAGGGCTGGAGAGCGGTTAAACACACACTTGCTGTTCTTGCAGAAGACCATTCATAACCTCAGTTCCACAGGATCTAAGGAACTGATGCCCTCTCTGATCTTCAAGGGCACATAGCATGCATGTGGTATACAGACATACATTAGAGCAAAATATTTACACATGACATAAGTAGAGACACCTAGGGCCTGGAAGACAACACATAGGCAGGCTGGGGCATTATGTAAATATCTAATGGAGAGATGGGAAGAAGCGGAGTGGTTCATGCACTCTGGAGTGACGTGGAACTGGAGATGCAGTGGTGGTGAGGAACAGACTTGTATGAGGGCCTGCACTGCCACCTGAAGCCGTGTTGCTGTCCTGCCACTAGGGGCCAAACTCGTTTGAGTGTCCTGTGCTGCCACTGAGGGCCATATCTGGGTCTGAGGCCCTACTGCAGCCGGGGTCTGTGTTGGTGACCATGGCCCATGTTACTATCAAAGGCCAAGTGGATGTTGGTGGTCTGGGCTGCAGCCTGAAGCATGGCTGAGCATCATGCTTAGCTGGCCCTGCCCCTCGCTGTTGGCAGGAGTGCTCACTCCACAGAACTGTCTCCACCCCTTGCTGGCTGCACAAGAGAGCAGGTCTGCACCTCTCCTGGGCAGCACAGTAGAGCTTGTCCCTGGTGGCGTGGCTGTGGGAGAGCCCTGAGGGCGTGAGCGGGGGGAGCCGGCCCTGCCTCTTACTGGTCATGTAGTGGTACCAGCACAGGATAGCTGGCCTTGCCCCTTGCTGGCTGTAGCACTGTGGTGAGTTGGCCCCACACCTTGTCAGGGCAGTGCTGGAGAGCTGGCCCCAGTGGCATGAGTGCAGGAGATCTGGTCCTGCCCTTGCCATCTGCCACAGCCGCGAGAGCCAGCCCCACCCCTCCCCTGAGCAAAGTGGGAGAGCTGGCTCTGGTAGCACAGGTGCAGGAGAGCGAGTGGGGTGACCACCTCAGCCGCCACTCAGGCCCAGATCCAGGAGAGCGAGTGGGGTGACCACCTCAGCCGCCACTCAGGCCCAGATCCAGGAGAGCGAGTGGGGTGACCGCCTCAGCCGCCACTCAGGCCCAGATCCAGGAGAGCGAGTGGGGTGACCACCTCAGCCGCCACTCAGGCCCAGATCCAGGAGAGCGAGTGGGGTGGCCGCCTCAGCCGCCACTCAGGCCCAGATCCAGAAGAGCGAGTGGGGTGACCGCCTCAGCCGCCACTCAGGCCCAGATCCAGAAGAGCGAGTGGGGTGACCACCTCAGCCGCCACTCAGGCCCAGATCCAGGAGAGCGAGTGGGGTGACCGCCTCAGCCACCACTCAGGCCCAGATCCAGAAGAGCGAGTGGGGTGACCACCTCAGCCGCCACTCAGGCCCAGATCCAGGGCTTTTGAGTTGGCCCACCCCAACATCGACCCCACCCATGAGCTTCTGGAGCCTGTGAAGGAGCCAGTCCTGTATAACCAAAGCTGCAGGATCTCCATGACCCAGGGCAACAACAGGGTACTGGAGAGGATCCAGTGTCGCTAGTGAAGCCTGAGGCCTGGAACTTTACTGGTGTTTGATTGCAATAAATGTTTGCAAGTCAAACTTTTTGGGCCAAAAGGTAGACTGTGTGATGCACTGTGACACATGGTGGCACACTGCAGCTTCCTCATCGGGGTTTTTGTGTTTGTTTTCTTTGTGGGGGAAGTTTTTAAGGGCAGAAGGCTGCTATGGAGATGAGTGGGATTGAGTTGTGTGATGGGAAATTCACAAAGAAACAATTTAAAAAGTTAAAATCTAAAAAATATATTTTAAAACTTAGAGCGTATGCTTTTGGTAACCTCTTGGATTCTGGAAACAAAATTATTGTTTCTTGAATAGCAAAATTAAAGTAATGTTGGCTTCACTCTGCAAATACATCTTGAGGACTTTCTTAAGCAGATCAGTAAGCTTGCTCTGTGCTTTAAAATGTCAGTACCAAGAGGAATAAGGGGGCATAGTAGTGGGCAAGGGTGAAATGAGTGGAGTGGTCCTGGAGATTGGGGGAAGAAGGAAGACGACATTACAAAGGTGTTCGTCTCGGGACTTAGACTAGAACTTGGGTAGGATTGATACAGTCATGGAGTGGTTCCAATTTCATCACTTGTCAGACTGGCTGTAAGCGATGATCAGATGTGTGTGTGTGTAATCATGCATGTGAATTGGCATGCCTAGCCCTGTGTGTGTGTGTGTGTGTGTGTGTTTAAAATGCATGCATATGAATATGCAGATACCTGCCCTCTGCGAATGAGCATACAGAGGCCAGAGCAGGACATCCTGACATTTTCCTCTCTTTCTTTCTGCTTTAGTGCCTTCAGATAGGATTTCTCAATGTCAGTGTTGAGAATCAAACTCAGGACCGTATGCGTATTAGGGCAGCACTTCACCAGTGAACTGTAGCCCCATCTCCTTTATTTTAACTTGTGTTAAAGAAGAAGAAACATTTGAGAACTGGCTTTATTATAGCATTCTTCATTTTGTATTCTAGCTGCTCAGTTTATTTACTCACGACGTGACAACCCTGTAGAAGAATATGGTTATGAAGATCTGAAAGAGTCTTCTCATTCTCTTTTGAATCACCAATTAAGTGAAATTGATCAAGGTATGGCTTTTTAAAAATAGCATGTCTTCATTATCTGAAAATGATTAATCACCAAGTAAGAACTTGTGAATTTTATTGAGATTATTCTTAATAATGATTATGAACAGTAATGGTACAAACATATCTTATACTTTGAAGGAAAATTGACATCTTATTTAATGTGTTTATTGAGAAGTCTGTTTAACTGTGTGATTGAGAAATTGATTCCATTAAGCATATCAGCTATTTAGTAACGGGGGTCTTTGAGTGTGAGTTTTCTCATCCTCTCGTTGTTTACATGGAAGAAAATTCCAGGGATTTGTTAGAAGAACTTTGAAAGACTCGTGGTTCATGAGCTCTTGTGGAGCCGATGCTTAAGTGGCAGGGGCTGCTTTATTGACAAGAGTGATAGCTTCCAGGAAGTGTAAAGAAGAAAGCATTGAAGAGCAGAAGAGCCCCTCCCAGCTGTTCTGGGTCAGGTCTGTGTGAGTGAAGTTTCAAGATGGGGTCTGGGAGGAGTAACAGCATTGATGGTTTGCTTATTTGTGACTCTTTCAAACATTGCAAAAGGACAACTATGTGTTGGCTTCCTTTCACAAATCAATTTCACGTGTGCCTTTTCTCAAACCATGACTGATGGAGAGCTGAGCTGGCCAGGTCCATGAGTAATGCTGTCTGTGGAGAATGAGTGAGGCCGAGCTGCCCTGCTCTTCCTTTGCAGTTCGACCTTTATCTATATATGTTTTTAATTGAAAGTTTAGAATTCATTTGGAAACAGAAAGAAATGGAGGGTCTGTGAGCTGATCTTTGAATATGTTAATAAAACATCGACTCCTGGGGCTGGAGAAGAAGGCCCAGGGGTTAAGAGTACTTGCTGCTCTTCTAGAAGATCTGCGTTCAGTTCCCAGCCACTACATGGTAATTCACAAGCATCCATTACTCCAGTTCCATGGGATCAGATCTCTCTTTTGATCTCTGGGACCCCAGGCTTGGGCATGATGCACATACGTACATGAAGGCAAAACACTCATACATAAAATATTTTTTTAAATGCCAGGGGCTAACAAAATCGGAATAAATGGAAAGAAGGCATAAATATACAAAATTAGAAAGTAGGAAAAACTGAATTTTGTCAACTCTGTAGATTCACTTGAATATCTGGTGGATTACAGAGCTAGTACATATGCCCTGGAGTGTTTCTTTGTGTTAGCACAGTCTCCAGGATGAGAAGGTGGGCAGAGGAGAAGTCCTTGTGTTAGCACAGTCTCCAGGATGAGAAGGTGGACAGAGGAGAAGTCCTTGTGTTAGCACAGTCTCCAGGATGAGAAGGTGGACAGAGGAGAAGTCATTTTTCTGTTATGTGTGCTTCTGTGGTCAGTGCTTAGGACCTACGAAAGTCCAGTTATTTGTGAAAAAAAAAAAAAAAAAGACTAACTTTCTGTCCTGACATGCAACTACTTACATGACAGTAATACTTGTGACCCACATTAACTAAGTGCTTGCAGGCATTCTTTTAACATACTGGATCTGACTGGCCTTCTTGGTAAGTCTTATTTTATAGGAACATGATTAGGCTGTAAATTAATTAGGCCGGCCTGACTGTGCAGTCTCCACTTTTCACCCCCTAGTACTTTTCCTCATTACAAATATGTGGGGAATAGATCCTGTGATTATTAGATGTTCTGATGCTAGCTCTGCTAAGTGTTGCCTTCTCATTTTAGTGATTGATGCATTAACTCAATACATAATACTTTCCTAGTAACAGGGAAATCCTGTTAAATCTTACAGAGGCAAAGCAGAATCGTCCTGGTATTTAAGGAATTTATTTTTGTAAGTAAGCAGTTAAGCATGCAGTATAGCTTTTACTAAGGAAAGTCTTGATAATAGATGCCTCATAATAATAGATGGCAGCCCAGAAGCTTATGAGGTGCACTTCAGTTACTTTCTGTGACATGTCTGGCTTCCAGAGTTTCTGTGAGGATTGGATATGATCAAGTGTGAAAATTGCCAAGTGCTGTAATATGCAAATGAGTATTTGTTTTTATTCTTTAGCCTCTAGGTACCTGGTCCTGTTTTAGCTCTTAAAGGTATGAAGACTGATGAGTGTTATAAGAATGAAAATCTTTAAGCAATACAATTCCAGATTTAAATATGGTTTCAAAAATGAATGTTCATTTCTTCTTTATTTCTTGGACTTGACTATTTTTATGCTAAATTATTTTGATAACTATAAAAGGATGGTATTTGTTGGCTATGGAGAGCTTGTCAGTTTGAAAAAAACTTGAAGTAGTAATTTATGACATGTAAGAAATACAGTGTTTTTCAAACTGACAAGTTTGAAATAGTCTCACACAGTCCCTTTCCCTTTCTATGCATGCTAAAAGTGGTTGGTAGAAGTTTCACCATCACTGTCTAAAATGTTAGAGTGTGCCATTTGTGTTTTTTGAAAGATGTATTTTTATTATTTTTAACTACCTGTATATGTGTATGTCTGTATGTTTGTTGGCTTATGCACATGAGTGAAGATGCCTGTAGACTTCAAAAGAGACCTCAGTAGAGGGTATTGGATCATCTGGAGCTGGAGTTACAGGCTGATCTGACCTGCCCAACGTGGGTGCTTGGGAACCAAATTTGGGTCCTCTGTTATAATTATAGTACCGGCTCTTACCCTCTGAGCCATCTCTCCAGCTCCATCCATTTGTATTTTTTTAAGCAATTGGAAGGTGTGTAACCTCATCCTGTACTGAGAATGTGTATTACTGTATACAGTTTATATGTATTTTTTTCAAGTGTTATTCAGAAACATTCATTACATTGATTGTTTCATTAATGAGATGTGAGAAGACAAGTACATAGGAGATAAAATATAACCATTATAAGTAATTTCTACTAAAGAGAAGGAAAGTTTGAGTGTCCTAGTATAATGTAAATTCTCTGGTCAAATGTGAAGATCGTGACCTCTTTCGAGATGCTGTGTAGTACAGCTTTTCATCTCCATTTTGTGTTCTAGCTCGTCTCTATTCATGCCTTGATCACATGAGAGAGGTACTGGGAGATGCTGTGCCCGATGACATACTGATGGAAGCAATTCTGAAGAACAACTTTGATGTCCAGAAGGCTTTGTCAGTGGTTCTGGAACAAGATCATGTGCAGGATTTGAAGGGGAAGAGCGAAAGAGCAGTGCCCGCAGGAAAGGCGTCCAAAGGTATGCTTTCACGCCTCCTGTAGCTCTTTGGGCTGCTTCAAGACTAATGTTCGTGGTGTGCTGGAGTTGTTAAAATCCTCGATACTCCAGCTATCTCAGTTATTGTCAGGTGGCTTTCTAGTTTGCAATTTTGTTAAGATATTTTTATTTTATGTGTATGAGTGTTTTGCCTGCATTTATATCTGTGCCCCACATGTATGCAGTGCCTTAGGAGGTCAGAAGAAGGTATTGGATCCCCTGAACTGGAGTTAAGGGTGATTGTGAGCCACTGTGTGCACGCTGGGAACCAAACCTTGGTCCTCAGCAGGAGAAGAACGACAGTGCTCTTAACCATTGAACCAACTCTAGCCCCCTAGTTTGGGGGTTTTTGAGTATTGTGTTCACTTCTTGTTATCATGCATGTGTATTTGCATAAACAACAGCACAAAGAAAATAAAATCAGATAAAAGAAGACATTTTCCTTCTTGTTATTTTCTTATTGAACTTTTAAAATCCTAATGAGATGAGACAGAAGTGAGTACCCAGCCATTAATGTTAAAAATTCCTCTGTACTTATATCATGGATAATTATAACTTCATGTTATTGAAGTATCATTAAATAATATTAAAATTATACGTTTCATTTTTAGCTAATGCATAAGAAAATGAGAATAGATTTTTAAATTTAAATTTGTAGGGTTTGGGGTTTAGAAGTTTGTGAACATGAGAACTGAGGTACAGTTGTATTAATTGGCATGATTCTGTTAGTGTGTGGTCATTTGTTAACTGGATTGATATGTCCTTTAATCTTTGGATTAGACCTCTGCAAAATTGCTTACAGCCTACCACTGTGAAATCAGTGTGTTTCTGTGTGTGTATGTGTTGGGGTGGAGCTCAGATAAGTACTTTTAATTGATCATGATGATAATGTCTTCTGTATTGATAACGTGTCCCTAGAACACAGGAAAGCACAGGTGCTGTGTGCTTCTTGTTCTTAATGTATTAAAGTACAGAAAAACAGAACTCAGTTTTTCATTTTTTAAAAGAAGTTTTCCAAGTTGTGATAATCATGACAACTTCACTGTGGTGGAGCTTCACATTCATGAACTCCGTGATTGAGTAAATTCATGGAGATTAGAACGTTTACTTATCATTACATACATCAGTGAACACAGTGTGAAGGGCATCTTAGCTTGTTAGAGGTGATATTTCTCGTTTTCCTCATGGTCCCTGTTGCTAAACAGTGAACAAGAGTCGCTTTAGTTATGTCAGGATCAAGGGAAGCACTTAGTAATTAAATGCCTCATTTCATGTCTCTTTTTGGTTGCTGTGACTGTCTTCTGCAAATGTCAACTCGCTCATCTGAACATTGATGGCTTTTGTAAGGTAAGGAGTCTTAATTTCTTCTTCTGAAGTTTCAGCCGAAAATGTTCAAAATTCTTATCCTCAATCAGAAAATCATTTGGGTAGCAGTAGCAAATCTTTTGATTGTTCTAGCTCAATAGCAAAATATGGATCACGTAATTCTCCACTTGTGCCAAGTCACTATTTACTTCATAGAAAAAAGAAACTTGACAGACCCCAAAGTGAAAAGGAACTAGAATCATGTAAGTTAACAAAGGAGCTGTCCCTAGCTCACCTCATTGATGATATGCCAAGAGATTCTTGTGCAAGTCAGCCATCAGTCAGACTGTCCCCCAGAGACACTCTGCAGGGTCGGCTTGCTGAGACTCCAGATGCTGATGTGGTAAGGCCTCCTACAGGCGAGTGTGCTCCCGAAGAGGTTGCTTTCAAAGGAATACCAGACTTAAAGTCCTTAATGGGAGGGAACACCGTAGCTAGTGGTTCTTTGGGTGTTCAAAGCAGTTTGCTACCTGACTTTCAAAGCATTCCAGTGCAGAACATCTTGGGAAGTTTAAGTAGCCCGTTGCACTTACCTGTCTCATTGGAAAATAATTTTAATCCCAGTATAAACACTGAAGTTGGACAAAGTGCCAAGAATAATATTGTAAAGAATAACAGTTTACCGTTTTCCCAGTGTGAAAGTCCATCCCTAGCTGAGCTGTTTGAGGAACACAGAGAAAACAGTCCCAGGCAGTGCTTCACGTTGTCCGATCTGTGTAAACAGTCAACTGCTAGCTTGGGTTCCCTCCCCCTGTCACAGCTGGTAAACCGCTCTCAGGCTTCTACTGGAGTGTCGGAGCTAACAGGGTCTCTGTCGTCTTTGGCCTTGTCTAAAACTTCTCCCACAAGAGACCTGGAGAATTTGTCCCTTTCTGATTTGATTGCCAAAACGATCGACCTAGACAGCTCTCAGATTAAGAGAGATTCCTTTGAGCTCAGTTTATCTGAATTGAGGAGTCCTGGAGTTGATTCAAATATTGATCTTAGTGTCCTGATAAAAACTCCAGAGTTTGTTCCAAAGCCTGTAGCTGACCCATCAGTTGCTCCAACCCCAGACACTAAAGTTCTAACTCCAAAGTTAGAGGAAAATTCCAATTCTACTAAGGATGGTAAGAAAAACAAAAAAGGCTCCCTTGCTAGGAAAGCACCTCTGTCTGTGTCCTGGACCAAGGCTCTTGCTGCTAGGCCTTCAGCTTTTGCTTCAACGCTGTGTCTTCGATACCCGCTGAATAGCTGCAAGAGGCGCTCTCTTGACCTCTACAAGACTTTCCTTTATAGCAGACAAGTTCAAGATGTCTCGGACAAAGAAATGAGTCCACTTGTAGCAATAACGCCATTTGACTTCAAATCAGCATCCCCGGATGACATTGTAAAAGCTAATCAGAAGAAAGCATTTACTAGAGAATAGTAATGAGAGGAAAACTCGGTTACTCTTGCAAGCTTTTTAATCTTAATGTAAAGTCTTTGTAGGATCATTTATATTATGGGATTCAAATTGTGATTTTTATTAAAATTGTCTTAAGTCCATTATAACAACTTTAGTTGGTAAGGATTTTTGCACTGAGAATTTTTTTTATGATGTCTTCTTGGAGTAATGACTGGTTTCATTTGAGTTGCTAGCTCATTAGTAGAGTGTATGTTTACAGTGTGCATATGGAAACGTGATATTGTGAATTGAGCCTCAGATATTTCATTTGACAACCAACTTTCTTAAGTTTTATGAGAAGATATTTTCTTCTATGAAATATTTTTGTGCTTTTTTTCTTAAATGAATGTGCAACTACTTGGGCTTATCATAGTGTGAAAATTATTCTTAGGATACATGACATACCTGAGATATGCTTATATTTTCAAGTATTATTGGCATCATTCCTAGTTTTATTATTTTACTTAGATGACTACTAAAACTTTCCTAGTAGAAACTTTTGAAATTCTGGATTTTTGAAAGTACTATGAAATACGGTTGAGGTGCATTTTTATTGATAAAATGAAAATCTTTTAAGGGACCATGTATATATTGGAGTTGAATTAATACATAAATTATTTTTATACGTTATATATTTTATAGATTTCTAAGGCATCCTCTTCAAAATAAACATATAGAAACTGTCTGGAAGTATGTTTGCATGTTATTTAAATAGTCTTACCAGATTTCTTTAGCAGTTTCCTTACAGTGAATAATGAGATCTGGAGCCCTCCTTTTTGCTCCTGATGGCTGTGCCCGGCATGACAAAGTTCAGCAGTGGCAGATCCCATGAGAGTGCTTGTAGTCAGTAGGATAAGGATATGTCTTCTACAGCGCTGGTCCTCAGCTGCAATTTGGAATCACCCGGAAAATTTTCTGAACACAGCCACTACTGCTGCTTTTCAGATGGCTGAGTTGGTTTCTGAGGGAGGCCCTTGGGAATGTGTTTGTAGATGGTCTCTAGGTGATACTTATGTCTGCTTTCCCTGGAGAATTGTGGAGTAAAGCTTTAATGGCAAATATAGCTGACCAATTTAATTTCTAATAATCAGGAATATCAAGGAAAAATTACTTATCAGGGATAATAGTCTTTTGCCTAAATTGATAAAAAGTAGTGTTAATGTTTCTTGCATAATGTTATTTCTTAGTGAAAATTGAATAGCTGCCCTTTAAGTAGGAATTTTTTTTATGGCAGCTACTTCACTATTCCTTGATTTTGTGTGTGTGTGTGTTTGTGTGTGTGTGTGTGTGCGCACGTGTGTATGTTCAGATTTTTCCAGTAGTTTTAGCTATACATGATACTGCCATATCCAGTATTTTACTGAGCCACAGCAAAGTCCCATATTGTATTTGTAACTGAGTTTATATAATTTTGTTTATAATGTCTAGGAGATTATAAAGACCAGAACATGCATTTTAGGATTAGCATTAAAATTTGTGTTACTCCCAGCTCTTCTTTGGTTATCTAGTAGTCTTTTACCTCTATCAGTTTAGTGACTGACCTATGTATGTGGCTTACCAACTAGAGTTCTGTGTAGGTAGTGTCCAGTTTAGAGTTGAACTGTATTCTGAGAGTTTGTAACTCATTATTACTCCCGATAGATTAATGCCGATGCAAGTGCTTCTCTTTGCACATAAAGCCACAAATTCTTGCTTAATCCACATTGAAGAGTGTGATAGTATTATTTTATTTTTTAAAAAACAATACTTTGTGAGCTATACTTTGTTAATTGAACTGTGTGTCCTTTTGTTGGCTGATTAGGATTGAAACCACCACTTAAGAGATTTCTCTTGTGCAGAAAGTTTATTGTATATTATATATATTATTTCTTTTTAAAGATAACTTCCTAGCCTTCCTATTTTCCTTGTCTTGGCTACTGGCCTGTTGGCATGTGCTTGACAAGGTCTTGCCCCTTTTGTTATGGGAACGTCACAGTTTCTGAGACTCAGAAGGTGAAACCAAGAAGCCTCTTTGCCGCTTCCACCCGTGGCTGTGGTCCTTGGCAAAGAGAGGTGTGTGCTCATTGGTGGATAGACTGTGGTAAAGACGTTTACACTAAAAGTCACCAGCTGCTGCTCGTTGACCAATTGCTGACTTGGTAGCTCAGGGATGTTGAGTGTGGTAGGTTTACTTTATTTTCTATTTCAAATATCTGTGTTGACACACAAAGCCATTTCTGTTTGTGTTATGATCATATGCCCTCAGTTTACATAGGAATACAATAAAATTAGTTCTAAAGGATGTAAAAGATGTTCAAAATGATTTTTGAGATTTGTTCTCTTTGTTCTTTAAAGGATCTGTTGTGTCTATGGGAGTTTTGTCATTTTCATTGTAAAGGACACAGTTCTTAAAATTGAGTGTCCAGAACCAGGAACTCATTCTGTACAGAAGACTTAAGTTTGTGTTTGAACTTTGCTTCTCTCCACTTGCCTTCTCGCCTTTTTACCCCCTTTGCTTCCAGCCTTTTTTTCCTACACTTCCTCCTTTCGTTCTCACGGAAATAGTAATAGCTGTTCTATTTAATTTTGGTGTCTGGGCTCTCCTGTATCTGATTGTCACCCAGTGATGAAGTCAGGAAGGTGCTTCAGATGGAAAGGAAGCACTCATGATAACACAGTGCAGAGAAAAGGAACATGTTTTTAATGGCTGCTGTCTTTTAGATTGGCCTTGAGCCTGTATCTGGATCATTAAATACTGAAAAGGAATTATGTATCGTCAACTTTTTCTTTTGTGTTTGCAAATACATACACACACACACACACACACACACACACACACACACACATATGTGCAATATATGTTTATAAAATTTGTTTATAATATATACATATATTTCTTCATAAAATGAGTTCTATGGTAGCTTAGAAATTGTTCTCTGTTATTTTAGTAGTGGACTATGTATAAACAAAGATAATGTTGGCTAGAAAGGGAAGAATCAGTAGGAATTTCTATGATAGTTTTTACATTTATACTTCTGATTATATAAAACTTTGTAATTGTGTAAGTGATTCCCAGGCTGTAGAAATCTGTCACATTTTGGGTGTATAATACATTTTTATAAAAGCTACATTGAAAGAAATTATAGTTCTGAGGTTTTCTTAAATTAAGTATGAAAGCATTATTTACCCTGGAAAAGTTTCTATAGAAATTTGGTACTTCAGAATGGTGTTTTGTAATTAATGCGGAGAGTACTACTGCTTCATGTCTCTATAAATGAACTAAAAACAATCCATCATCGTGTGAGGAATTCCTTCCAATGTGTTCATCATTTATAGTTCTTGTTTTCCATGGGGTGTGTGTGTGTGTGGGTGTGTGTGTGTGTGTGTGGGTGTGGGTGTGTGTGTGTGTGTGTGTGTGGGTGTGTGGGTGTGGGTGTGGGTGTGGGTGTGCGTGTGCGTGTGCGTGTGCGTGTGTGTGTGTGTGTGTGTGTGTGTGTTGTTTGAAATTTTTTGACTCATATAAAAACATAACATACTAGGGGGGTAGGGTAAATATTGCTTTCTGGGGTTATGGTGAAAGGAGAAAGAATTGAGTGCATATTTCCTGTCTTGTCAGGCTTGAGTTATATTGTGCTATTTAAAGTAGAACACTGGAGATGCAAGTGACATGCCAAGATGAACAACGCGAGGATTCTTACTTCAAAGAGGAGGGTACATGGAGACATGTGTTTAGCAACTTGTAGCATGTGTAACCCGAAAGTTATGTCTTTCTTTCTTCCTGTCTTTGTCAGTACCATGCTCAGTTGCTCAGATCAGAAACCTAGCATCATCTTTGATTCCTCTCTCCCTGACCTGCTACTTATAATTGATTGCCACACTTGTGTCTAACGTACGAGTAAGCATTTATGTGTACATACGTGCGTGCAGATAGTGTCAGTTCTTATTTGGGGTAATCATATTTCACCAAGTGACTGCAAATACTGAATTAGGATATACTGAGACATTCTTTCTGTAGGACATATATGGTTACTATGTCCTGTAACTGATAAGCTACTGGTTGCATGCCTATCAACCACTCAGCATATAACTGTTTCACACGTGCTTCTATTAAAGAGACATTATTTAATATGTATTATTAATCTCATTAATACATTGACATTGAGCATATAGATGATAGTTCATAACACACTACCTCATTTAACATGCACTTTGTATTCATAAAACATCTCATAGTTTTCTTATGCTTAGAGATTTTAGACATGCCAGTGTTCTGCTTCCAAGAAGGCAAAAGTAGAAAACCATGACACCAAATCCACCCTGAAAAGCACGTGTTTACAGTACGAGCGCTGAAACAAGAAAGTAGTGTTGCTGGGTTTGCCCTCACCTGGGAACTTATCTGTTGATGACTCAAACTGTTCCGTGCTCCACAAAGGTCTGAAAGTGATGTCTGCAGTGCCCTGAGCAGTGATTTGGGGGTTACATTTGAATACCCAAATTTGGGGTCCGTGAATCAAAGGGGTCTGACTTTGATTCTCTGATTCACTCTTCCCCGTCTTTAGTGCTTTCTTAAACGACCGTTAGCTTAGAAGAACTGCAGACCATCTAAATCGTTTCTTGATTCTCAAGATAGTCAGACACTAGACCAGCGTAAGTTTTCTGAAGTGGTCATGTATCTTTCTCTTTTTCTGCTTTTGTTTCTTAAGCCCCTCTACTAACTGCTCTGTTTAGTTTACCCTCTCATGGGCTGTCTCCTTGACCTTCCTCTTCTCCCTTCCCCTCTCCTCTTGTACCTGGCTACGTTCTCTTCAGACTGAAGTTCAGAGAGAGTTTCAGAATGTCCTGCCTCATGGTGTCTTCGTATGCACCTGTGTCTGACTGTGTCCTTATTCCTACCCCGGAGGAAGTTGTTGCCACACCTGCAGACATAGACTTCTTCCATTGCCTTTCCATATTTTTAAATTATCTGTATTCTTTTAAAAACTGTTAGTTCTCAATTTTTGTCTACTTTTTTTTACTGCTTATGTCAGTAAGTTTTAGGGATATGTGTGTATGTGTATGTATATATGTATCTGTAAACACAATTATATATATTTATAGGCTACATAAATTGTTACTTCTGATTCCTATTTTGCCATGTCTTAAATTTGGACTTTGTTTAGACAGTTTTTATTCTGTTGTCCATGTTGGCCTAGAGTTCACTGTGGAGCCCATGCTGCCTCTAGTTCATCACATTCCTGCCTCAGCCTCCCAGGTGCTGGGACGGCGAGGTATGTACCACTACGTTCAGCTCTTAGGTTATGGTTTAGAAGATAAATTCTTTTCAATTTTTAAATCAAATTTGTCATTCTTTTTTCTTAGACGTTTTGTTTGAAAGTTCTGATTTGTTATTTAATTAATATGAAACAATTCATTATTCTAATACCTTTGACATATTCTTTTATTTTTTAACTTTTGTGTCTTTGATTCAGTGACATTAGGGGCTAACATAATAAATTTGGTTTCCCTACCAACATCTTTCCTCTTTACAGAAAGGTAGGTTTAATAGTACACCTGTTGTGACCTATACTAAAGTTTTCTCTAGCTTGGGGCTCTACTGATATATTTTAGGGTAGTGTAGCTTTGAATTTCTGTTAGGTTTTAATATTTTTGTAGACTGTTTTATTTTTCTGAGTTACTTTCAAATAGCTTCCTTCTCCTGTTTTAAGTTTTAGAGAAAGGATGTTTAATGATTATAAAATGCCCTTGGAGACAGAAAACACTGTCTCCATGGATGCAGAAGACTTCGATAGTATTAAGTATTACATTATTAGTGTTCTAACAGCTTGTCTTGGGCCACTCTAGTCTCATAGTGCAGCACCTTGATACTCTCTAATGCACTAGATTCTTTTTGCTACCATTGAAGATGATAGCCATTCATAAAATTAGTTTACAGTTGTTGGTTTAGAACTTGCTATGTAGCTGAGGATGACTCACTCATACTCATGACCCTCCTGCCTCAGCCTTGTCAGTGGTGGAATTACAGGTCTCCATACCCAGCTCTCAGTTATTTTTTAAGTGGATTGACCTCTCATGATTAGACCGTCTTTGTCTTTTTTACTTTGAATCCTTTTTTTTTTTACTCTTCCTTTGAGAATATCACAAAATATTTTTTGAGTTACTAGTACATGAACATGATTTTTGTGGCTTACATTTCCATGACAAATAGTAGACGGAGCCCTTGTTTGCCCGGGGGACCTCCTGGATGTTCTGTTACTGTGTTACTAGTGTATTAGTTACTGTTTGGTTGCTGTGATGAACCTACTAAAGCAACTTAAGGGGGTATCTGGGTTCACGGTGTGGGGGTAAAATCCATGAGGCTAGAGCACAGGGACAGGTTATAAAACCCTGTTTTGTCCACTAGTGACCCACTTTCCGCGAGGCTCCACCTCCTCGAAGTTTCAGAATCTTCTAGAGCACTGTCACCAGCTGGGGACTGCTCTTGAAGTGGATGAGTCTGTGGGAACGTTTCACATTTGCACAGCTAGCTAGTCTGCGTCTGCTGTGGCTTTCCTATCTGTAGCATGTTCTGCCCATTCCTCTCTCCTCTGAGCGCTCTTTCAGATCCTGTCCTCTGTCTCTTTGATTTTACTTTCTGCTCTATGCTTGAGTGCTTTGGCTGGACTGTATGTGTGGGTGCCTGGTGCCTGCTGAGGGCAGGAGAAAGCATCAGAAGCCCTGGCATGCGTTGCAGACGGTTGTATGCCACCATGTGGATGCTGGGAACCAGATCCAGGTCTTCTGCAAGAACAAGAAGTGCTCATTAGCTGCTGAGACTTTTCTCCAGCCTCCTTTCTCTTGTTTGAAAAATCTTTTCTTTCATTTTTTAAGCTCTTCTGAGCTGTAGTAACTCATTACTACATATTACATATGCTAAAATATAAAAACATTTCTCTCATTCATATTCTATATTCTTCATCTGCTTTTAAGTTGATTTTTTTAATTTTTCTTCAAGTGTCTTCCTATAACCTCTCTCTTGGCCTATTTGAAAATTTTTCATTTGAGAAAGAGGGAGTTCTATTTACTTACTTTAGCTTTAAAATATATTTATTTCGTATTTTGAATTATGTGTATGTGGTGGGGTTGTATGTGCATATGAATACAGGTGCCCATGGGGACCAGAAGATGGCATTCCCCTGGAGCTAAAGTTACAGTGGTTTATCCGACATGGGTGCTCAGAACAGAACTTGAGTTCATGCACGAGCAAGACATACTCTTAACTGCTGAGCCATCTGCCCAGCTGCTGGCATTGGAGAGTGTGTAGGGCTGAACTGGGGCCACCTTGTAATCTTGACCTCGCTATATTCTGTTCTTGGCTTATGTCTAGCACAGTTTTGTAAATATTTCGTTTCTTCCTTGGAGGCAGAGCATAAACCCCTTACCTGTTATAGTAGTAAGTGTCGTTTCTGAAATAGTGTATTAAATATTAACATCTTTCTTAATTTTGATAATTGTGTTAACATGTATATTAAAACATACTGGTAGCAAATACACATAGCCTAAGAATGGGTTATCCATACAGTTCTGTTATCATTCATATGAGTGAGCTGTTAAAGGAGTGTATATGGGAGGAGGCATTAAATCATGGGATAATCTTTTAGTTTTCTGATGTATTTTCCTTGTCACATTTGTGGTGGCTCATACCTTTAATCCCAGCGCTCTGGAGGCAGAGTAAGGCAGATCTCTCTGAATTCTAAGGCAGCCTGGTCTACATGGTGAGTTTGAGGGATAGCCAGGGCTATGTAGAGCGGCCCTGCCTTAAAATAAGTAGGTAAGTAAAGAAATCCCTGTTTTGGTAGTAACTCTGTTTACTAAGCAGACGTCATGTACTGTGTCTGTAATCCATGCTGTGACTGCTACACTGTTTTCTTGCAAACACACTTCGAACATGGCTGTCAGCGTTTTCCTGTGAGGAGTCGAGAACTTGAAAGAGGAAGCAGAGCTTCAGCACATGTGCTAAGCCCCTTTGTTGCCTTGTGCTTTTCTCCCTTGGACGTCAGGGTGATGGGAGTGTTAGGGGATGCAGTCTTACCTCTCCTTTCTCACCTCCTCCTGTGATTGACGGGAAAACTGCTATAACGGAGGGTTAATATAATGAGAGTCTATGACCTGTCAGTAACGCACGTAAATATCTATTTCGTTTCAGTGTGGTCCTTGTTTTGTAATCTGTTGAAATAGGCATATATAAGGAACTTCTAGTTTTCCATTGGAAATGGATTTTCTTGGAAAACTTTCACTGATTTATCCATTACTTAGTATTTTTATTCAAACAATAATAAGAATTTTATACATCTTGTAAAGATAAGAATGACTTTGAGCTTACTATTATGTGGGAGTTTTTTGAGAGGAAGTGGTTGAATTCGGTGAGGAAACTTTAGTTTGTAATGTTCTCTTTATATACACACCTACACTGGAAAAATTGAAACACGATTGCCTAATTTCAAAATCATTTACCTTAGACTCTTAAAGATTTTCACTTAATGATTCTTTAGTACAATGTATGAGTTGCTTGAATATTATGTAGAATTTTCTCCTAATCCTAATTAACCTTGCTTTTAAAAAATTACCAGGATTATACTTAGATCATATATTTACATATACTTATTTCATTCTTTGGCAATTGTGTTTTAGTAGAATAACTTTTGAAAACTTGTTGCATCTACTTCTTACTGAGTAAGAAGTACTTTAGTGAGGACACAAGGGAAGGAAGAACAAACCAGATTCAGTTAAGCCAGCATTTCATTATCTTATATTCCTTTTATAGAAAAACAATCAGGAAAATGTGCTAGCATCAGGGATATATAAAAAGTTACGGCCCAGGCTCTTTTCCTTAAGTTTTGAGAGTCTTGTAGGAAGCCTGGGCTGGCTTCTCCGTCCCCCTGTCTCTGCCTTGCAAATGCTGCAATTACAGGCATGGAGCGTTTTATCTAGCTTCCTTAGAATTATTTTTCTAAGAATTTATTTTTATTTGTGTGTGTTTGCATGTGCACACATATGTGAATGCAGCACTTGCGGAGGCCAAAAGAGGGCATTAGATCTTCTGTAACTGGAGTTATAAGCAGTTGTGAGCGACCTTAAGTGGGTGCTGGGACCTGAACTCATGTCCTCTGAGAGGGCTATCTATGCTCTTAACCCTGAACCATCTCTCCAACCCCTTTAAGGGTTTTATAGTATTCCATTGTTGAGGTGTCTGATGATTTAACTAAATGCCACATGAATTCAAGTTGCTTATTTATTTACTACTATAAACTGTATATTTGTGCAGTCTCAATTATTTACTGAAAGGTATGATTCTGTAGTCAAACTGCTGGATGAAAAGGTTGGTTGTTGTGAGGTGTTTAGGACATACTGAGGCTACCCTTTGGAAATATCGTATTCATTTACTCCTTATATTTAATTTTGAATCCTAATAGCATCTATGAAACCGTTTGTTAAAGGATTTCACATTACACTGATTGGACGTTCTTTTTTTTTTTTTTTTTTGGTTTTTCGAGACAGGGTTTCTCTGTGTAGCTTTGCGCCTTTCCTGGAACTCGCTTTGGAGACCAGGCTGGCCTCGAACTCACAGAGATCCGCCTGGCTCTGCCTCCCGAGTGCTGGGATTAAAGGCGTGCGCCACCACCGCCCGGCTTGATTGGACGTTCTTACTGTGACTCAGTTGCCAGGCGTTACGAACAGTCGTGTGGTGCTTCTCGGGCTGTTGTGATGCCAGCTGTGAATGTGCTCCTGAGATCCGTGTCTGTGGGACCTGGAGCTGTTTGTTACGGACCAGCATTGCTGAAGTTCCGTTTCTCTGAGAAGTAAGCTTCCGTGGGAATCTGCAAGCACAGCGTCTTGCACGTGGAAAATGCCTGAGAGGAGGCAATTGAACTTGGTTCTCAGAATCCAGTCGAGTGAACTGAGGCATTCATGTTACTCAACAGTTTTGGAGATTTTTGTTGTTGTTCAGTTGAATTATCTGTAGACTTGCCACTTGGCCATTTTTTAGCATTCTAATATGCATTCTTTAAAATATTCACATAAGAATATACAGGGATTTTTTTTCCCCTAGGGAGAGTACACTAAGTTAGACTCAGTTCCCTTCTTTTTATAATATTTTTTTAGTAGAGATTATTCCTTTTTCAAAAAATGGGGTCATATAATCTATGATTTGGGTGTACTCTGACTCATTTAAGCCTTTCATATAGAAGCTCATTCAGTTATTTCATATACCCGTTTCCAGCTTTACCTGTGTTCATAGACTATCCTTGAACATATCTTTACCAAATAGGGCTTTTATTTCTATGAGACAAGTCCTTAGAGAAGCTCTAGACTAGAAGGTATATTGTTTTCAGTATGTGTAGGCTGTGGCTTTGATCACCGTGAGCACTGTGGAAAAAAGTGAGGTTGAGTTTGTGAAAGTGTGTGTGTGTGTGTGTGTGTGTGTGTGTGTTGTGTGAGATGTCAGGAAAACTAAATGGCATCTAAATAGAATGTTAATGAAATTAACACCTTGCAAACGTTATTAAAACAGTTCATTTGCTATCTCTTGCTGGTTTGAACTTCTGTAAACCTTTTTGCTGGTTTCCAGCTTTGTATACCTTGAGATTTTCATTTCTCCTCAGGCTTTTCCATTATCTGGACGGTCAGTGTTCCTGAATTTGTGACTTGAAGTTGTTGATTCTCATTTGGTCTGCACAGTGATTGAGAAAAGCATGGCCACCTAGGTCCATTCTAGCAAATTACTTAGCACTGCCATAGTTCCCTTCATTTATTTTTAATTTCAATATTATCTTACGTATATGGGTATTTTGTCTAATATCTGTATACCACTTGTAGGCCTGGTACCCGTGGAGACTGGAAGAGGATGTTATATCCCCATTACTGGACTTACAGATGGTTGTGAGCCACCATGTGGGTGCTGGGCATCGAACCCAGATCCTGTAGGTCAGTGCTGTTAACCACTAAGTCATTTCTCCAGCCCCAAGTTCACTTTAATTTTAAAAGCAGGCTACTAAAAGTTCTTAGGGTACTTGTGATGTTTAATGACATCATATCTGTTAGGTCATCACAGCATTTCTTGACACACAAAAGGAGCTTGTTAACTTGATTGTATATTGATGAGGTATTTCTCAATATGCCTTGATGTTGCTCATACCTCTTCCGCCTGAGCATCATACTGAAGATGGGTGTGAATTGTTAGGGAGAGGTTCCTAGTGGGTAGTTCATGGGGATATGCAAGGAATCTGCCAGAGTTTAGAAGAAATGAAACAGAAGCCTATGGTAGACTGCCGAAGGGCAGCAATGTCCTTGTCTAGAGGGTTCTTTTGGGGGGCGGGGGTTGGGGTAAGAATTTAAACTCTTTTATTCTGTAATATAAATTTTCAGGTTTATTTTTTAGGCTGTTGTATTTTTGGCATAACAAGCAAAATTTTTAGCCACAGCAATAATATGTATAAATAAAATGTAATTTATGTGCAGATGTGTGTGTGTGTTTTGTGTATGCATGTGCACATGTGGAGGCCAAAGGTCAGTCTTTGGTGTCACTCCTCAGGAGCTGCCTCCCTTCTGTTTTGAAACAGTCTCTCCCTAAGAAGCAGGGGCTTGCCCGTTAGGCTGGGCTGACTGACAGGTGAGCCCCTGGGGTGCGCTCCTGTCTCCCTGACTTTGCTTTTCTGTGAATTCTGAGGACTCGAGTCAGGTCTCCCTGCCGGTGCAGTACATACTTACCCACTGCCATCTCTCCAGACCCAAAGGTTCTTTTAAAGGATAATGGTTAGTGCACAGTATCAAAGGTATTCCCCAAATGACCAGTAGAAGTTGTTATTGCTCTAATGGTTATAACTTTTATTTTGTGTACTGGGTTTTGTATCAAGGTTTATGATGAAATCTAGCACAGATTGGAATTTACTTATTGTATGTGTATGAATGAATGTGAGTGCAACATACATGTGTGTATACATGATTTTACGTGTGTGTGTGTGTGTGTGTGTGTGTGTGTGTGTGTGTGTATACACAAGTGGGTGCACATGCACCTGTGTGCTGTGCATGTGGGTGCCCAAGGGTGCTATAAGGAATCACCATCATTTCTCCCCCTACTCCTTGATCCACAGTCTGAGTCAAACCAGAACTACCATATTGTTGGTCTGGTTAGCCAGCTTGTTCTAGGACTCCCCTGTGCCAGCTCTCTGGCACTGTAATTACAGGTGGGCTGTCATACCCACTGGGCGTTTAGATGGGTTTCTGGGGATCTGAACTCTGGTCCCCAGGCTTTTAAAGCACACACTTAAACCTTGGAGCCTTGAAGCCCCAGGCCTTGAAGTTTCTGTTTCCACCAGTCAGTGGACTCTGATATTTCCATAAAACTGAAACCTGGCCCCAGTGATTTGTTTTGTTTTTTCTCTTCTCGTGATTGGAGATGGTGCTGAATGATGGATGTGATGGGGATTTGTGCTGTAAAGTTCTATTGAAATGACTCAGCCAGAGTGCAGCTGTACTGTTGAAGGAAGTGGTCTAGTCTCTAGCTTGTTAGTGTACTTTCTCAGTGTACCTCTGGTAACTAGAATTTTAATGTTTGGTTAGATTCAGTGAAATGATTTATTTGAAGTAGTTTTTCTTTTGAAAATTGGCACCAATTTCTTGAAATTTTGAAAATCTTAACGTGTGTTTGAATTCGCATGGACTCTGATGTGTTGAAATGCAATTACAGGAAAATGGTTGATGACAAAAAAATCTACTTACCTGGGAAGCCCTGCTGTTGTTTTTAATCTTAGATGTTTTTAGACTTTTGATGTTTTGATATGAAAAATTTGAAGTTGAGAATTTGTTTCACATGAAAGGAGTTTATTTGGATTTAGTTTGAATGTTTCTAAAGCATAGAAATAGGAAAAAAGCATTCCTCCTTTTGAAATCACCCTTCTGTGATGTGAAAGCAGAGTATTTATAATGTAGACAAAAAATGGGTGCTCTGGCACACCCCTGTTTTCCCAGGAGTCTGGAACAGAATCAGGAAGACCTTGAACTCTCAGCCAACCTGGTCTGCTTCAGTGAGACCTTGTCTCAAATTAAGAAGGTGACAGGTTGGATGGGGGAAGAGCTGTCACTTTGGGTTTTCTTATCCAAAGAGAACAGTCGTAGTCTGTGCTGTGTGTGTTCTTTCAGGTTTATGGTCATACTAACCATACAGTTTTTCATCCCATTTTCTCTTTTTCACATGTGTTTTAAAATAAGGAATCAACTTCAGAGCCTAGTTACTATACTTCCAAAATGTGAAGAGGTAGAAAGGCATTTTAACCCCTTTTGGTATTTATTGGTTTGGGGGCTGGGCACTGCATGGAAGTAAGAGGACAATTGCAGGAGTCAGTTCTCTTCTACCGTGGTGGGTCTCAGGGATGGTCCTCATGCTTAGCAGCAGGGACCTTTCTGACCAAGTCATTTCACTGGCCCACATTTTTAATTCAAGCTGTCCTTGTATTTCTTGCATTTTAGTTGTGGGTTTTATGTAGGGGGGTGGGGGAAGCTCCTTGGTTTTGATTGGGCTTAAGATTTTTTTTCCCTACATAAGTTTTTATTGTATAGCACTTCATAGTGATAGTGGATGTTCAAGCATTTTGCAGTCATGTGAAGATTAATGTCTGAGTGGAGGAGAGAGATTCTTATTGAGTAGGCTAAGTAATCATTTTAAAAATAAAACTCTAAAGGCAGAAACCTTAAAAGGTCATCTAGTTGGGTGGTGGCAGTGTCGCACACCTTTAATTCCAGCATTCAGGAGGCAGAGGCAGGCAAGTATCTGTGAATTCTAGGTCAGCCTGGTCTACAGAGTGAGTTCCAGGGCAGCCAGGGCTACACAATACAGTGAAACCCTGCCTTGAAAAACGAAAAGAAAAAAAAAAAGTCTCCTGAACCGGTTTACTGGTGAACCTGAAACCACTCAGTGGGAGGGTAGGTGCTTATAATTGGCAAAGGTTATTAAATCAGCCTAGCAGATGAATTCACCTAAGCCTCTTCTCTGTCTGTAGAAGTTTTATCCCACGTGACTAGATGAAGTGTTCTCAATTATTTCTTTTCTTTCCTGAGAAAATGGTGCTGGTGAGTACCAACATCTCTGCTCATCAGTGAGAGCAGTTTTCAGAGTAGAGGGAGCAGGGGGTGTATGCCCGTGCGTGTGATATGTGTATTCAGATAGTCACTTTGAAGCTTTTCTTTTTGCCTGTGACCTAAAATTGACAGCATGTCAATGGATCATATGCCTTGGACCTGGATGCCTCTTTTCTACTTCCTAAAACTCAGGATGAACAGAAGACTGTCTAGGTATTTTTTAGAGGAACAATGGCCTATGCATCTAGTTTCCCAGTAGAAATTAAAATTGTTTTGCATTATTTGTTGGGCAGGGAGCAAGCTAACTGCTAGACTTTGAAATTTAAACATTAAACCTAATGGTTTTAATAATAGTTAAATAAATAATTAGTTTTAAGGCAGAGTCTTTCTATGTAGCCCTGAATGTCCTTGAACTTGCTATGTAAACCAGGCTGGCCTAGAACTCACTCCTTTGCCTCCCAAAGTGCTGAATTTAAAGGCATGTGCCACTATGCCTGCCAGAAAGATTGGTTTTAGCATTACCTTTTCATTCCATATTCTCAGCAATTTATGATCTGACTAAATAAATTTACAGGATCAAGATGTGGACAACACATTTCCATTTCCTCTAGGTTCTTGACTCAAGGCTGTCTTGTGAATATTTTACTTTAAAATGACCCTGATTTAGTGTGGGAATCCATGTCCCTCATTCTGAGGAGACACAATCAGAAGAGACTGGGACAAGGGACGATGCCTTGGGGAAAGAAAGCTGGGGAAATGAATAAAAGTTACATTAACCATCTGTGTGATCTTGAATAGTCATTTAATATTTGCCTGTAAAGTGATGGACCAAAGCAGTGTGAACAGATATGCTTCACAAGTTCATAACGTGTGACCCTTGGCTCCATTGAAGAAGTCAGTCTCCAGCTGGTCTGCAAGGAATGAATACCTACTCTGCTGCCCTCCTGAGCGTTCATGTTTCCACTTGGCTGCTTTCTTGCCCTTCACGTTGTGTTTGCTGTGTAGATCTTGAGTGACTTCAAGTGTTTTAATGGCTGTGCACCAGTTCTGCTCTGTAGCCTTATAATCTGGGTGTTTTCTGTGGATTTCCATTCATGTCTTAAAGGAATCGCAGCCCCATGCATCTTATTCATTAACAGCACTTTGGTTAGTCTTAGTTAGTCCCTGGGGGTTCCTGTTCGTTTTCCTTTTAGCTCATCACCATATTCTGTTAATGTATTTGATTAGGATCTTAGCAGTCACAGGTTCCTGTTGTTGTTATTTCCCCTCTCACTGAATTCATCCCATATTCTAGTAGTACATTTGATTAGAGTCTCAGCGGTCACTGAAGTCCCTATGTTTTCTTGTATGCCATAGTACTTGCCCATCTGGAGCCACTGTTTTGATCTCTCAGAATCTCTTAATTGCTCCATTTCTTTCCATCTTGTTTATCTCTTAGAATGAGTGCTGACTGCAAACAGACTGTTGCTACTGTCTGTGTTCCCAGTGTCGGGATGCTATCGTAATTTAACCTTCAGAGCTCTGAAAGACTCAGGATGCAAACAGTAAGATAAACTCTGGTGGGGATCCCCTGTGGACTGCTGTCAAGCTCCCTGATCCCCCTTTTACTATTGTTGTTTTCCTCCAAGTCTGGGGAGACTCTCAAAACCCACCTCCCCTAATTTTTTCATGTACTGTCTCCAGGCTGCATCACTGCAGCTCACAGTGTAACACGGAACCAGCCTGTGGCTGCTCTGTTGGACTCCTGGGTTCCTTTTGCATTAGAATCATGTCTTACTCTTTGATCTAGTTATCCAGTACCTACCACCATGTCCCACAGTCGGTGCTTTTCATTCTTTCCATCCTGAATGACTTATTGCTAGAGTGTCTGTAATTTTGTTGCTATCAGGTTGTGTGCTTTCTATTGGTAGTAGACATTTGTTAAAGCACTGCATGTATATGGATTCATTCTGTTCCTTAGAAATCCCTACTACGTAGGTATTATTGTTTTACTGTGACCTTGTAGTAACAAGGCCTAGCTTCAGACTTGGGGTAGGTAGTAGCAGAACCCCTATTTTATTGATGTTACTAACCTCCAAGTGACTGGTAACTTAGTCTTTGACATGGGGTAGACTTATTGGTACTCACACAGGATAACGAAAGTGTGCATAAACTTACTGTGTTTTATTGCCTGTTACCTAGGGGTGACAATTTTATGGTCTTTACGTAAGAGGCTCAGCAAATCTCTGTAGAGTGAATCCAAAGATGTTTGCTCATGCAGTACAGAAGTTGGTCTCCATTGTTAAAAAACATTGGTTTCCTTGATTTCAAGTTCTTGAATCTTTAATTTGAAATCAAGGAAGCCAATGCTTAGTGGTGCATGAATCATTTAAGCATTAAAACTACAGTTTTTGTCAAAGTTAAGATATTTACATAGAACATAGGGTATATCCATTGCCATGTATATGAGGAAACTTGCTGATATCAAAGAACTAGTCTGCATACAGGAGTATTAAGATAAAGGTGGGTTCTGAAAGATAAATGGGGGCCATGTTGCAGAGAACCATAGTCCTTTTCCTGTACAGAGACACTGAATATATTTGAGTGTGTAAATGAAGGTAAAAGACCCTGGTGACAGGAAAGAGATACAAGGTAGAACCCTGTCAGATACTGTAGACATCTGGTCCTAAGGATCTGACCTCAGTAGTTAAGGATGTAAGGAACAAATCTGAGCAATATTTGTGAGAAGCAAAGTAAAGGAGTGTTGTTAATTGGATAGAAAAATTTTCAAGAAAGAAGTTTACAATAAATGACGTTTCATGGTTGGAAGATAGGAAAAGATTGCTAGGGACTGCTGGTTTGTGGTGAAGTGTTTTATATAATGGATGTCCTGTGCACTTACTTCAAGGAATTCTACTCCACTCTAGAGAGATTTGGTCAGTGTTGTCCTCATAGTGCCGAGGACAGTCTCTTCACAGCAACAAATGACCACATTCAAAATGTCAACATTGAAGAATCCTGCTTCTAGAGAATTTGATGAGTACAGGATGGATTTTACTCTGAAATATTTGTAAGAGAAGAAGTCACACTTAAAATTCCCTCTGTGTCTTCATTCCTTCAGCTGTTTTTCAAACATTGAAAGCTGGCAGGAAATTATTTGTGTGTTTCTAGTCCCGTGTATTTTCTATGCTCACTTATTACTGGTTCCTGAATATAACATACACAAGAACATCCCTACTGATTGGTGTAGTTCAGGTTCTCTAATTTATTGAGCTATTCTTGTGACATTCCCTGATTTTAATTTATTCCAGCTATTTTATAGAAAGTCTTGATAGCTGTAAGTTCAGGTTTCAAATTATTGTTCCCAATTTTGAAATGTTATTGCTCATTCTCTCACATTCACTTTACAAATGAACTTCAACAAAACCATGTTTTTCTCCCGACATAGTTTCACTGGATTTATACTATCAGGTTTATACTGTTTTTGTTTTTTATTCTAGAAACTTACTTGTATAATACTTAAGTAAAAATAAAAAAAATATGGTGCAAGACAAGGGTGATTATGTTCTGCATTACTGTCTGTTATTGCAGTCACGGGGTTGCACCAGGCTGCACCAGGGCTCAGAGAGAATGCCCAGATTTACAAAACTAGACTTTTTCTAAGTGAGGAATTTTTAGGAAATTGGGAAAAAACTCACATGCATTCTAATGGTCACTTTCCCTTATTCTCTCATGTTGCTTTCCTCTATTTTCTCATGTGCGTCCTCTTGTGCTGTTACACTCATGTTCTTTCTTGTTGCTCCAATCTCTCATGCCTTTTTACAGCTTATATGTCCCAACCAATTATTTCAGGCAATATAAGAGTTCTAATTATCTGGGAACACCCGCAGCCCTCACTAGAGCCTACAGAGTCAAGTTATGTTCTGTAGTCTTAACTAGTCAGAATTTATTTTCACAATTTGAGGTCAGGAATGGGTGCAAGGAATTAATCATTTGACAGATAACAGTAATTGGCCTGTCATTGTGTTTACAACGTAGCCATATAGTACAGTTGTGTGTCCTTGCTTGGATGAAATTGGGAATGCTTATTTAAAAATCCTGGTCTAATCTAAAGCTCTTTTGAAGGTTTGTCTCACCTAATGATGTACAAGAAAACTGTAACTGCAATTCTCAGCATAAAGATTAAAGAAATTTGAGCTAGTCTGGCTCCTGAATTCATAAATCATAAATCTAAGCTGTGATTAAAGCAGCTTCTTAGTGGAACTCAGTAGGTCCTGGCTGTATCAAAAATTACACAGCATCTTCCTGACAATCCACAGATATAAATGTGCCCACTAGATAAGTAATCATGAGATAAACACACTACCATAAGGCATTGGGAGACTCCACACCATATACACAATATCAGATACCAAAGGTACAGCAGAAGCAAAAGACATTCTGGACTCTGTATTCTCGTACGCTTTGCTTGAAGGAGACAGATCCATCAGAGAGATATTCTTCAGATGGACTGACATCTGACCATCAATTGCTATCTGCTGCACCTCTGATACGGTCATTGGCTACCAGCAGTCTGTGACACGGTTCATGTTTATTCCAGCATTCTTGATTTCATCATTGCAGTTATTTAAAAACTGAGGAAGCTAAGTGGGCTTAGAAATGTCCAAACTGAGTATTATAAAGATGAACCTGACTGACCACAAACTTAATAATTATTTCCTAATTAAAAATTTTCTTGTAAAATACCACTCGATGATAAATTAACTCTATAATAAAGTCTGATTTGGGAATTTTGTTTTTTGTGCTTTTGCAAATACATTTAAACTTCATCCTGAAGTAGATATTCATTTTGTGGGTAACAAACTCAAATTTTTTTGTAGGGTTGTTCCCTATGTATTTTCTGATAGCAAATCCTTAGATTTCTATCCATATAAGACTTGTTTAAATTGATGGCTACTGGATAGAAGCCTTGTATCTATGGGATGTAAATGGGATCCTTTTCAAGTAAGGCAGAAACTTGAAAATTCCTTTATAATGGTGTAGAAAAAGAAGAAGAATTCTAGAATGTCAAGCTTTTTCATGTGTAAATCACCATTATCACATGTGGTTTCTGTCTGTTCTCTCACCTAGTCCTAATTTGACCTTCCAATTTCTAAAACAGTGTTGGTAATTGTCCTAAGAATTTTTAGTTCTACTTCTTTTACTTTATACTTACTAAATAGAAAAGGAGTCCTCTAATGTAAATCTGCAAAAGATCCTTAAAAGAAGTCCTTTTGAAGCTGTGTGTGTGTGTGGGGGGGCAGGGGGAGTATACACACATGTATACATATTTCTTAAACGTTTATTGATCCATTTGGTCGGTGTCTTTTTTCCCCCCGAGTCTTGGGCCAGATGGAAACTGAAGCCTTAGGTACTCAGGCACATACTTTTAATTTATCTTATGCGTTGTGTCTGGGTTTTTTTTTTTTTTTTATAGTTTGTGTCTGAGTGGTTTATCAGCTTTTGAAAATAACCACCGTTAAATCTAGCAGGAGTCAGTAGCACTCTGATGCTGCAGTGGTCTACCTTTGCATCCTTTACATGAGTTCACATTGAACAAGAGCCTTCTGGATAAGAGTCCCACATTTCAGCTAGCAGGAGAGCAGGGGAACCGTGGAGGATGCATCAACCAAAGAGATAGAAGGTGCCATTGTCTAAGAATGCTTTATTGCAGAGGGAACTATAGCATGGAGAAGGTGAACTAGGCAGGCAGGCAGGTGATTTGGTTTAGGGCGTAGACCCTGCCATTATAGTGAAATCCATTTAACTTGGATGTCCCTTATTTATAAAATGGGAAAACGGCTTGATGAACTGAATAACTTACGTTTTTATGAAGGATGGGACACAAGCATACTAGGGACAGAATGCTGATCATTAAATATGAATCTTCAGAATGCATACCTTTGGACCGCTGTCATTTGGTGTTTGAGTGGGTCTTACATGGTTTGTCGAGCGTCTTGATAATCCATTAGAATGGTACATTTTACTTTCACCTCACAGTGGCCTGTTGGAATTAAAGAGCTTCTTAGTGTTTGGAAGTCATATATACATATATTCACAGAGCTGGGGATCATTTATTTCACCTCTTTGTGTGTGTGGAAACTTGTCATAAATCCCCATCAGATGGCAGAGAAGGGCCAGCTGGGTGGTATGACATAGGAGGAGTGTGGTAAAACCATGCCCACCGAGAACATTTCAGAGGGAAGTGAAGGTAGTGAGGGGGTAAGGTGATGGCTAGTTAGTAGAGGGGCAGGGCTGAGAAGTCAAGACTTCTTCCCAGCAGTCAGTCCTGCTGGTGCATTTTGAAATTTACTGAAAATGTACTGCTCTGTTTCTTGAGATTGTCACACAGTGAATGGATTCCCATTAGGTTGGGAAGGATATGATCGATTATGTGTGTGAGAGTGTGTGTGTGTGTGTGTGTGTGTGTGTGTGTGTGTGTGTGTGTCTGTCTGTCTGTCTGTCTGTCTGTCTGTCTGTCTTGATCTGAATACTTGTATCTCCTGTTGATCCATGACTGACTCCTTTAGTTGTTAATATGTGTTTGACTTCAGTGGAATTTGCTTCCCATGCAGCCTGGTACTAGGGATGAGGATGACTTTGTATGTGAACTCTTTGAAGTAGCATACAAAATCATATGTGTATTTACATTTTTTAGTTAAGAATGGCCTGTGGTTTTGCTGGCTTTCTAAAGGAATGACTTAAAAAGAAGGGAGGGAGGGAGAGAGGAAAGAAGGAAGGACAGACGGACAGGCAGGCAAGCAGGCTGGCTGGTTAATAAAGTGCTTTAATGAGTTACGTGTTGTTATCTACAGTACTGGTATCTTTGTGTTTACTTTTAATTAAAAAAAATTAAATGTTGAATCTTGACTCTTACAGGTAAAAACACACCAAAGTAATATTTACTGCATCCCTAAAACAGTGTAAGATCACACTGACTTTTCTCTATGCTTACAAGGCCTTTAAAAGTAAAAGATCATAGTATTTCAATATACTCACTGTGTAAGTGAATCAAGAAAGTTTTTACCTGAAGCTGTGGAAGATACTAAAAATTAACCTGAAAAGGAAGTTAGAATTATTCTTGTAGGCCTTATATTGAGGCTTTCATCCTGTATTTTTTCTTGTTCTTATAATAGAAGTCAAAGTCTACCTGGTCTCCTTTTGTTTTACTCAGTTGGATGACTCCTCCAAGTTTTAGCACCTACAAATACCACTACTGCTAACTGTATCATTCCCATCACTCTCACCATCATTACCTCCATGATCACCAGCAGCACCATCATTGCCACCTCCATCACCATCACCACGCACGAAGCATCTCCCTCCTCCGACACTTGCTTTTCTCACAGAGAGCCAGCCTCTAGTTTTGCTGTCACTGGTCCTTCCTGCGCTTCATCCACTGCCTTGTTTCACTTCATTTGTGGCCAGTTAGCCTCAGGGCCCAGGAATTAACTTTATTCATTTCCTGCTCTTCCAGTATCATGGTGCCTGTCCTTTTCCCCTCTTCCCTGCTGTTGGAGGGTCTTGTCTTTTGTGCTTAAGCCTCTCCTAGTTCTTATAGTCATCGCTTGAAGCCTCATCAAAGACTTTGGCCTTCAGCTGTCTTCTCATCGGGTCTTCATGGTCATGGCCTGCTAGTGCATCACCAAGCACTTCCATCTGGTTATCATTTACGGTGATGTTCATTTGGCAGCAGCAATTCAGGCTAATTTTCTCCCCCTCAAAATAACTAATTCGTAGCCGGGCGGTGGTGGCGCACGCCTTTAATCCCAGCACTCGGGAGGCAGAGCCAGGCGGATCTCTGTGAGTTCGAGGCCAGCCTGGGCTACCAAGTGAGTTCCAGGAAAAGGCGCAAAGCTACACAGAGAAACCCTGTCTCGAAAAAACCAAAAAAAAAAAAACCTAATTCACACCCTGTTTTGACTGCCATCTCCACCATGACATTTTGACCTGCAGACCCTTCTCTTCAGTAGTCTCCATTTCTCATGCAATGTGCCCAGGTTAGACCTCCTGCTCTCTAAACAACTCAGTCTTTAGAGAGCCGTATCTTAACTCAGGTTTACTTTCTCCTGGCACCTGTTGGGTCGAACCTTGACCTTGCATACAACAGTCAGTACCTTTTCTGTTAGTGTCTCATTCATTACCACGGAGCCTAAAAGGAGTCTAAATACGGTGACCACCTAATTCTTGTTGTTTTTAAAGTTCATTTGAAATGTTTTTAATTGAAACAGAATCACAGTCTCTCCCAGCAACTATTCCTTGAGCCACTCCCATGCACCCCCCAAGTTGAAAGCTCCTTTCTCTTTATTATTATAAACATGTATATGTATGTGTATGCACAAATATAAATACAACCTACTGAGTCTTTTGTTGTTTGTGTGTATATGGTTTTCAGGCTGACTACTTTACACTGGACAACCAAAAAGGGCTCATTCCTGGGAGAGGCTAATTATCATTCTCTCAGCAGTCATTGGCTACCTGTATTTCTTCGTTTAGGGATGGGACCCCAAAGAGATTTTCCCCCTTTCACATCAGAATTGTCATTGTACTGGTCTTGTTCACTCAGCCATTTCTAGGAGACTGTTTCACAGTAGATTTCCTGGTATTTGGACTCTTACAGTCTTTCCACCCTCTTCCACAAAGTTCCCTGAACTGTAGATGCAGGAGCTATGACTTAGAAGTATCTGTTGGGGCTAGGCCCCCCTTCATCCATTGATCTCTGCATTGTGTCCATTTGTGATTTTCTGCGATAGTCTCCATTTGCCGTAAAAAGAGGGGGCTAGTAGCTACACTTACTTGTGGGCATACGGCTAAGATTAGAATGTGGTAAGGAAGGAATTAAGCTAGTCTGAGCCCTGGGGAGCTGACTAGGTTTTCAGTACCAGACATGATTTCTCACCCGTTGAGTGGGTTTTAAGTCTATTAGATATTGATTGCAGCCAACCTGTGGGTGCCGCTTTTTGCACCTTTATGCATGTCTTGCCATGCTGGTCATTGTTGTGGTCCATAGGTATTTGAAGCTGGGTAGTACTGTTTGTTTCCCTCTGCCCTGTGGCAGCTTACATAGAATTTTCTGGAACCTTGAAGCTAGATCACAGGAAAGAGACTTTCAGGTCAGATCTAGCTCCAATCAACTGAGTCCTGTGTCCAAAGTGTGTGGTATCTTCAGCAAGAGGGGCCCGCCTTCAGTCCTTGAGAAGCCACCAAGGGCTACATTTATAATCTATACTGCTTTAGGAGTCAGTTGGATTACCCTGACCAACCATTTGAAAGGTTTCTTGTGCCCGATACTGGTTTTTTGTTAGACTATGGTTCCTGGGAGGAGCAGAGTCCAAGTGGCTTAACTTTCTCTAAGGTGTGTGTGTGTGTGTGTGTGTGTGTGTGTGTGTGTGTGTGTGTGTGTGTCCATATACACTTACATGTTATAATTTCAGGTGAGCATACAATATGATTCCTTGAGGCTGTATCCAACAACTTTGGTGTTCCTTTGTCCCTCATCCCTCCTTCTGTACTGACCTCCACCCTCCCTGTTATTCTGTTTCCTACTTCATATCACCTGTGTCCTGCTGCCCCTGCCCCACCTCTACGGTCCCTTTATAATTGATTGCTTTCTATGGTTACTGCATGTTATATGCTGACATTTGAGGATATGGAGCTACAAGGCTCCTGTACAGCTAAGGAAACAATAAGTGAATAAGAAACCCAAAGAATTGGAGAGAATCTTTGTCTGATTTAGAGAATTAATATCCAGACTATACAAAGAATTAAAAAACAAAATTTAGGCGGGGCGGTGGTGGCGCACGCCTTTAATCCCAGCACTCGGGAGGCAGAACCAGGCGGATCTCTGTGAGTTCGAGGCCAGCCTGGGCTACCAAGTGAGTTCCAGGACAGGCGCAAAGCTACACAGAGAAACCCTGTCTCGAAAAACCAAAAAAAAAAAAAAAAAAAAGAAAAAAACAAAATTTAATGGACACAAATGATCCCATTTAAAAATGGGCTAGACATCTAAATAGAGTACTTGATAGAAGAGATAAAGTTGGCTAATAAATATCCAAAAACTGTAAATGAAATTAAAACAGTTTGGAGATTTCATCTCTCCCAGTCAGAATAGCTAAGATGAACAAAACTGGACAACAAATGCTGAGGAGGTTGTTGAGAAAGAGGAAACACTGGCTCACCATTGTTGGGAATGGAAATTGGTCGAGTCACTCTAGAAGCCAGTATGGGGAATCTTCAAAAAACTAGAAGTAAATCTACCACGTGACCCAGCTATACCACTCCTTGGCATATGCCCAAAGGACTCAACATCCCACTCCACACACACTTGCTCAGCAATGCCCATAGCCACTCTGTTCACAATAGCCAGGAAATGGAAACAAATGTCCTTCAACAGATGAATGGGAATGCCTTAACATATTCCCAATGGAATACTGTTCAGCTGTTTTAAAAAAAAAAAATCACGGCATTTGCATGGATGCAGTGGATAGACCTAGAAAACATTATACTGAGTGAGGTAAGGGAAACCCAGAAAGGCAAATGCTATGTGTTCTCTCTCTTCTGCAGTTCTTTGAACCTGATTTTTTTCTTTTCTTTCTTCTTTTTTTGAGACAGGGTCTGTCTGCATAGCTCTAGCTGTCCTGGAACTCACTGTGTAGACTAGGCTGGCCCCAAATTCACAGAGCTCTTCTTGTGTCTGCTGGGATTAAATTGTGTGCTACCATGCCCAGCTGCACCTAATTTCTTATGTTTAAGTCCATTCTTTTGTTATTAAAAATCTCAATTATTCATTCAAAAAATTTTTGTCCAGCCTGAGGAAAGAAGTTATTAATGTGGAAGTTTCATCTTTTAGTTCCAAGACACCAGAACCTGCCTTCTGTCCCTTTTGAGCTCCAGCCCAGTGTCTGCTGTGCTTTGGTTCCTGATCCTTCCTGCCTCCTTAGACGTGTAATGTCGGCAGCTTGTCCAGTGAGCCCTCTGTTTCCTCTTTAGTGGGATCCTAGACCCCATCTACAGCTTTCTGCCAGTTCTTCCCCTTCCTGCCAGGCGTTCTTAGTCACGCTACACACCTATAATGTTCATCTGAAGTCCTGACGGCCAGATCGGCTTCTGCATAGCAGAAACTCTTGGATTTACAGAAGCATTTCCATGTAGACACATGTGTCTGCTAGCCTTGTGGTTCAGTAACCAGCAGGCTCTGCACATTGTTACTCCCGCCCTGAAATGGAGCTGCCTAGGGCTGTAGATAAATAGTCTCATGTTAGTAGTTCATGTCAGATTTGCTTTCCAATGAGCTATTAAAACTTGAAAAATGTCAGTGATGGTGACTTTCCAGTTACAGATGAAAAGATAGGTACTTCTGCTTTCTCACCTTCCTTCTGCTTTTGAACTCACTCTGGCTTTACTTCTTCACTTCTGAATGGCTCTTGTCAACTACCAGTGACCTTTATCTAAAGTTAGCGGGTTCCACTGAGTTTTCAGCCTCTTATCATCCGATTGGTCAGCAGCCTCAGCTCCTGAGGATGCCAGCTCTGCAGCAGGCCCCTCTGTTGCTGTCCTTGGTGTCACCTTTCCCTGGGTCCCCATCTCTGGAAAGTGCATCCTCTGGCATTAAAAGCTAAGTCCTTCCAGGTTTGTTCCCTCTCTGGCAGTTGTGTGTACTGAATCACAATACACACTCCAGTTGAAGCCTTGCGTGAGTTTGGTGATGTGCCCACTGGCCATCTGAGGCTCTCAGAGGTCTGGTTTCTGAATGCGTCTTCATGTCATGGATGTCTTGTCCTGAGAAGGATTGTTTTCACATACTCTTCCTTCGCCTCGTCTCCTTTTCTCCTTCCTGCTATCCGGTCAATTTTGTGGCAGTGTCCCCTTGTGTAGGACAGGCATGGGGGTCTAGTGGTCACCTTTGTGGCGGTGTCCACTTCTGTAGGACAGGCATGGGGGGTCTAGGTCACATATTGTGGCAGTGTCCACTTGTGTAGGACAGGCATGGGGGTCTAGTGTCTGGCCCTCTTCAGCTTCAGGGGGCCTGCTTTGTTCACTCAGAAATACTCCTAAAACAGGGTCACTATACAGACTGCCTTCTGGAATGTGCTTTGGTTTAATGTTAGTAGGTTCCTACTATCTATCTATCTGTCATCTATCTATTTATTTCATCTAGCTAGTTCCCATTTTCCTAGAGAGGCTCTCTAATTCGTGTGTGCTCTCATCAGATCTTATGGCTCTGTGTATGAACTCTACACTGACAACAGTTTAATTTTACATTGAAAATATCATTTTATGTTCCCTTTCTAGACTCTGAGCACTAACATTTTCTTTTTGTTCACCTTTTTATTTCTAGCAAGGCTGGCCTAGAGTGGGCAAATAGTAAGCGTTTTTACTGAATTTTGTACATTAATTGATCTTTCTGTGTGCATTTACTAGTGTAGCATACTTAGTTTCCATGGTCTTGTGAATCCAGTCCTGTTGACACTCCTTGAAGATTAAGAAAATGCATTTTAAAACTAGAGGATTAACTATGAAGAGTCATAGCATAACTCTGCATAAAGTTTTCTTTGCTCTGGCGCATAGCTTCTCCTTCCTGCTTTCAGGTTTTTCTACATTGTCCTGGCTCCTGTGTTTATGGATATCTTAGATCTCACAGATTCTAGTACTGTATGCAAGTAAAACATATGAACTGTGCCAGCAAAATTCATCAGACTTTCAACTTGTTCATCAGTTGATAAATCTTAGGGGATCCAAAATAGTTTAGCCATCTGCTAACTGACCAGACAATTTTAGTATTGTGAAAGGGTGTGGTCAGAGAGGTAGGTAGAGGATCTAGGTAAAATGTCAGAATAAGGCTCAGTGCAGAAACCACCTTAACTCTTAATACTGAAACTCAACAGTCAGCTCAAAATTAGGAAGAGATTTGGTGAGGTTAAACATGAGCGTCCAGACAGTCGGGGATTTCCCAAAAGAGGCAATCGTCTTTGGGCATCTTCAGCTCCCTGTTTAAAGAAAAGATATATTTTCAGGGACATGAATTCTCTGTAAATTAATCATGATCTCTAATTTATAATATATCACACATTTCTGGAAATTAATTGTCCTTTTATATTTTACTCCTTAATTAGGAAAATCAGTTGGATCTCGGTCATCTCAGAGTGAGTCTGAAATTGTGCCAAAAGTTGCTAAAATGACTGTATCTGGGAAGAAGCAAACAATGGGATTTGAAGTGCCTGGGTAAGACTCAGTCCCTCACCCTGTAAAGCATCCATTGTCTCCTGTGAATTGATGAGAACATCCTTTTCAGTTTTGTTTACTAAACCACTAGCCCTTTGTATATTGCAAAGGACAGAGACGGAGTGAGAACTTAGTTTTGATTCTGGCTTTCTCATTGTATGACTCACTGTCAGTGATTGATGGATACTTTAACATTAAACTAAACAAAACTGCTTTGTAGACTAGTTCTGTGAGACAGGGCATTCTTAGTACCTCAGGGTGGTGTAGACAAGCAACACTTGGGAGTCAAGAATCAGACTCAGTGACTTCTGATAACTAAATATTACTATTACTACTGTCTTAGGCTGGAGAGATGGCTCAGTGGTAAGTAGTACTGGCTGTTTTTCCAGAGTACTCAGGTTCAATTCCCACTACCCACATGGCAGCTCACAACCGTAAGTAGTGCCAATTCCAGGGGATCTGGCGCCCTCTGCTGACCTTTGCAGGCATTGCACACACTTGGAGCACATACATGCAGGCACAATATCCATACATATAAAATAAAATTAAAGGAAAAAAATTGAAAACAAAACAAAAATATTGCCTTGAAGTTCTTTTCAACTTTTGTGTGTTTGTGCATTTGCATATTTGTGTTTGGATATAGTGTGTGTGTGTGTGTGTGTGTGTGTGTGTGTGTGTGTGTATTTGCACATTTGTGTATGTGGATGTAGTGAGTGTGTGTGTGTGTGTTTGCGTATTTGTGTGTGGATGCAGTGTGTAGTTGTTTGTGTGCTTGCATATTTGCGTGTGTGCATGTAGAGTGTGAATGTGTGTGTATGCGTTCACCCATGCAAACATGCAAAGGCCAGAGATTAGTGGGTATTGACCTTGCTTGCTCTCCATCTTACATTTTTATTTCTAAAGATTTACGTGCTTTTAATTATGTGTAAGTGTGTCTGTGTGGGGTCTGTGCACATGAATATAGGTACCTGTGGAGGCCAGCAGAGGAAGTTTGAGTAAGGCACCTGTGGTTGCTGCTGGGAATTGGTCCTCTGAAGATCATCATGCACTGTTAACATTGTCTCACCATTTGGGTAGACAGCTAGCTAGGGCTCCATGAATCTGCATTTTTGCACCCCCGGCACTGAGATTACAAATACATGCCACCACGTCTGGCTTTAATGTGGGTGCTGGGAATCGGAACTGAGATCCTCGTGTTGTACAGCAAGCTCTTGCACACCAGTGAGCTTCTCTCTAACCCTTTTCATTTCTATGCTGAATAAGATGGTTCATAGTATCCAAAACACATGTAGTTACTAAGTCCTAGAATTTGAAATAGCTAAAAAAACCAACCAAACAAACAAAAAAAACCCGACTAAATCAACCTTGGTAGTACTTGCTATTTTAAAGTCAGTCTCTAGAATTCTAGGAGTTTTTCTTAGAGAAGGAAGTGAGTTATATGTGTCTCAAATGATTTGTAAGTGGTAATGTTTTGCATCCTTAAGATTGTTCAGAATTTTTATTCTCTAAATAACACTTTTGCTGGGCGTGGTGGCAAACACTTTCTGTCTTAACAGGAGGGAGGTGGAGACTGGAAGGTCAGGAGTTCAGGGTCATCCTCAGCTTCATAGAGTTCTGGACCAGCCTAGGCTCCATGAGTCTCTGTCTTATAAAAAACAAAAAGTGCTATTTATAAGTTATGTATACGTCACTTACCAAAGCATAAAAGGGGAAAGTCATCAAATATTAGCAAAGATGACTTCTGCTTTCAGCATTTTGAAATAGAGTCTCAGGAGCCTTATTGTGTCTCCTTTTATAAAAATCTGTGGTAATGGGAATGTATATCCCCATGTTAGGTGGGGAAGAATTTTAATGGTCTCCCACTAAAGTGTTGGGATTTAAAAGCAAGATTTTGTTCATTCAATTTCAGGTTCAGTGTGGGAAAGAGCTCAGGCCTAGGAGGCGGGATTCCTCCAGTGTGTATTAGTTCAGTGATGGGTGAGATGGAACTCACATTTTCATGTAGCTTTAACCTGTTCAGGTCTTTTTGAGTTGTGGTTCAGTTCTAAAAGTTTGCTAATGTCCTTTCTCTCTTAATTATGATTAAATTGATGCAGATACCCTTTTTGTTCTTAATGTGTTGAGTTATAGTTAACTCTGTTATAGGAACCTCTTCTTTTGTTTTGTTTGAGACAGGGTCTCCATTGTGTAGCCCTGGATGGCCCAGAACTCATTATGTAGACCAGGCTGGCCATGAACTCACAAAGATCCACCTGCCTCTGCCTCCTGAGTGCTGGAATTAAAGGCGTGTGCCACTGTGTCCAGCTAGGGAGACTTTGCTTGAACAAAATGAATAAAATACACAACCCTTACATTAAGAATGTCACAGTCTTGATGTGGAATGTTTCAGAGGCCTTAGCAGCCAGCACATAAGCTTCAAGTACTGTATTGTACTGGAGCTACACACAGAGCTGCTAAACCAGTGACTGAAATACTGGGTAAAGTGACGAAGAAAGAGAAGAGTTGGGTACACGAGTATCTGGTGAAGATCAGTGTCAATAAAGTATTGCTTTTATAAGTCCAAACACTGAGCTAGGTGATCACACTGTGGCTAATATACCATCACAAATATACTCAATCCTGATCATCGCAAATACACCTGGTTCTGATTGATAAGCAAGGTCAGTACTTGGATGAGAGAATGTAAAATATACACTGACAGTTCATTTCTCCATATATTTGCACACATATTCAGTGTTTGGAAGGCACTCTGTTTTATTAACATTGAGAAGTGTAACAATACCTCTAGAATATAGGTAAGTAGAACTGATTCAAAGATCACATGTAGGACAGATACTCTATACTTTAAATCGTTAGTATAAATTAGTGTCTAAGTGCCCAACTCAAGAAGAAAAATTAATCCTTTAGATTTATAAATTAATGGTCTCACTTTTGGAAAGTTTGTTTAGAAATAAGAAATCACATTAATTAGTTAAGATCATAAAATTATTTGAGAAAGTATCTGAAAAAATTGTCCCCAACTTATTCTTTCAGTCATAACAGTCGCTGTAGGCCTTGGCCCAGAATGATTATTTTCAGATCTTCGAGGCATTTGAAAGTTTCCAACAGCAGTGTTTACCTCATAGGATGCAGAAGTTGCTGACTGTAGCCTGACTGAGCACCACCATACCTGGCTGCATCTAGTGTTTAGTAGACAGCTCTCCCAGAATTCCAAGTCTGTGTTTGTGTGGATTGGCTCTGGTCACTTTTCACTTCCACCTTAACAGGCGTGAATCACTTAGCTGAGACCCAAAATGTAAGGGATTACAAAGAGGCATGTCTGCTCTGACACAATAGGACAGCAGTTAAAATGGCTTCCTGACCTTTCTTTCTGTAGCTTAACCTCTGAAGAAAATGGAGACAGTCTGCCTGCTCTTCACCGAGGACCTCCTGGTGACGATGGCAGCATTGCTTCTCCTAACGTTCCTGGGACCAGCACTCATAAATCTGCCCTCCTACCTCCCTCCGTTCAAGCATCAGAAGAGCTGAGTTCAACTCCAACAGCAGTGAAAAAGTCTGGCAAGCTGAGGCAGCAGATAGATGTGAAGGCAGAGCTGGAGAAGCGGCAGGGCGGGAAGCAGCTCCTCAACCTGGTGGTCATTGGTATGCCCGTGTTCTAGGCTCCCAGCCGCTTGGGGCAGCAGAGACTTAAGGCAAAGAGGCATTGCATCATAATGCATCCTAGCCACCCTGGGTGCAATGGTACCATGTTACCAAGGAGGGCATCAGACCTGGCTTGTGGCATTTTCATTTGGTGAACACTTTGAAAATGGGATGTATTTTTAAAAAAAAAAAAAAAAAATGGGAAAAATTACCCTCTTTAAAACAATATGCACAACACCCCCCACTCACACACCCTGTTTAGGTGTTTTAACCTTGATAAAAATCGGTATTTGTTACTCCAATACTGCCCTGAGCTATTGAATTACAGTCATGCAATGCCTCAGTGTGAACAACGTCTGACAATGTACCTAGTATTAATCCTGAATCAATTTTCCTTAGGTCATGTTGATGCTGGGAAAAGTACTCTGATGGGCCATATGCTTTATCTGCTGGGTAATGTAAACAAAAGAACTATGCATAAATATGAACAAGAATCTAAAAAGGCTGGCAAGGCTTCATTTGCATATGCATGGGTCTTGGATGAGACTGGAGAAGAAAGGGAAAGGTAGTCACTATATTTCAAAATTTTCAGTTTAAAATAATGCAGTCCTTTTAAAATAAGTGTGCAATGTGTGTTGAATATGTAAAACATAAAATGTTAGAGAAAACTTAACAAAATCTTTTGTTTTGTACATTGTTTATGCTTTTATTCTGCGAGAGTAGGTTAAGCATATTTATCTAAAACCAAACAGCAAAGCCCGGAACCACCTACCAAAGCAGCAGATCCCCTAAGTTGATTTTGCTGCAAGAAGAGCTGGTACTTGTCACTCCTCAGCCTATCACGCTGTCTTGACTTGGAGTTAAAGTTGAATTTGACTTGGTCTTGCACCAGGTTATGAATGAAAGGGAAAGAGCAAAACTGTCTTCTGCCTACATTCAGAATGCCCAGCAGGTCCAGAATAGAGGCCTCCACGGTTTTCTAATTTGTGTTCTATGTTCTTGTGAGATGGTCCAAAAAGAAGCAGTGGAATCTATCTAGTCAGTTAGTCCTTCTATCTGTCTCAGGACTTAGTTAGTGCTCATTTGGGTGGATTCTAACAGAAGGAGGAAGATAATCACCAATTTCTGGCCGGAAAATGAGAATATTTCTTTTGAAGTATTTTAAAGCATAAGCGTATATCTCATTTAAGGCTATCAGAGGTAGAGAAGCAGAGGCCATCTACATAAAGTGAAATGACCGACACAGACCAGCTAAGTCCAAAGAATGAGGCCCTGTGCAAGCTCTTCCAAGTTAACAGTTTGGAATGTCTCTGATGGCTTTAATCTGAGTATTAGAGAGTGTATCTGGGTTTGCAGACTTTTCTGCATGTGTTCATTTCTGCAGTCCTCTCTATATTTTAATGTTTAAGTAAGCCAGTTCTCAGTAAAGCAGGTTATATTAATCTTTAGTGTTTCTCATAACAGGGTGTTTGTATCATCATGGTCTTTCTCCCTCCTGTGGGTATCTTTTTCTCTGTATGTTATTGCAAGGCTGCTTTAACCTGTTACTTGCCATATTTTGAAAAACAGTAGAACTGCATGTGATGGCAGTATCAGAAGCCCAAGTAATTCCCACCGGTTTAACAGACAGATTGTCAAAGACTATGGCTTTGTTTTCTTTGCATAACCTGATTATGTGGATTAGTAGACTGAGAAGAGTGTAATTGAAGCTGGAAGGCCTTAGTAAAACTTCTTCATTATGTGTCAGCGCTGAGTGCAAGTGAGCTACTATGCACTTACTCCTATACTGACCGAGCGTTTGAGCTTTCCGGCTGTAGCATCTGCTTATTGCAGTAACACTGTGGTTGCTACCTTCCTATCTCCCACCATGTTATAATCTAGACTGTTCCTCCATTCTGTAGACAGCAGAAGTTTCTGAGTACATATCAGAAGTGTTTTTAGCTCATCCCACTGTGTAGTGCTGAATGGCCTTTTAAAAACTGGTATGTTCTTTATTCCACCATGTGAAATATTTGCAAATCGGTGTTGAAGAAATATAATAGAAAATAAAACAGAAGACAATAAGCTGGGTGACATTTTCATATCTTTATGAAACGATATAAACCCCTAGGTATTGGAGAGCATTAAGCAGGATTAGGCATCACTCTGGCTAGCTCAAATGGCTTGACTAAGGAGACCAACTCCCATGGCAGACCTCTAGTTTATTATTGTTTTGGGACTCTTGTTATTAAAGGAAGGCTAAATTGTTTTATTTTGAATGGTCTAGAGCAGTGGTTCTCAACCTTCCTAATGCTGGGACCCTTTACTCCAGTTCCTCATTTGTAGTGACCCCCAACCATAAAATTACTTTGTTGCTACTTCATAACTGTAATTTTGCTAGTGTTATGAATTGTAATGCAAATATCTGATCCCTGTGGAGGTCGTGACTCATAGATTGAGAACCACTGATCTAGAGCAAACCTAGTTTATTGCCCAACTGATTTCTCCTCTTACGTTTCCGAGGTCACATGACTCAGGCTCTTGTAGCCATTTCTAAGGATTTCTTATAATTGGAATCTTCGTTTTGTGTCTGAAAAGAGGTCCTGGTTTGGTCTCTAAGAGGGCTGAAATGGAATATGAAGCAAACTGCCATTTATCTGTCTTAATTTTGTTAAAAATTGGGCATCTGATACCTCTTGTATTCAAATTGTAACTATTGGCTAACTTTGCAAGTGAAAGTTTTCTGTTTATATTTCTATAATTAGTGACATATAAACACTAGAATGTTAGAAAAGCTAATTCCTGAAAGTATCATTTGTTGTGTTATCTTTTCTTCATGTGTATTTATTTTTCTCTCATCTAGAGATGTGTATATATAGCTTTCTTTGTTCATAATTATAGTTTCTTGCCAAACATCAAAGAAATGGGATATACCTATCGTTTTGATTGAGTTTGCTATATATACAACCTTGGTTTCAAAACATACAGGGATAATGGTTATAGCTGATATTTCAGTCCTTTGCTTCATTATACAAAATAAATATGTAAAAGAGTTCTCATTATTATGAAGGATTTAGGTTGTCATTAAGCCTATTATTAAGAGGTTTAGCTCACATCACTGACTATTTATATAGTAGCTTTTAACCATTTTATGTTTTGTTTAAGGGGAGTAACAATGGATGTTGGTATGACGAAGTTTGAAACCACAACCAAAGTTATTACATTAATGGATGCTCCAGGCCATAAGGATTTCATTCCAAACATGATCACAGGAGCAGCCCAGGTACCTATATCTTAACTGAGTAATTCACACTGATTGTATCTTCAGTTTTTGACATCAGGCTTGCAATTATGGGGTTTCAACTCATAAAATATTTTAAAATTGAAAGTTTTACTTTTAAGAGGCTGGGAAAAAATTGAGATATATTGTATTTTTCGTGACCTGTTTATTTGTGCTATCTAAGCTTCCTGCCATGTTACATTGTGGAGGTATCAGAGATAGAGACTTTGGTGTTAAAATTATGGTATGCAAGTGTAGATTTCTTGACACACACACCCCATTTATTGCTAAAATTGAAGTCTGGCATGGTAATGAACACTTTAAAGTAGAATTAAGCTAGAAAGAGTATTTGAGTAAGTAAAAGACGAAATACTAAAGTCATTCCACTGGACAGAGTACCCGAATCCTACTTCTGTTGTTGTTGGGTGTTTTTGAGACTGGAACTTGCTGTAAGTTCAGACTAACCTGGAATGTTCTGTGGAGCCCAGACTCTCGGTGTCACCTCCAACTCTGGGCTCCGTTTCCACCTTCCACATGCTGGGGTCATAGGTGTGCGCTACCATGCCGAGCTGACGGGTGCTGAGTGTAGTTTACATGAGAAGTTCTGTAACGAATGTGGTGTTATGTGTAGATTCTAGACTTACTTTATGACCATTTCGTCTCCCATTATGTATGGGAAGGATCACATGGTAATCATTGTGAAATTCTTATAAACCAGACAGTACAGAAAACAACAATAAAACCTGTCACACAACTAAAAAGCTACGTGGACTGTACCAGGAGGTGAGAGCACTGAATGCTGTGGCTGGAAATCAGCAAACCCTTGAGAGACTGACTGTATCGCCAGTCTCAGATGGTTCAGAAGGGGAATGTAAGGCATTTAGTCCCCCTAGCCTGAGTGTCTCTGAGCAGCATTCTTGGGAAACTACCCAGACAAGACATTGACAGAAATGATTGGTTAGAGTGGACCTGGAAGAAGAGAAATGGGCCATAGTTTTTTGCAAAATTTTGTAAACCACTTCCCCAGATGGAAGTAGAATTGCATAAAGAACGGTTAACCTGAGAGTCGTGGGAACCAGAGGGCTGACGGGGAATGTGAACTTGTTCTTTCTGTTTTGTGGATTTGAGTATGAAAGGAGAAATGTTTGTGATACAAGGTTCTGTAGCAAGCTTTTTCGTTGGCCGCCAGCTCACAAATAATGGCACAGAAACTTATTAATTATGAAAGCTTGGCCTTAAGCTTAGACTTGTCTCAACTAGTTCTTATAACTTCAATGAACCCATTTATATTAATCTGTGTTCTGTCATGTGGCATTACTTCTCTTCCTCTTGCACTTCCTGTTTCTTCTCCTTGTCTGGCTGGCAACTCCACCTTTCTTCTCAGGGTCCTCTGTCTGCCTGGAAGTCCCACCTATACCTCCTGCCTAGCTATTGGCTATTCAGCTTCTTATTACACCAATCACAGCAATGCAAGTTCACACAGTGTACAAATATCCCACTACAAAGGTCTATTTTAGTAGCTGCAGGAAATGAATGTGTGACCTTTGGTAATTCGTGTCATAATTTTTCTCACTATAGGTAATATTCTCCTAGCTGAATATCTTTGTAGCCATAATTGTTTTGGTAAATTAAATTCCCAAATGTGGAATTAATAGGAAGTAAAATGTGCACAGTTTTGGGGCTTTTGATATTTACTTTTAAAATGCCCTTTGGGAGGTTGTATAGTCCCATAACAAATATGTACAAGAACACACCCCTGCTGCCTCCAGTGAATTACTTTGTCTTTTAAATTACTAACCTTGTGACATCTAAAAATAGAACCTGGGAATATGTAGTTTTGATTTCTTTTTAAATGGGGGACTTTTTAAATTTAAACTTTTTGGCTATTTGTACTTTTTGAGCAAATTCCTGGCTTATATCTTACCTAATTTTCTAAAGAACTCAGTATTCTTTTTTTTTTTTGTAAAGATGACACTCAAGATTATTTGCCATCTTTATGTTTTAATTTCGTTTATGTCCCCCTCCCCCCTCTGGCTAGGCATTTTAATTTTTTTGTAATCAAGGATAGACTTTCTTATTGCTCTTTTTTATTATGCTTATGTATTTGTGTGTGTGTGTGCGTGTGTGTGCGTGCGTGCATGTGCGTGTGCGTGTGCGTGTGCGTGTGTGTGTGTGTGTGTGTCTGTGTGTGTCTGTCCTTGAGACCCATCATTCCTATGGAGGTCAGCGAACAGCTCATGGAAATCAGTTCTCTCATGCGAGCATGTGGGTCGAGGACATTGAACTCATCTAGTCAGGCTTGGCAGCAAGTAGCTTTACCTGCTGCGCCATCTTGCTGACCCTCTTCCTGTTCTTTATGTCGTTATTATTGGTGTCACACAAGTATATAATCAGATTGAAAAATTTTAAGCTGTCTGTGGTAATCTCCCATGTGCTTTGGTGTTTGGTTTTAGGTTGGGGTCGTGTTACAGCCTGCCTTTAAATCTGACCAAATGGTTAATTGAGTAACCTGTCCTTTGCGTGAAAGGAGTACGACCTTCTTTCTAGCTTTGATTCTCTCTCCTCCCTCAGGCTGATGTAGCTGTTTTAGTTGTTGACGCCAGCAGGGGAGAATTTGAAGCTGGATTTGAGACCGGAGGACAGACACGGGAACATGGCCTTTTGGTCCGATCTCTTGGAGTGACCCAGCTTGCTGTGGCGGTCAATAAAATGGATCAGGTATCTAAAGGGCTCTGTGAGACTTCGTTTCTGGTGTTACGATGATATTCTGGTGGCTGGAGAGATGGCTCTGGGGTTAAGAGCATCTGTTGCTCTTTCAGAGGACCTGGGTTTGTTTCCCAGCACCCACATGGTAACTCACAACCATCTGTAACTCCAGTTCCCAGAGTTCAACACTGTCTCCTGGCTTCTTTAGGTACTCAACACTCATGAGGTGCAGATGCATACATGAGGCAAAACACTCATGCACATAAAATAAACAAATTAAAAAAATTTAGATGGGACTGTTCTGCCCGTGTAGATGCCCACAGATGGAACTAGTATATATTTTATTGGTCTAGCTGCCATATTAAGTAAAACAAATTTACTATCCTTTAATTAACTGAACATGGTATTATTAATTTTTAAGCAAGAATATCTTAATTTCAAAATGACGTTTTGGAACTTAAAACTTTTCAATTACAAAATAATATGCATCACTGTAAAATGAAAATATAAAACCATTTCATTGTATATCCACCAATTTTATTTTTCCAGATAAGAGTTTTCATATTTTTTCTCTCCATCACAACCATTGGGTTATAATACATGATTACTTCCTTTGTAAAAAGTTGACAATATTCTAAGCCGGGCGGTGGTGGCGCATGCCTTTAATCCCAGCACTCGGGAGGCAGAGGCAGGAGGATCTCTGTGAGTTCGAGGCCAGCCTGGCCTACAAAGTGAGTTCCAGGAAAGGCGCAAAACTGCAGAGAAACCCTGTCTCGAAAAACCAAAAAAAAAAAGTTGACAATATTCTAATGCATGTTTTCCTGGATAAAGAAGTTTTTATGGCTTTATTGTAGGCTATATTAAGGATATAATTCATTCCAACAGTCTAATTTTGAAGATTTCTAGTTGTTCTGGTATACGTTGTGGGTATACGTGAGTGTATATTTTGAAATGGCTTGTTCTCTGGGCCTCAGGCCATATAACTTTTGAAACTTGCTAAATATGATGTGAGTGCCTTTGAGAAATGTGCTGATTATTTACTCTTGGCACATGTGGTGTATTTACGACTCTAAACAGGCAAATCAACTTTGATGAAAAAAATATTTTCTAATTTGATATACAGAGCATACTTCATTTAACTTCATTGTTTTATGACTAGTATTAATATTTAAGTATATTTTTCCTTTGTACATTGTTTGTACATTATTTTCCATCTAGGTTATTTGGACATATACAATATGTATTTTGCTTATTTTTGTGTTTAGGTATTTTCTTCACCCTAGCTTCTATATTCACCAATATTCTCCGTTAGTTCTTCTATAGTTTATTATTGTGTGTAGTATTAATTTTTCTCTAGCATTTTTATATGAAAAATTTCAAATGTAGAGAAAACTAGAAAGCTTTTTGGTAAATAGTCATATTGTGGCCACTCCATAAGATTCTAGACTTTATTGCTCACATTCCTCTTATGGCATGTATTTCCACATAATTTTTTTTTTTTTTTTTTTTTTTTTTTTTTTTTTTTTTTTTTTTTGGTTTTTCGAGACAGGGTTTCTCTGTGTAGCTTTGCGCCTTTCCTGGAACTCACTTGGTAGTCCAGGCTGGCCTCGAACTCACAGAGATCCGCCTGGCTCTGCCTCCCGAGTGCTGGGATTAAAGGCGTGCGCCACCACCGCCCGGCGTATTTCCACATAATTATAAACACTGGTATGCATACACCTAAAGTATTCTGCATATGACCTAGAGTTGACATTATATACTTGTCTAGTGTGCTTGACTGAGGTGGGTGTCAGTACTTTTATTTTAATCTAATGTTTGGTTAAAGCATGATTTAATAAATTATTTTTCTCTCCAAATACGAAATCATTTTTAGCGTAACTATTAGATTCTAACTGTTAGAGATTGTTGGCTTCCTGTTTTAGCAAAAGTTAATCTTAGGTCATATTAATGGTAAGATTTTTTTTCTGAGTTTTAATTTTAATTTATATTTTATATATTTGGCTATGTACATTTTATTATAGAAATTCTGATTTTATGTGTCTATTCTCATGCATAACTCTAATTATAAATTGGATCTTTATCAGGTAAATTGGCAACAAGAACGATTTCAAGAGATTACTGGAAAACTTGGGCATTTTCTTAAGCAAGCAGGTTTTAAGGTATGATGATTTTAAATGAAATTAGTTTATTTCTCTCAGTCATCTTACTGATATAAGAAAATAAGCGAACATATTAATATTCTTTTCGGTTTTGAATTTTTACTTGACACCATTTCCCTCCCCTTCCACTCCCTCCAGCCCCTCTGATACCCACCCTCCCTGTTCACTCTCAAATCATGGCCTCTTTTCCTTTAGTTCTGCTTTTCTTTGTGTGCAAGTACAACCTGCTGAGTCCGTTTAGTGTTGCTTGTATGCATATGATTTCAGGGCTAACTCCTTGGTACCAGTTAATCAGCTGGCTCATCCTTGGGGAAGACTACTTTTCTCTCTCTCTCTCAACATTCCTTACTTGACTGTTCTTTGTCCAAGGATGGAGCCTTAGACAAAACTTAACCCTTCTGTGTTAGCCTGTCTGTTGCTTCTATCATTGGTTTTACTTCGGCATACATATTATTGAAGTGTCACGGATGTAATTTCCCATCATTTCTAGTAGACAGTCTTGCAGCAGACTGGTCCTCTGACTCTTTCTTGCAGTCTTTCTGTCTCCTCTTCCACCATGTTTCTTGAGCCTTAGGTGTGTGGGATTGTGTTATAGGTGTATCTGTTGGAGCTGGGCACCCCACAGTCATTTCTCTTCATTTGATCGTTTGTAACTTTTGTTACAGCAATGAGAAGCTTCATTCATGAGGTTGAGAAGCTACAGTTATCTATGGATAAAAGAATAGGTATTTAGAATGCACTTAGGGAATATACTGGTTTAGTAAAGTGGCAAAGTAGGTTCTCCTCTAAGATCCATAACCTCACTAGCCATAGGTGGTTGCACAGTTTTCCCATATCAGGCATGATTCTCTCCTGTTAAGCAGGCCTTGAATCCAGTTATAGGCTGTTGGTTACTGCCAAGACGTAAGAACCACTGTTGCACCGCTAGGGCTCTCTGGCCATGCTGCTCATTGTTGCAGTGCAGAGGTGTCTCAGCTGAGTGCGACTGTTGATTGCTTCCCTCCCTTGGGAGCCTGCTCGTCCGCAGGGAGGGGGCTTTAAGGACAAATCCCGTTCAGTTCCCCCGCGTGGTGTCTTCAGCAACAGGGTCTTCCCTGCAACTTCTGGAGACAACCAAGGGCAGCAGAATACCCTGTATTGTTTGGGGAATCTCTTGACTCCCCTCACCAACAACTTGAAAGGTTTCTTATGCCTAATACTGGAGTTTTTGTTAGGTAGTCTGTGGCTCTTAGGGTAGTCTTATCACCCAAGTGGCATAACTTTATTAAAACTATATATATATATACACACACACATACACATACACTTACATGTATTATATGTGATTTTAAAGAAATATAAAATATATGATACCTTATGGCCTCTCCATAATGTATAATAGTCTTATTTATACCTATCCCTCCCTTTCCTTCTGTATTGATATTATCTTGTTGAGTACGTTTAATTCTATTTTTCTTTCTCTTCTGGTATGTATATAAAATATATTCTTTAAAATGTCTGGCTTTTAAAATGTTCATATATTGAGTATTTGGCCTGGATTTTATGTGATAAGAGATTTTTCTCCCACCTACCACTTTAGATAGTAAAGCTTAAGGAGGTCACGGAGGCATGTTGGTAGAAAAGAATTTTTTTTTTTTTTTTTTTTTTTTTTTTTTGGTTTTTCGAGACAGGGTTTCTCTGTGTAGCTTTGCGCCTTTCCTGGGACTCACTTGGTAGCCCAGGCTGGCCTCGAACTCACAGAGATCCGCCTGGCTCTGCCTCCCGAGTGCTGGGATTAAAGGCGTGCGCCACCACCGCCCGGCGGTAGAAAAGAATTTATCCAGCAAAAATCTGTAATATGCCTACATCAGCGAGTAAATATGCTTTAATGGTTAGAAGGAAATTTCCAGATCTGCCCCAAATTCAAAACTTCTGGCTCAGGTAACCTCAGGGTTACACTGCGCTGATGCCTGTTACTATTTGGAAAGTCTGTTGCTGTTTGTTTTGTAAACTTGATTCAGTTGTAGTAATGATGAGTCTTTGCATTTTTTTGCTTATAGCATTCTGTAAGTAAGTTTCTATCTTCCATCTTGTTAATAGGAGAGTGACGTAGCTTTTATCCCTACAAGTGGTCTCAGTGGTGAAAATCTAACCACAAGATCACAGTCAAGTGAGCTCATGAAGTGGTATAAAGGATCATGTTTATTAGAACAAATTGGTACGTATACTGCTGCCACTCTGTTTTGATGTGCTATAAACTTGATATGGATTATTTAGAGTTCTTTATGAGAGACAATGTATATGAAAAAGCATAGAATTTGTAATCAGAGAAACGGGGCTCTTAGTTTTGAAATCATGTGTACTATTTAAAGTAATACTCAGTGCTTTGAAGCTACATTATGAGGTTAGTACTGGCCCTCCCTGTCTTACAGACTAGTTAGAATGAAATGAAGTGATATGTGGGAAATACAGTTTATAATTGTAAAGTATTTGAATGACAGTCATTTACTGTTAGCATTTACAGAATAAGTTCTTTTTCTAGAAGAGAGACAATGATGGGCACACTTGAGGGGTTGAAAAATAATTCCTTTTGTGGGTTTGAGGGTGCTGGGAATCAAAACCAGGCCCCTGAGCAAACTGTGCTCTTCCCCTGAGCAATGTCCATAGTCCCGTCATTTAAATTAAACTGTTTGCCATTTTCCTACCAGATTCCTTCAAGCCCCCTCAACGATCTATTGACAAACCTTTTAGATTATGTGTGTCGGATGTCTTCAAAGGTGAGTGCTGCTCTGTAGACTTGCTCTGTCACACTGCCCGTCTACTTTTTGTGCCTTGTTTTCTTGAACTGTCATGTTGTCTTTGGGTTCATCCTCTCCACATGAATGTCAGGATGAGCATCAGGCTTTCACTATTACTTCACATGGCCCAGTCCCAGAGCCCCCGAACACTCTTCAGTTTACACACCACTTCCCCCTTTACAGTCATCTGTCAGGGGCAAAGAGGCCTAAGCTTTATCTCCCTGACCTTAAACACATTGGATAATTCATATTTTTTAACCTCCAGAGTGAGGGGCTGGTGAGACGGCTCCCTGGCTAAAGGCCCATGCCACCAAGCCTGGCAGCCCGAGTTTGGTCCCTTGGTCCCACGTGGCAGAAAGAGACAGTCAGCTCCTGAAGGTGTTCTTCTGACCTCACACACTCAGAGACACCAAATAAGTATCATTTTAAAGTTAATAATACACACACACGCACACACACACACACACGCACACACACACACACACACACACACACACGCACACACACAAACACACACACACGCACACACGCACACACACACACACACACACACACACACACACACACACACACACACACACACAAGATCCCGATTGGGACTGTGTCCCCCGTGTTTCCATGCTTTAGTGTTCCTTCCTCTCTCTGCCTGTTTCCTACCCACCTGTGTCGGTCTGAGTAAGACATGGTATCACATAGACAAAGGGGGGAAATTAGTATGAGAAATCAGAACCATTAACGGTGATAAAAGACTAGAGCTTAAGATACCGGGAAACCCTGTACCCTGGAGCTGAGGGAGGCAGAGATTCAGACTGATGGAGAAGGTGCTATACTAAGTGAGTACCTAAGAATGTGCCTAACTTAAACATAGGTAGAAGGCCTGTCTAGAGAACTGCAGAAGGGTAGGAGAACAAAAGATAGGAGCTGAGGTGTATACTATTGATAGAGTGGGGTAAGTGATGTTATGAAGATGTCAGTTGTCTCCTTCATTGTCTCCGTTATCACACAGAAAACAAAGAGTGTGTTTTTACAGTGGTTACTCTGTGCCGGCCCATACCGGCCCCCATGTGTTCCTTGCCCCCAGCCCTGCACTGGTATTCATTATTGCAGTGGTTTCTCTGCTATCTATTTTATGAACCCTTGAAAGGCATCTGCAAGATGTAGTCTAGGACCCGACCCAAGGTGCCTTTAGTAAATGAGTGAGGAGTGAATGTAAGCAGAAGGGTGGGGTGGAATTGAACTGGACCGTAATCACAATTAGTCTCCAGAGGAGTGGTGGGAGAGGGGTATGGAAATGCTTCTGAGATGTCCTCTGTCTGTTAAACCCTGAAGCAGGGCTGTCTTCCAGCTGGTGTCTGACGATCTGCTCTCTCTTTGGGCACCTTCCCAGCTTCTGCCTTGTGTGTTCCCTTAGTGTGTCCTGCTGAGCGAACACACGCTCTAGTTCTGACTCCTCCTGTACTTAAATTTGCATTCTTTTTGATGATGGTTGTTGTCATAGCCATCATGAGACTTTCTTTCTTCCTGGTTTTCTTTGACCCACTTTCTCCTGCCTCCTCCTTTTTGTGACCCGTCTCCTGGGTGGGTAGGCTTCATTTTCAGATTCTGAAATAGTGATTTCACTAAATGCTTTTCATGAAGTAATGTCTATGAGTTCCCCTACCACCCACATCTGGATGCTTCCCACATTTATGTCTCCACCCTGAGCCAGTCACCTTAGCCTCAGAATAGCTAGAGACTCTAGGTAGGCCACCTGAATCTCCCAGAGCTATTAGCATCTTATCCCTTAGTTCTCTGCCCCCAACTTCTCTCCCCCAGAGCCTTGCCAGTGAGCTGCACCCCAGTGTGCCACCGTGGATTCTTAGGTGCACAATTTTTCTTTTTCTTTTAAATCACATTTGTGGCCCTCAGGTTCACTCACTCTTGTCTTTCTCTTTACTGGGCTAGGTTTCTTATGGAAAATGGCCTCTACTTCCTTCTCTTACCCCAGAGCTTAGTAGATTGCCTGGTGTCGATTAGTCATTCAATAAACATTTGGAAAGGAGTGAACCTTTACTTTTTGTTATATGAATAATTTTATTTGCAAGAAAAACTGGAAGTGAGTGTGACTATTTAGTAGAGGTATTAAAACTTCTAACCTGACCAGGGCTTGCTGTTCATTCAGCTCCTGCCTTTTGTAGCCATGTGGGGAAGAACTATCACAGTGGTAACTATCAGATAACGGTAGTATATGCTTCATGTGATGTTGCTGTGTTTTGCAGATCAAGGCTCTGGCTTTTGTGTGACTGGTAAAATTGAAGCTGGTTACATCCAGACTGGTGACCGACTGTTAGCAATGCCGCCCAATGAAACCTGTACTGCAAAAGGTATGACCAGTGTGCAGCATGCTTTTGCTAACAGGTCTTGAGACAGCAGATTTCTTCTTCAGTAGTCTAGTTATAACTCTGGAGTCCATATCCTCTTACTGAAATTGTAACTAACTGTCAAAATGATACTGACTGTTGAACACTAAAATGTGAAAACAAACGATTTTTTTTCTGTTGTGGCACATGGCTGTGTGTACATATAACATTCTAACCCCGGTAACATTCTGTTTTGGGTACTGAGTCATAAAATCTGGTTTAAGACTGTGTATACATAACTGACAGATACTTATAAAATTATAATTTGTAGAAGAAATGAAAGAATCCAGCCTAATAGTGTAGCTAGTCAGTGGCAGGCAGCTTGTCCCCATGGAGTCTGTATCTCAGCTTTGGTCATGTTTATGCCTATACCTGATACCTGTGATTACCCACCTCTCTGTGTTTAAGGTAAATATAGGAACACATAAGTGGAGCTAACCTAAGGTGCCATCTCCACCGCTTTTTCAGAGGTATACTGTGTGTGTTGATGATCATTGATAACTATTTCCACCTAAGGGTTAGCCTTTCGTGTGTATATGTTCTTGTCTAAATTTAGCTTAGAAAGTGCTCAGTTCTGTGTAACCTTAATCTGATTTCTAGCCAGTTCTGTGACTTCTGGGTAAAATGGAAGATGTTCTGTAGTAGAATAATAGTATTTGTAAAGTGTAAGCTGAAGTCTAACCCATTGGCAATGTTAACCTTTTAGTACACCCTCTACCGCTCTTCCTTTGGTCTGTGTTCCTAGTTGTACTTGGCAGGGTTATAAATCTGAATGGACATTTTTCAAACTCTCCGGGGGTAGAGATTGACTCTAGATACCTGCTAGGCAGAATTACCAGAGTCACATCCTCAGCCCTTGGTATTTGGATATACACTCTGGCTCTGCAGCTCAGGATAGCTTTGAATTCAGTCTGTAGCCTAGGCTGGCCTTACATCTGTGCTCTCCTGCCATAGCCTCAAAGTGCTGAGAGTCCATGTGTGAGCTACCACAGGTAGTGTAAGGAATTGGTAAATACCTAGTTAGGTGGTATGCTGAACCTATAGTTGAAGGTTACATGGGATGGCAAATTCTGTTTCCAGTTGACCTTATTCTTCTTGCCTGCTACAGACCATGGCATTTCTGGTTCGATGAAAAATAATGTGTACTTTAAGAAGATCCACTTTCCATAGCTCTGTTGTTTGCAAGTGCAGCTCTCTGCTTCTGCTTCTAAGGCGGTTAAGACCTGCAGCACTGGGTGCAGAGGTGGCTCAGCTGAAGTGTTTACCGTGCCAGCAGGAAGACCTGAATGCAGTCCTAGAACCACATGACAGGCTGGCGTTAGTGCAGTCCTAGAACCCACATCAGCCTGGCATTAGTGCAGTTCTAGAAACCCGTGACAGACTGGCATTAGTGCAGTTCTAGAACCCTCGTGACAGGCTGGCATTAGTGCAGTCCTAGAACCCACGTGACAGGCTGGCATTAGTACAGTCCTAGAACCCACATGACAAGCTGGCATTAGTGCAGTTCTAGAACCCACGTGACAGGTTGGCATTAGTGCAGTTCTAGAACCTGCGTCATAGGTTGACATTAGTGCAGTCCTAGAACCCACGTGACAGACTGGCATTAGTGCAGTTCTAGAACCCACGTAACAGGCTGGCATTAGTACAGTCCTAGAACCCATGTGACAGGCTGACATTAGTGCAGTCCTAGAACCCACATCAGCCTGGCATTAGTGCAGTTCTAGAACCCACATGAAGGCTGGCATTTGTGCAGTCCTAGAACCCATGTGACAGGCTGACATTAGTGCAGTCCTAGAACCCACATCAGCCTGGCATTAGTGCAGTCCTAGAACCCACGTGACAGGTTGACATTAGTGCAGTTCTAGAACCCACATGACAGGCTGGCATGGGCACTCAGGATCCCAGCACTGGAGAGGCTGGCAGGCCGGTCTCTGGGTTTCGGTGGCAGCCAAACTACTTGGCAAAGTCCTGCCTTAAACCATAAGAACAGAACAAACAGGTTGTTGGTGCCTGAGGAACAACACCTGAGCTTGACCTCTGTCCACCATGTGCATGTACTTGTGTGCATGGGTGTGTGCATGCACACACACACTCACTCATATTCATACACTCATCAAAGAACTAAAACACTTAGGAAATACTAATTTCTGTCTGCTAATGAGCTTTTTTTTTTTTTTAAGAATAAACTAAAAGAAATATATTTTAAATAACACGCAGCTGAGAGTTGAGAACCTGGTCCTAAAATTACCACAGGCCTTACTTACTATTGCATCTCTGTGGACACCAATGAGAAAGAGCCCCACGCTCCTTGCCGCTGTGTGCTGCTCTCCTCCATGGGGAGACTGGCCAGTCCCTCTGGTGACTGAGCAGAAGCTGGAGCAGCCGTGGGAGAAGCTTCTGCTCTGAGTCTTGCCTGGCTCTCTGGACAGTCCCAGCCCTCGGTTCTGCCCGCTGCCATTGCTGGGTTTACCACACGGATCTCTGTGCTCTTTGTTCTGAATACATGAGATACGACTGTGATGCTCCATTACCCCAGGAACGGAGGCTTGCCTGCCATCAGGTAGCAATTCCAAGGCACCTCTTCACTCTAGTGACAGCAAATTTAAGCATAGTAGCTTGTGCCTATAGTCCCAGCCTTTGGGAAGCCGAAGAAGGAGGATTGCAGTTATTTCAGGACCGTTTTAAATGACATTGTTAGTTGGTGGCCAGCCTGGGATGTCTGCAAAAAACTAAAACCCAAATGACAAAAACATATCAAGTGTCTAAAGTAGTAAAAGAAAAAAAATAAAGTCCCCTTTTGTAATGTCTGACCAAGGAGAAAGCCTTTAGAAACTAGAAATGGGGGCTGGGGGGGGGGCGGAGATGGCGGGAAGAGAGATGAGAGGGGGATCTGTGGTTGGTATGAAAAATAAATAAAAAAAAACAGATATGGGATGGTAACATGGTTGGGAGAAAAAAGAAACAATGTAAGTATTTTGGAAACGTCAATAAATATGAAAAGCCTTTTAAAAATCTTAAGCCTATTAAACGAACTACCTCATATTTTAAAGTCCCCATTTCCTAGTAAATACAAATATGGCCATTTCCAATTACATGTAAAAATTAAATTTAATTAGCTGATATTTGACTGATAGTTAAATTAGTCAATTTTGTATTTAAATTTACAATTTAAATTACTAATTTTTGAAGCCAAGAATATTGTCCTAAAAGAGCATGTCACATAAGGGAGAAAAGTATAGTGTTATAAAGAAATGAAGGATTATAATTTATTAAAAGTATGTCAGTCCAGAACAGTTCTGCTGTGGCTGGCCTGCACACCGTCTTCATTGGAAGGCACAGCTTTCAGCGAAAAGTAATTTAACCTGTACATCTAACACCCATCAAATGAAATAGCACAGGATTTGTTTCAAAAGCCCTGGAATAAGGAAGCTACATAAAGCCCTAAGGAATTGCTCTTCAGGACTGTTTTGAGGTGACTAGGTATATGTGTGTGTGCATATATATATATATATATGGGCATGGTGACTTTTCAGTTAAGTTTTATTGCTGGTTTCTTTTTTTTTTTTTTTTTTTTTTTCCGTTTTTTGAGACAGGGTTTCTCTGTGTAGCTTTGCGCCTTTCCTGGGACTTGCTTGGTAGCCCAGGCTGGCCTCGAACTCAGAGATCCACCTGGCTCTGCCTCCCAAGTGCTGGGATTAAAGGCGTGCACCACCACCGCCCGGCTTATTGCTGGTTTCTTAATCTCCCCTGTAGTGACTCATGGTGTGCAGACTCTGGGGAGAAGCTGTCTTTGAGCAGGAATAGTGAAGGGCTAGATGAGTGGACACTCGGACTCTGAACGCTTTTGCTTCATTTAGGTCATCCTCTAATTGAAAACAAAGTTTGCCCAGTATGAGGGGACACTTCTAGAATCCCAGTATACGGGAGTTTAAAGGCAGGAGGATCAGAGAGTTCAAGGCCAGCCTAGGCTATACCTTGGAACTTTCTTGGGTGCGGGGGAGTTGAAAGGAAGGGCAGAACAGCTCAAGAGAATAAAATATTCCCAGCTACCTTTGCCAGTCCTGTCTTTTATGGCACTAGGAGTCATTTAATAATTTGGACTATTGAACTGTGACTGCGCCCATTAATATAGTAGCAGTGTTTGAATGAAGTCTGCTGGGAGTCTATTGCTTCATCGGGTAAGTGAGTTTGAAATATTTGACTAAATGGCAAGAAAGCGGCTTCCTGTGGGCAAAGACCAGCCACTGTGTTTAGGGTGGTGCTCTAGAGCAGCAGGTCTGGAGGGACTGCTTCCGCCACGCTTGGTTCCACTTCTCACTCCTAACCCATTCAAATTGAAAACGATGAGTACAGCGATGAAGCACACCCCCCAGACTCCCTGGGTTGCTCTGGCTCTGTGCAGAGGTGTTTCACTGTTGGCTTTGGTTTTTACTCATTTCCAGGAATCACTCTGCACGATGAACCTGTTGATTGGGCAGCAGCAGGAGATCACGTTAGCCTTACTTTGGTTGGGATGGATATCATCAAAATCAAGTGAGTAAGAAAATGAGTTTGAACAGCCTTTGTATCAGATAAAGGACATCAGGGTACATGAGTTTTGCAATCCACTAGTTCTGTCTTAGCCAGAATTTTATTTGGCCAAATTTAATTTTTACAAATGTCATCTAAAATGGAGTTGATTCGTGTTGACACACAAACTCACTGTGTTCTTGAGATGGAAGCTGTAATGCATGAAGCTGTGCTTTAGTTCGGGGTGGGGAGTCCTTAGAAGACATTCTTATTTGCTTAATTGTTTTAGTTTCTTTACAAGTGCTCTTTTTCATGTTCATTCGTTCCTTTTCTCCTTCTCTGTTACAGTGTTGGCTGCATATTTTGTGGCCCCAAAGAACCTATCAAAGCTTGCACTCGCTTCAGAGCCCGGATCCTCATCTTCAATATTGAAGTTCCTATCACTAAAGGATTTCCTGTAAGTTTCCTATGCATTGGCCTTGCTTCTGTGAACCCAGGGAAGTCCCAACTCACCTTAAAATGTGCCGATTGTTTCAAAGGAGCATCATTTCTAATTTAGAAAAATAAGTTAGAATTTGAAAATACTTTGTTTCTTATTTTGAGTCTTTTACAAAATATATTCTAATATTTATTTTCTGTGTGTGGGTGTTGGTTCACATATATGTCTGGACACCATGTGTGTGCCCATAGAAGCCAGAAGAGCATCAGATCCCCTAGTATTGAGTTACAGGTGATTTCGGGAATCAAACCCAGGTCCTCTGAAGAGTGGCCACTGTTTTTAACCCCCGAGGCACCTCTCCAGCCCTTATTTTGATTCTTGAGTCTGAGAACGTTTTCAAGAGATGATATTTCATAGCACTGATGATAATATATTTTTTTCTTGGGGAAGTGATAGACTTTTTATTGGGTAGTAAAGCTTACCTTGCTTTTTTAATTTAGGTGCTTCTGTTTTGCTTAATATACTTATTTTCAGTATTTCTGAGTATAAAGTATAGATTAGTTTTACAGGTTAGAAAGCCACACAAATAGAGAAAAATAAGAATTTTCTGTGTTTGCATAATCCATCGAGAGCTGCTGTTTTGACTTCATCAGGTTTCCATGCTCACATACTATGCACTGGCACGTGTGCACCGAGATTTCAGGTGTGTCCCAAGCTCTGGTCACATTTGATGAACTCTGACCCTGCATGATGTGACTGCTCCGCAGGGTGCCGTTGACCAGCTCACTTCTGCTTCACTGTGGGATTAGGAGTTTTTCACAGTGTTTCTTATCCCAGAAAGGTGTTACTTGTTGGTTTCTTATCTCATGTGTAGTTTGCTTCTCATGGATTTACAACCACACTCTCATGTGGTTCCCTGCGTGTGTAACTGACCAGTCCGACAATTCCAGACACTTGGTGACAGCAAAAAGTGTGTCTCTGTAGATTTAAACAGTTATCCCGTGAAGGTAAAAGTCACTTTCACTATGCAGTGTTCCTGTTTTCATAAATTCAGAAAAGCCGTTACATAAATATGCCCTATTTTTTTCAAATTAATGTCTTATTCTAATCTAGAAAGATACACAGCCGGAATTTAACCATCATATTTATTTTGCTTTTTATTTTGATTCTTGACCCTAGGAACTTTTTCAAGAGAAAAAAAATTAAACAGGAATAGTAATTGATCTTTCAACTTTTTAAAGTCCATGATAGTGTTTGAGGAGCCGAGAAGAAATTACTTAGGACATTCAAATTCATCTTATGTATGATTATATATCTGTGAGATAATCATATGCTTTACTTGTGGTTCTTATTTCTATATAAGTGTAGTCACCATGTGTATTTGATATTTAAATGCTTTAGTAATCATATTGTATTTTTATTCTCTTTTTAAAAAGTGTTTCACCAGAACAGTTGTTATAATTGAAATATTTCATTATTAACCACTTAGGATTAGCAAATAGTCCCCAGTCAGTTGCTTTAGAATGAGTGGAGCTAGTTCCTGGAAAGCAGGGAAGTTGTTGTAGCCTATGTTTACATGCACAACAGTTGACTTTTGCCAATAGGAAGGGGTCCAGAGGGCAATATTTACTGTGAATAGTAGCACTATCTCTTGCCTGTAGTAGTTTCTTAAAAATAAACACCAAGTGAAAGCTTTTCATCTGCTTTAAGAGACTCTCCTGCATATCAGGATAAAATGCGATCAGAAAAAGTGGTCATATCTACCTGCTCTGGTAGAAAAAAAAACTAAGAAAGGCCTTCTTAAACAATTAAAATTTTACTAGTTAGCACTTAATTCTGCCAATACTACATACAGAGGTATGTGTAAATTTCCCTTAGTTGTTATGACAACTGTACACTTTGAAAGAAGAAAGGATAAGATTGATTCAATTTAAGTTCGTATTTTATCTTTATTGTAATTAGTATATCTAAGAAAGTTCACATTGTTAGTTTGTAACTCAGTATACTCTCGCTATTGGATAACCATCCCTGCTGTCCATCTCAAGAGCATATCAACTCAAACTAATCCTGCAGTCATTGTCTGAGTTCTATCCAGTGGTTGTTAACTTTGGAGCAGCCTGGTTTATTTGTCTTTTCTGTGCCTTTGTGTTATGTCAAGAGCCCAGGGCCAGAGCCAGCATCAGGAAGCCTTTGCCTGTCTTCTTTAAGAGCCTTGCATTTATCTTGTGTGCTTAGGCCATGGATCAGTTTGTAGTTGGTTTCCTATGTGGTGTTGGGCAAAGCTTCACTGTCATCCTTTACATTTGCTCATCCAGTTTCCTAGCAACATCTGTTGGGGGCGTGGCGGGGGTGGGGGGGAAGCCTGATATCCCGGGTAACCAACATAGGCACCTTTGTTGAATATCAAATGACCATATATTCACTGATATTTTTAATAGGCTACTTAAGAAAAATTATTTATGTTGTTGCCTAACATTATAGCTTAATGAAACGCTAGGTGATTTGGTTCTCATAAACCCATGAAGCCAAGTTCAATCCCTAACACCCTTAGACCAGTATATTTCAGATTTCAGAGATGATAAAGAGTTTATTAGAAACTGACTGCACACGCTACATGGAACTTCTGATAGTAAGAGATTTCTGACACCTACTGTCTCTTACCATAACTTGTTAATGTTCATAGAACATTAACACACAGGACTGAATTGCCTCCCGTCAAGTCTCTCTGTTTAGATGGGTCTTTAACAGAGTTTGGAGAAATGCTCTGAGTTTTCAGAATGGTGAGTGGAGACTCTTGTGGGGTTGTGACTAGGTAAACAGTAACGGTTAAGCCAGGACCCAGTTTTTCCTGTTGACACAGTGCTGCAGATGGTTTTAGATTATGAGAGTTTGACTTTATATATAATATTAGGACATCCAGATATTATAATACTGTACACTAAGTTCTCTTGATTGTAAATAGATTGTTTCACTCATGTCCAACAGGTTTTTTTGTTTTAGTTAATAAACGGTGCTGTGGAGAGAGAAGGAAAAAATCAAATGTAACCCCGTATTTCCACACCCCATTTGTTAGCTCTGGGGTTACAGCTCAGCAAATAGTAGAAGGAACTCAGTGGGGTTCATGTGCCTCTTTTCTTTGGTATTTGGCAGGCCATGAAGACCTGGTCATGTGTGAGATGAGCGTAGGGATCTAGTCCTAAAGAGATGTTTCTTATATACTCAGTCTTGCACTTGTATTGCGATGTGCAGTTTTAAGACCTGCAGCCAGTGAGTGTGGAGGGACCCATGACCTAGCGCATGCTGGGCAAGCACCCTTCCTCTGAGCTGCATCCCTGGCTGGCTTTTCTCCCTTCTACAAGTGCAAACTGTTTGGGCTAGGAATTCCAGATAGGAAATGTCTGTTTCTACAACTCAATGGCTCAGAATGATGTTTACAAGCCATTTGAAGTAGGAGAGCTTTACTGCTTCCTGGGAATGCGGTCTGCTGCTGTTCCTGCACTGTAGACATACCGGTAGCACACTCAAAGCCTGTTATTTGAGTAAGAACAGTCAGTCTGCGTTCTGACCGTGATTGGGATCCACCCAAGCTTCCCCCTTTTTCTTCATAAAAGCTTCTCTTAGAAAACAGAAGATGGTGTCCATGTGATTTCCACAGGACTCAGTAGTCGACATGGGAAGAGCCAGCAATTTGTAGTTTCAACTGATTCAGTGTGCAATTCAAGCTTCCATGAAGCTCCATGGCCACAGACTTTCTGCTGTTTCTCTTCCATGTGAAAACATAGTCGACAGTACTTAGTTTATGATCTAATGATCTAATGGCAGGCGAGAGCAGGCATATGTTCAGGGTGGGATGACCACAGACGATGTGATGTATCAAATCATCGTGTTATCTGGATGTTTCCCATGTGCTGGATACTGTTAATACTAGGTGACGTCTGAGCATCCTCATTTTAGTGTATGGAACCTCAGTCAGGGACTTTGCAGGTAGACAAGTTAAAGAGCATGGCCCAGGTGAAGGTGATTTGCACCTATGTCTATTAGACTCTAAGCCAGGTCTAATCTCTATGTAAGTAAACTACCACCTATAAGATCTGTCACACAGTGCTTGGTACTCGGGGATTCTTATAAATGTTGCTCTCCTCCTTTATCTGTGTATGGAAACTTTTATTCTTTTTGCCCAAGAGTGGATGTAGTGATCACCGATGAATATGTCAGATCCCCCTCCCTCATCATTCGTGATGAAACAGTTCACTTGTTGAACATTTGTGTGTCTGAGTACTTTGTCTCATCCTGTTTATTTCTCATCACAATTCTGGGAAAGTCTGTTTTACTACCAAGGACACTGACCTACAGACAAATGCAAATGAAAGGCTTAGAATTCAGGCTTAGATTCTTTGCCTACTGCTTCTTAGGATGCCACCATGGTGGTAAGTGTTGTAAACAGTAGCTGCTTTTAACCTTTACAGTAATCCCAAGGTACTGTTCTCTTCACCGTAACAGAGGAAAAGGGAACAGCAAGGCTCTGCAGCCTACTCAAGTTTACGCTGAGTGCAGGGTAGAAATGCGAGGGAACACCTTACTAGTGTGGGCCTGGGGGCGGGGGCTGCTGGAGAGTCATTAGGAAGTGACTCTGGCCACCGTGATGGCTTGGGTGTAATTGATCATGCGCCAAAAGGAAGGCTGGAACTGCTGTCGCGAATAGTTTCAGTATTACCTTCTTGTGTTTGCTTTAGGTGCTGTTACACTACCAAACCGTCAGTGAGCCTGCTACTGTTAAGCGATTGATTAGTGTCCTAAACAAAAGTACTGGCGAAGTCACAAAGAAAAAGCCTAAGTGAGTGTTTGAACACAGAAATCATAAACACTAACAATGTAAGTAAATTCCTTACAGATAAGCCGTGTGTGTACTGAGGTAAGTGGAGTCCAGTGTACTTTTTCTACCAATGACTTGTCAGTGGTTACATTAAAACATCCATAAACGAACATTTAAGGGGTGGGGAGATAGCTCAGTTGGTGAAGGCTGTGCTTGCTGCTCAAGGATCCTCAGAACCCATGGAAAAAGCTAGGTGCCTGGAACCTACTTGAAACGGCAGCATCCGGGAGGCAGAGCCAGGTGGATCCCTGCAGCTCACTGGCCTGCCAGAGCCGAGTGGATCCCTGCAGCTCACTGGCCTGCCAGAGCCGAGTGGATCCCTGCAGCTCACTGGCCTGCCAGAGCCAAGTGGATCCCTGCGGCTCACTGGCCTGCCAGCCTAGCGTAGTTGGCAAGTTCACTGAGAGCTCGTGTCACAGAAGAAGATGAAAAGTGCCTAAGGAGTGTCGTCCAAGGCTGCCCTTCGCCTTCCCATGCCCGCACACCCGTGTGCACATTCACCTGCACATACATGTGCAGTTGTACCAACACCTACGTAAACATTTACGTTCTCGTTTAGGAGCAGATGTTAGCTATGACTAAAGTTATGTATGGTGGTGATGGGAATTATAAATAAAAACGTAAGTATAAATAGATATGTATGCATCAAGCCACAGATGGTGATGGATCAAAGACATTTAGAAGCCTGTCCTATGTTCTTAGAGGTGAATTTTAACTTGTCTGCCACGTGTTCCAGATCTCAGGCTCATGCTTTCCTTACCTTCGTCACTTGCTCAGTGAGCTTGTCCCCTAGCCTAAGGAAAAAGTCTCCACATGTTCTCTAGCACTTCACTCTTTCCAGCCTGTGACGTAACTGTGTTCCTGTCCACATGGTCTTACACTGAGGTGATCACTACCATGGTGGTTTTCTCATTATACTTAGCATCCAGGCTGAGGTCTTACTGTCTGAGAAACTAAGCATACTCTAAATAAAATAAAATAATGCAAGTGCATATTGCAAAATGCAGACTCTTACTGGGTAGGAGTTAAAGGCCATCCCAGTTTGGGTTGGTCGCCTGCACTTTGGGGTTTCCCTCACCTTGAGCCCTGTGGGGAATCCCACTCAAAATCCCCTTGTATTTCTCACCTTTGCACCTGTGTAAGAGGCCCAGGGTGCCTCAGGGGTTAATGGGCTGACTGCCAGCAGAAAGACCTGGAGGCAGTCTGCTCCGGGAGGGGAGGGCTGCCTGCATGTCTCTTGAAGGAGGTGCTTAGCTGGAGTGTGTGCCAGTGATGCTCTGGCAAACATCACAGAACTGTGAGGATGGTATTCTCAAGATCCATGCTTTCTAGGCTCTCTCAGGAGTGTTTCCCATGACTTACACCTCAGCAATCACAGGAAGCAGTAAAGTGACAGGAAGTTTACAAGCGGCGGAGGCAGGGTTCTAACCGACTCAGTGGCTTACACAAATGCTCCTCTGTGCGGGATTGTTTGGGTCTGGGTTGGAGGACAGTCATTTGGAGACATTTTCAATTGAGGTTTCCCTCCCTGTGCCTGCAACAGAACCCTAGTGTAACATACCTAGTGTGGAGTCCAAGGTTGAATCATCAGAACTGCGAGAAAATAAATAAATACATTTTAAAAGAGGATTAAGAGTTAGTATCCTGATAATACTAAACTTCACTCCCATTGCTTTATTAGATAACTCAGCTTCTAGGTTTCTTTAGGGAATGGTAGAGAAGCATTGATCAGGATGGGTGTTGAATATTTAGGGGATAGGATACAGTGGACCTGAAGGAGGTGTGTTTTAAGATTGGTGTACACACACACACACACACCTCTGACATCCACCTAATGGTTCTTAAATCTAGAATTACCCTCATTCCTTTTAGCCCAGAAAAATTCAAAGGCATATGCTTGCATTTAAAACATACACACATGCAACTTTTCTCCTGGATTTTGGAAGATGAGTTGATTTGCTGATTGGGTGCGAACTGCTCATTCCCAGGTGCTCACTTCCCAGGTGCTCACTTCCCTTCTGTGTCGCATATCCATTTGTTCCTTGTTTCCCTCACTCTTGCCAGGCTGCTGACCAAGGGCCAGAACGCTCTGGTGGAGCTGCAGACGCAAAGACCAGTGGCCCTTGAGCTCTACAAAGACTTCAAGGAACTGGGGAGGTTTATGCTGCGCTACGGCGGCTCCACGATAGCCGCTGGTGTTGTCACGGAGGTATTTTCATGTCCTCGTTCATCGTGTCCTTTCGCCTTTCCAGCTGGCTACAGGGATTTCATGGCTTAAGGAAACACACAGCATCGGAACAAGAAATTCAAATTTATGTTCAATAGTTTCTAAGTGATGAGAGGAGAAAAGTATCATATATATGGGTCAAATAAATTGGGAGTTCTGGTTTTGTTTAGTAGAAGAAGCTGTATTATTTTTCTTTAAATTACTGGCTTTCAGTGTATTTGAAATAATTCGTCCAAAAAATTGAATTAATATAGTTGTAACACTTTTTTAAACATAACTTTTATGTATGATGAAGTACAGTGACATTTTGAAAGAAATAGCCAGAACTGAACCAGGAAATTTCAGTAGTTTAAATTTTCTTCTGCATTCCCATAGCTATTAGGAATATTTTATTTTAAAAAACGAGTAAGTAGCGTGATGGGAAGGGAAAATGGTGAAGGAAAAGGAAAGTCTGTTCCCTGCTCCGGCTGTTGTTGTTGTTCTTGTAAAGGGTTTGAAATGACGGTGGCACCTTTGGTTTTCCCTTGCAGATCAAGGAGTGATGGGTCCACCGTGCGTGTCTCCACCACGTTCAAATGCCGTGAGACAGGCAGCCACGCAGGCGGCATCCAGTGGTGCAGTTACAGAAACAGCGTGCAGCTGATGATGTGTTGTAGATGAGGGGAACTAAAGCTATGATTAGCTGCCAAGAAGTATTCGTAATCACTCCTGCAGAAATGTCAAGGTGCCAACTGACAAAGAAAGGCCACTATTATACTTCCGTTTCCAAAGCAGTCTTTCCCTTTGGGGTGGTAGTGAAATGCATCTGTTTTCCTGAGACTTGTGGGGATTATCTGAAGATAGTTAAATCATCATGAAATGGACTCAACCTCCAGCCAAACCAAAACAGTCCTCATTTTCTCATTTCATTCTCCTGTTCCATGCACGTTTTAAGGAAAAGTATCTAATTGCGGACTTGGATGTAGTCAGTCTTTGACCTGGTGCTTTTTTTAGTTAACACTAAGAAAAGATTTACTGATGGTAATAGTAAAGCTGTTCTGTGTTGAAAATGAAAATGTCCCTCACGTTCAACAAGTCTACCTTCAGAAGTGTGATTGAAGTGACTGAAAGCTGTTCTTAAGTCACTAAGGTTATTTAAGTTGAAGAGCCAGCTAATAAAACGCCTTAGTTTGAAGATATTGCAAAGTGTGTTTTATTCCTTAAACATTTATGAGGGGGGCTGTCCCATCACTAGATGAGACCCAGGCACTGTGTAGGATCCTTTCATCAAAGAATTTTCTGACTGACAAGATTTTTGCTTCTTATGCTAAAGGTGAATCAAGGTTAGTCTTTGCCACTTTAACTGTACCTTGGGTTTCCTGGTCTTTGAAATTGATTACTGACCATATCTGATCTCTGCTGCCAGACTCTGCTCCCTATGAAGAAGACTCGGGCTTTTCTTCAACATTTCAACAACACACTTGAAGGCTTATTGACTTAACAAGGATTTGTTGGACCATTTCCTGAGTCCCACAAAATTTAGGTTAGCTGTTGTCCTTAGCCACATCTGGGACTGAAGGACTCTTTATTATAGATTCAGAAATTAGAAGAGGCATGATACTGATAGATTTCCAAATTCAGTAGTTCTTGTTTTTCTTGCTTTCTTTTTAATTTATTTTCTTGAATTTTGCTAGATTTTCTTTTTTCTTTTCTTTTTTTTCTGCTAGATTTTTGCTAGAAAAATAGTTTTGCTATTTTTTTAGGGAATACCTAGGTTGTCCTTGAACTTGCTACGTAGCCCAAGCAGTTCCAAAATTTGGTCCTTCAACGTTAGTTCTCCAGGTCCTGGAATTCCAGGTGTATACCACTCCGCCAGGCTCCTGCTGCGTAACTGAAGAATACCATCCACGTGGTGAGGCGCACAGATCCTAAGTGTGCTGTGGAGTTCCTAGGTGATTACACTCATACCAAAATTCTTTATAAAAAGCATTTGTGTAGCTGTTAGGTGAGATGAAACTTGCTAAGATGAGATTGTTATTCATATGCTATTCAGAAACTGTATAGATACTTACGATAGAAACCAACCTTAAATTGTCTTGAGTGACAAAACATCTTGATTCTTAATTGAAGCAGAGGTAATGCTAGCCTTGAGTCAGTCCAGGAGGGACAGTTTTCATGACCTGTACCAGGTCGCAGCCCTACTTGCCCTGCTTTGGTGTTTGTTTAACCCCCGAGACCCATCGACCATGACTGGAATTTTTCCTGAGGCATGTTCCCAACAGTGTGAAGTGAATATAACTCAAAGCAGAGCTGAGAATTGTGAGGTGTTGGAATTCAGGGTGCTGCTAAGAAGTGGTTTGTTATATATCCCATATATGCATTATATAGAAACATGATAAAATGAACACCTCAAGAGTTAGCATAAGTAACTAATAATCAAATGAAGGGACTTAATGGCTCTCCTCTTTTGAAAATTATAAGTGTTCAGCAGAGCACCGTGGCCCATCAGTAAGCCCCAGGCCAGCTCTTACCATCAGAAGCTGCATCCTCTCCACAGTGAAACAAATACCTTAAAATGTAAATTAGTAATGTAAACATAGTTGTAAAATAGAATTTAAAAACGTATTGATATAAGTGAACTTATTCCAACTGTGGAGACATGCTATGACTACATTGTTTTGTTATTCCAACAACCATAACAAGTTTTAAGACTATTTTGGGTAGTGTCTAATTGAATTAATTAATCAAAAAGCAAAAAAGAATTCAAGACTAGCTTAAACTATATAGTCTGACCTTTACTGTCCCCCCCAATGCATAATGAAAATTTATTAAATGATATAATTACAGATGTTTGCATTCTCATACTGCCTTACAGATCATGCAAACAAAGTTTGTAGAGGAATCCCACACAGAAGTAGAAAGAATGAACATATATGCAGAGAGCACACTGTTAGAAGTAAAAACCTGATGAGTAGATGCTAACAGCACGGAAGAGTTAAATGGTGCAGAATCAACTCTGGGCCAGTAGACAGGGAAGTAAACTTTTGCTTTAAAATGCCTTCAATAGTTTTTAGCTTCCCTCCTTAAACTGCAGATATGGAAGTATTGGCAGAAGAATTTAAATAGCTAGTGAACATATCTTAAGCCCATATTTATTTAAAAGGTAGGGATGCAACAAGAAGCCAGATGTTTTACAAAGTTATCTTCTAGATGCCAGACATGGTTTACAAAGTTATCTTCTAGAGGGCAAAGTTATAAAATTCAAACTGCAGTCGGGGTACAACACAAATGTAATGACTTGGAACCGAGATCAGAGAACTTACCCAGGTGGACTGGAGAAAGACGGAATTCATGGTCAGTCAGAAATTGAAGGAGAAGGTGGGTGTGCATTTTAAAAGTTCTAGAAAGTAGAACTACAAGGAATGGATGGATGCACAGCAATGTAGAGTTACAGCAGCCAGAAAGTTCCCAGAACTGGTGAAAGGCAGGAGGTAAGACAGACCCTCACCTGAATGCACTGTAGTGAATTGGGGACACCAAAGACAACCCTCCAGCTGGTCAGAGACAAAGCATGGCAAAGAGATGGGAGATAACAGTTAATATGGAAAACAGAAGGAGCAGGATGTCTTCAGAAGGTTAATAAAACCAAAAACAAAAAAAAAAAAAAAAAAGAGAAAAGAAAAACCATGATGCACAGAAGAGTTTGGTCATCCATGGAGCCTCAGCAGAGTGCACTGTGGCTCGTGCTGTCCACTGAAAATCCATGAACAGGTCTGTTCTGTAACAAAATACCTGAAATGCCTGGGTCATTTGCAAGAGAAACTTGATTCTTACTGTTGTAGAAGATGAGGGTGCCAGTAGGTTTGGTGTACGGGGAACATTCCCTGCTCCCAGATGCCCCTTACAACCTCCTCACCAGTCAGAGCAACACTGCGCTCCAGTGGCCGAGGTACAAAGGGTGACTGTTCCCTCTCGTCTATTGCAAGGGCACTGATGGAGCCATGAGCAGAGTCTTAACTCCAGGGGTTCCCTCCTAAATACTGTTTGGAGAGTTAAACTGGAACCTGGGTTCTGAAGGGGTGCAAGCATTCAAACGGTAACACTTGAGGTTGGAAAGGCAGACTCCCTGGCTTCTGTGGCTAGCCCCTGCAAGGACGTGGGTGTGTCATGAGCTGGACTCGGCCACTCTTAGATATTAATTAGCTAGTCTCTCATTCCTTGCTAAGCACTTTTTGTGTTTACTTCTGCATCAGCTTCCTGAGTTGCTTTGCTGAAAGAGAGACCAAAAGTGCTGACATGCACATGACTTTGCGTATGTAGTTTCCAGGGTTGATGGAATTACAACTTGCTCAGATAAGGGAATGTTCCAGGAATGACTCATGAACGTGGGCTTTCTGATTTTCATAGTTCATAAACAAATAGGTAAATTAATGTTAAAACAGCAGTCTCACGAGTTTGTTAAATAGGCTTGTTGGTGCACTGCCAACATCAGACCTCAGAGCACATAAGCCAGAACATTCCAACAGAATGTATAATCCTATGGATGCCCTGTGGGTGACCACATACGGGCATCTTCATCGAAGTCATTGTTCCTATGGTTAGGTGTATCTTCTGAAGCACCTTATAAACGTCTCTCTATAAAAGAGCAATACACTCTTAATGATAAAGGAAACTTTGGATTGTTGATAGCTTCATCTCCACAGGTTCTGTGTAACCAAAGAATAGAGTCAGTTACCTTAATAATAGGAACTTTAGGCCGGGCGGTGGTGGCATACGCCTTTAATCCCAGCACTCAGGAGGCAGAGGCAGGTGGATCTCTGTGAGTTCGAGGCCAGCCTGGGCTATGGTGTGAGGTCCAGGAAAGGCGCAAAGCTACACAGATAAACCCTGTCTCAAAAAACCAAAAAAAAAAAAAAAAAAAAAGAAGAAGAAGAAGAACTTTAAAACAACAGCACTGTGGGCTGAGTGGGGGTCTGTGGAGGAATGGGGATGCAGATTGTAAAGGAGCACACCACCAGGGCACTGTTCCCTTCTCCAGTTCCAGTCAGCTCCTGCACTGGGGGTCTAATCCAGCCAGTGCCTGCCTCCTGCCTCTAGACAGCCTGCAGCGACTCCACTCTCCAGGTGGCCAGATAGAAGTTGCAGACCAGTAGTGTCTTCTGGGACTTTGGCACAGCAGCCAGATTGATTGGAGCTGGGGCCTCCACAGTGGGCGTGACTACATCAGGGCCTGGACCTCCACAGTGGGTGTGACTACATCAGGGCCTGGAACCTCCACAGTGGGTGTGACTACATCAGGGCCTGGACCTCCACAGTGGGTGTGACTACATCAGGGCCTGGAACCTCTACAGTGGGCGTGACTACATCAGGGCCTGGAACCTCTACAGTGAGTGTGACTACATAAGGGCTTGGAACCTCCACAGTGAGTGTGACTACATCAGGGCCTGGACCTCCACAGTGGGTGTGACTACATCAGGGCCTGGACCTCCACAGTGAGTGTGACTACATCAGGGCTTGGAACCTCCACAGTGAGTGTGACTACATCAGGGCCTGGACCTCCACAGTGGGTGTGACTACATCAGGGCCTGGAACCTCCACAGTGAGTGTGACTACATCAGGGCCTGGACCTCCACAGTGAGTGTGACTACATCAGGGCCTGGAACCTCCACAGTGAGTGTGACTACATCAGGGCCTGGACCTCCACAGTGAGTGTGACTACATCAGGGCCTGGAACCTCCACAGTGGGTGTGACTACATCAGGGCCTGGAACCTCCACAGTGGGTGTGACTACATCAGGGCCTGGCATTAGAATTGTGTTTGGCAGCCTGATTATTGACTATGCCGGGAACCCACCTGCCTCTACAGCCCTGTGTGAGGCCCTAGGGCTCTTCCCTCTGATGACCTTCCTCATCCCCTTTCCCACAGGGTCAACCAGTCAGCCCTGCTGTTTTGACTGCCAGTCCCAGTGCTGGGGTGAGCTAAGCTTTACCGTTAGAACATTTCTTTACATAATAGCAATATAGCATTTAGACATAAACAAGGAGGCTCCCATGGTGCTGGCTATGGCTGATGGCTTCTTGGGCTGCTAGGAAGCTCATGTCAAACATCTCTTTGTCAACTTTGGCTTCTGAGGTCCAGAATGGACCCTGACTGTGAGTCTATTACTGTGTTCATTTAACTGTGGATGTTGATACTAATATATGACCAATGTAATATCTAAAAAAAAAAAAAAAAAATCTCAGCAGCGTGTCAGCAAAAGGATGGCAATATGACCAAAAGCCATTAGCATGAGATGAAAGAGAAAAAGACAACCGGAAAAGGGAATGGAAGATTTGTAAGCTGAGAAAACAAACAAACCATCTTATTCTGCTTTGTTGTTGTTTTTGTGAAGGGGGGGCTTTCTAGAGAATATGATTTTATTAAGGAAAATGAGTCCTGCTCCCAAAGCCGCCACAGGAAGCGGCTGGAGGTTGGTTCTTCACAGAGTGAGACCTGCAGCTCCTGAGCACAGGCAAGTGAGAGCGGAGTTCCGTAGACCACCTAGAAAGAGATCAATTAAAATGGAAGCAGAAAGAGACCGGGGAGTGCACAGCCAGCCAGTGCTGGTCAACAAACTTTGGAATATTGATTTCTCCCATCCAGCCATGTAATTCCTGCTGGAGCTGCTGAGCAGGGGCCTATCACAAACATTAGATCCATCTGAAGAACGTGGAGTAAAAGGAAGAAACTTGGGCTCCTCTACCTCATCCCCTCAACCGTACAGCCACACACAGACTGCACCACACACGTTATTCAGTAAGTTTTCTCCTACTAACACACCCCTTCACAGTTTTTTTGTTTTTTTTTATTTTTGGAAAGGTTGGGTCTTGCAATGGTTCCCAGGCTGGCCTCAACTTCGCGGGCTTAAGGGAGCCTCCTGCTTCAGCCTTCTGAAGAAGCTCGCGGACCATGTGCAACACTGAGCCTGGCAGCAGCACATCCTTCCAATGTCTAAATAATATTCCTTATTCCAATGAATTGTTAGAGTAATCAAGTCATGACCATTTTTATTTTGCTCTCAGTTTCACGATTATCATAAAAGTAGAATGTCTTGGAACTTACTGTCTTGTCCATGAGCAAATATTTTTAAAGGAGAAATTTGTTAAAGAGAAATCGATAGACCCAAAGTAGGTATATTGACATGGGGACACTGGCAAGTTGATCCAAGAAGTGTTCTGTGCACCCGGCCAGCATGGGAGAGGAAATGTATGCTTTTTGCATCTCCAGACAGTTATTAAAGTTTAAAGTACTGTCTAGTCAATTGTCCAATGGGGAGCCTGTAGCTGGAGTTTTCTCCAGTCTGCTGTGGGATGTCTTTCTGTGTGCTGTGAATATATGTTGCTCTGATTAGTTGATAAATAAAGCTGCATTGGCCTATGGCAAAGGCAGCTTAGAGGCAGGCAGGAAATACAAGCAGAGAGACAGCATGTAAACCTCTGTGTGTTTAATTGAGTCCGAGAGGCTACGAAACTGGGTGGGACACAGGAAAACTATGACTACACCAGTCCCACCTGGGCCTGCAGCCATTTAGACCCAAATAAACACACAGAGGCTTATATTAATTATGAATTGTATGGCCTAATGGCTCAGGTTTCTCACTAGCTAGCTCTTACATCTTAAATTAACCCATTTCTATAAATCTATACTCTGCCACGTGGCTTGTGGCTTACCGGCACTTTACATCTTGCTTCTTCTGGCGACGGCTAGCAGCGTCTCTCTGTTCTGCCTTTCTCCTTCCTCCTCTCCAGTGAGAATGTCCCACCTAACCCCGTTCTCCCTCACCATGGGCCAAACAGCTTTATTTATCAACCAATCAGAGCAACACACACTCACAGCATACAGAATGACATCCCACAGCAGGAGCCTTTCTGTGTGTCCCAACTCATGATTAACAATGAGTCCGTCTATTAATCTATTAATACATGTGTGGCCAACTCTTCTCTCAGATATAAATTGCCTTTATTACAGACTTCACCTGTCTTTTCTGCTGAGTTCATTTATCTTGCCAATTTGTAGAACTAGACAAGAGTCTATGGTTTGCTGTGTAGGCCGTATACATTTTTGGCCTGTATCTTCATTTTCATGGCATGTCTAGGATATGTGATCCGTCACTGCAGCCCTGGTTCGGGATGGAGGACACATCTGAGGGAGAAGGCAGCCGAGATGAAAACAGATAAAGATGAGCAGTGGACACAGGGATTCTGCCCTCCGTCTGTCTGCAGGGTCAAAGTCATGGGGAGGCAGTGGTTAAAGTGAAGACAAAAGGTTTGTCCCTTGCTCATGGGTGACCCTGGACACTGTCTGAGCTCTCAGAGGCTCTGTTTCTTCTCCAAAAAAAGGGGAAATAATGAGAATCACGTCACAGATAATGATTCTGTGGAACCAGCTTCCTTTGTGATTTGCACTTAATGTTTAAACAGTGCCCACTCACTGTGTGACTCCGATGGAATCATCTACATAGGCACCGTTGATGTGAGCTGATCTGGAGAGACTGTGAGGGTATAACGATGTCAGTTTAACACATTATCCACTTCTCAGAATGGGCCAACAGTTGCCCTCAAGAACTCTCCTGAGTTTGGAATCTGGAATGTTCTGGAGAGCCAAGGGCCTCCTGGTCCATGATATGCAAATGAGGACACGGGTTGGGGGAGGGTATCAGAACAAAGTCCCGAGGACAGTCACAGTGAGCTGCTACCACAGAGGGTGAAGAGCATTCTCCTTAACATGGCTGCGGGAAAAAAGGAACTTTTGATGTTGGAAAACTTCATAGGTGGACAGTTTTTACCCTGTAACTCATATATAGATTCGTACGATCCGTCAACAGGAGAAGTCTATTGCAAAGTACCAAATAGTGGAAAAGAAGAAGTGAGTATATTATTCACTTAGAAAACTGAAATGCATTTACTGTATTGACAGATTGTGGGAAACTATTTTCTAAAAGAAAAGAGGGGAGTGAAGGAAAATGTAGAATTTCATAAGGTAAATTATGTTACAACTGGACAAGCATGAGCCAGAACGGCTCTCAGCTTACTATGGACAGAAGAAAGTTAGTTGTCATTTGCCAGCTTAACAGCTCTGGGCACAGTTGGTTTTAATTTTTGTAATTCTCAGACAGGCTGTAATAGGTGTCTCGTAAAAAGTATTATTCATAAGAACTATCACCATGTTAAATGCATCCTTTTCTCTACAAAGTGTCCACTAGCTCCATGGATTTATAAAAATAAGTTTTAAAAACTTAAGTTGAGAACAACATAAAAAGCCCAGGACTTTATTTTAGACCATCATCTACTGATTCCTCATATCTCCAAAAGTACCCAGTGAAACCAAACCAGCTGTTTGAATAATGAAGCTGAAAGTTAAAGTCTAGTGGGTTTTGTTTCATTATACTTTATAATTGTTTAAAAAATATTTAATGGTTCCTATTCCTTTCTCTTCCTCTCCTTTCTCTTTCCCTTTCTTTTTTAGTTATGAAGAATTAAATTCCCTTGGTGAATTTGGTAAAATACCTGAAATACGTTTGATCAGTTATGAATTATAGCACTGAGAATAAAAAATATCTAGTGTGATAAGTGTGGCTGATATATGTATAGTTATCAAGTGAATACTGTTTGTTCTTTTCAGACACAAAGAACCAGATTATAATATAATTTCAGCCTTCCTATATGCAAAGTTTTTTTTCTTCAAAGATTCAGCTTTTTTTCTTCATTGTTAAACTTTAAATCTGTCCTCTGGAGGAAAAGTATAACTTTAGACTTCTGTGCTAAAGTTTACATATATTGGATAACTTATTAGTTAAATTGTAACTGACAATTTTGTTTGCTTCCCGTGACAGCAAACAGCCACGTGAGAAATCTAGCCCTGCCTTCTCCCCTCTCCCCAGTCTCATGGTCTTTCCAAAATGATGTTAAAAACAACAAAACTACCAAACGCAGGTGGAGTGTGGGAATGGCTCACGCTTCTTCAGGAAGAAGAACAAAACAGCTATTTTACTTCCTACTACCATAATGCATACAGCAATCCAGTTTACAAGTATTCTGTGTTCCACAAATGCTGTGTCTTTGGTGACTTCACGAGATACGTGCAAAAGTGTGTGTGTGTGTGTGTGTGTGTGTGTGTGTGTGTGTGTGTGTGTGTGTGTGTGTGTGTGTCTGTGTGTGTGTGTGTTTATGTGTGTGTGTGAGAAAAGAGCAAAGTGAGATGTAGCCTGTGGGCTTCATGTGAAAACAGGAGCAGGTCAGAAAAACACTGGCAGATGCGTTCTGTGTACTTCACATTTTGACCACAAGAGGGCATATCTGTTCTCATGTATTTATCCTTCCGAGCTCCACGCTGCTGCCTTTCCAGCATCGGCCTCTTGTTATGCCACAGAAATGGTTCTCAGCCCGTGGGAGTTGAGCTCAGGGCTCTCATATCAGATATCCTGCCTATCAGATATTTACATTACGATTCATAACAGTAGCCAAGTTACAGTTATGAAGTAGCAAAAAAAAAAAAAAAAAACATTTATGCAGCATTAGGAAGGTTGAGAACCACAGTGCTACTGCATGTCAGTTAACGGTCTTGGGACCCACAGAGATTGGGTTTGACCCGACGCTACGACTTAGTAACTGTAACCTCTGGCAAGTGGCATGCTCTTTCTGTGTCTCAGCCTTCCTCCTACAGAACAGCGCACAGTACTCCGATGTAGAGTTTTAAGAAGGATTAAGTACTTTGTGCTTTTGGTTATATTCCTTCAGATATGCAAGTTAGTCAGTGAGTGATTGATGGAGTTAGTCACTCCAAGTGCCAGTAACAGACCTAGGATGCGATCACATGGAGAACGTTAGACTCCACACACTGTTAGCACGGAGTTAAGAGCTTTAGGGCTTCGACCCGTCTAGACAAATTTCCTTTCCCATGCTAGATCCAAAACAGTGTACTCTTTGGGAAATGATTGAAAATCCTCATCTTTTAAAATTAACATCACTTCTTCCCAGTGACTCGATGGCTGAATTTTAGATACCTTGGTAGAGATGGCACATGCTCTTCTCCCCGCCCCCAGCTCCTGTCTACACATTTAACTCTGCATTGGAAGCTTGAGCATCTGACCTACCTTAGCTCTACATGCCGTGTGAGACAGTGGCTGCCGCTCAATCCCTTTGTGACACAGCCTTAACCTCGCCTAGATCCCCATTCTTCTGGCTGCCTTAGGCCTCTGGGTTATTATTGCTTGACCTGTAAAATGAAAAGCTGCCTTGGTGAAGGCGGCGAGTCTCCCTTCTGTCATTCAGCTTTGCTCTGCAGACCCCTCAGGGACGTTGCCTGAAGCAGCAGCTTGCTCCTTTTAATGCAGAGAAGAGTGCAGCCAGCATGGATGTGCCACAGTTGATGACTAGAGCTGGTCGCTTGCAGTTTGGGGCGACTGTGGCTATCACTACTATAAACGCTCCTGCACACTTGGTTTTTTTTTTGTTTGTTTTGGTTTTTTTTTTTTGCATGAAAATAAGTACTCATTTCCCTGGGATAAAGCGCAGGAGGGTGTTCCTGACTGGCGAGGTGGCTGCCTGACTAAGAGTTTGGGCACTGTCCTGTTCTTTCTGAGTGCCTGTCCTCATTCCCACCAGCAGTGGACGACAGGGCTCTTTTTTCAGCTTCCTCCCCAGCATTTGATACTGCCACTGTTTTGTTTTGTTCCCTGCCCCCTCCCTTTTCGTGGTTTTTTTGGGGGGGTCAAACCAAGGGCATTGGGTATGCTAGGAAAATGCTGTACCACCGAGCCACACTCACAGTCCAGAAACTTTTTTTTTTAAAGATTGATTTATCTATGATTATGTATACAGTGTTCTGTCTGCACATATCCCTGCAGGCCAGAAGAAGGCGCCAGATCTCTTTACAGATGGTTGTGAGTCACCATGTGGTGGCTGGGAATTGAACTCAGGACCTTTGGGAGAGCAAGCAGTGCTCTTAACCTCTGAGCCATGTCTCCAGCCCCCAGTCCAGAATCTTTTGATCCTTGAAGCTGACTTCATGCACAGTTCCCTATGGCTACCAACTGGACACATTTTCATGCCTTTATTTATCTTGGGCATACGTCTTCTGTGAAGTATTCGCTCACATCCTTTGCCCACTTCCCAATTAAATTGCCGGTGCCTTTGCTGTTGACTGCTGTAGTTTCTTCATATGGGGCAGATCAGAGTCATGTGTCAGCTCTGTGATGGGCAGGTATCTTCCCTAGGTCCACGGTCGTTCTGCCTGCTCCCCATCAGAGAAGCCAGGTGACCAGCTGGGCAGACACTCCTGCGGTCCTCCATTCCATCCCTGGTACCACCTGGGCTGCTTTGTTCACAGGAGCTGGGGCCACCCTTGGGTTTGTCTTTGGGCTTCTAGCAGTTCTTGCTAGAGTCTGTTCCAGTGCCTGTGCCAGGGCGTGTGAGCCGGCCCGCTGCTGGCTCTGCGACTAAATCCCTAAGGGAGTCAGCAGACGGGAGGGGAGGCTTTGGCACATGGTTTCACATGGTCAGCTGCTGACCACCGGGAGCCCATGGTGGCACTGACTCAGAACTCAGATGGTCAGATTAGCCTGAGGACCGCGGGAGGGAGAGAGCAAATGACCCTTCCTTTGCTTTTTTTTTTTATGCTGTGTGTTGATTACATAAACGTCTGTGTTGTCTGAGTGTAGTTTAGCACTAGGATATGTTGGATTACTGAAATTGGACAGAATGACCATCAGGTATGAAGGGAGCCATGGATTCTGGATGCTGCCACCCCCTTGGGAACAGTGGTACTAAGTAACCATCTCCGGTTGGCTCCTCAAAGATTGAAGCTGCGGTGGAGGCTGCCAGAGAGGCCTTCCCTGCCTGGTCGTCCCGGAGCCCCCAGGAACGTTCTCTGGTCCTGAACCGACTGGCTGATTTGGTGGAGCAGTCCCTGGAGGAGTTAGCCCAGGCTGAATCTAAAGACCAAGGTGAGGGGGGTCCCTGGCAAGATTTGTCTGCCTTCCAAGCTCTTTGACCGACAGTGATTGGGCTTGAGTACAGGCGTGTCTTACTAAATGCTTATGAAAACTGCAGTACGTACTTAGACATTGGCAGCTAGCACCCCCATTCTAGTTTGTCAGCGAATCTCGTGCCTTTGGTAGAATGGATCACACTCAGGGCAAGTTAGTCAGACCATCCTGGCTGAGGTGTCAAGCTGGCCTACATCCTTGCTTATCAAGACAGTAGAGATAGAGGCAAAAATGTGCAGGATGCAGAAGGCCGAGTTTTGTGGCCGGCGCGCTCGGCCCCATTGAAACAAGTCAGTGACTAAACCCAAAGCTAAATGATGTGGGAGTGCATGCTGCCAATTTAGTGGAGGAGCTGCTAGGATCCACAGCAGAGTCTGGCTACGGAGGGACAGGAGGAGCTAGCGGTGGCCAGGCCATCTCTCTGTCCTGTTCAGAGGCTCCCCAAGTAAAGACAATTTGAAGAGCGGCTAGTTTTCTGGTGGGTTGTCAGTATTCTACGCCCAGCTTTCACTCCTTCCCAAAGGGCGTGGGGATGGATTGAATATATAAATATCATAATGTCTTTTAAGGAGAGCCGTGGGGTGTTATAACGTATCTGCCATAAAGCCAACCTTAAGTTAGGAAGCAGCTGACAGGCCCTTGGAAGGGGCAGGCTTCTTCAAGGTCAGTGTGGTGGTGCACACTCGTGATCATAGCCCTTGGGAGGCTGAGGCAGGGGGATTGTGAGTTCCTAGCCCCCTGGGGCTATATAGTGATAACTGGACTACACACACACACACACAGACACACACACACACACACACACACACACACACACACACACACACACAGGGGAAAAAGTTTCTTTTGCTCCTGTTCTGGGGTCAGTCCGTCTCATTTCGCCACTAAAGGGCACCTGAGAGAAGTTCAAGTAGACTCCCCGCTGCCCAGTCCAGACACCAGCATCCTGCAGTTAGGTTCTCACTAGCCCTTTGGATAACTCCTCTGTGTGTTTGGAGGACGTTTAAGACACCTCACCCGTTTCGGTGTGATGTGCACATTCAGCTGTTTTAACCCTGGCTATTTCAACCCCATCATTTTGAAGCGGCTAACACACCAGAGCCCGTGTGGGTGACATGGTGGCGTCTGGGAGCTTCGTGATGAAAGCTAGGAGGAGTTCACAGAGCAAAGATGTTCTGGCTCTATTTTAGGCCACTTCATTCTATAACCTCACACCTAAATATTTCATCGCTTGATCCAGCCAGCATCAACTCTGTGTGGTGAAGAAGTGCCTCCCGTGGGCTGGGAATGAGCGTGGTGATAGACGACACACAACAGAGGTCAGCACTAACTCCATGGGAAACACAGGGGCAGCATTTTCTGTTGTTCGCTTCCTACAGGGAAAACCCTCACACTGGCCAGGACCATGGACATTCCTCGGGCTGCTCAGAACTTCCGGTTCTTTGCTTCCTCCATCCTGCACCACGTGACGGAGTGCACACAAATGGACCACCTGAGCTGCATGCACTACACCGTTCGCACCCCCATGGGAATCGGTAGGTGGTGTCCCAGGAAAACCTGTATCCGAGTGTCCAGAAAATTCTGGACAAGTGCTGACTAGGGACAGGGTGTTGATTTTTCTCCTTTTGTTGAAAATGTATTGCCTTTAAAAATGATTTCTAGTTCATTCCCATTGTATCAAATTCTCTGCCTTTTCCAGAAACTCTGTCTTGAAAGATCACAGGGGTAGGGGATGATGTGAGGAGCGCTTTGTTGCTTATAATTAAAATAAGAAAACAAGAAGTCCGGACAGTGTCTGCTTGGACTTCAGGATTTCATCTTCTTCACGCTTCAGTATTCTGAAAAGCCGGGACACTAGTTCTCTTTTCTTTTTTTTTTTTTTTGAGACAGGGTTTCTCTGTGTAGCTTTGCGCCTTTCCTGGAACTCGCTTTGGAGACCAGGCTGGCCTCGAACTCACAGAGATCCGCCTGCCTCTGCCTCCCGAGTGCTGGGATTAAAGGCGTGCGCCACCACCGCCCGGCTCTCTTTTCTTTTTATAGGATTCAATGATATGGGAAATTTGAGTAAATTAATAAGTATGTAGTTCAGCTGGATGTGCTGGCTCGTTCTTAGCACTTGGACAGGGCAGGCAGGGAGATCAGAATTACAAGGTTATCCTTGGCTACACAGTGAGTTTGGGGTTAGCCTGGACAAGACCCTGTCTTAAAAACAACAACAACAACAACACAGTAAATAAACAAGTATGTGCTCTAAGTAATGCCAGTCGTCTGGCAAATAAGTTATTTTGCCCTTTGATGTAAATGTCTGAAGTGACCAAGTATAATCAGCAGATGTCACTGTTTCCCCGAGAAGAAACTCCATGCTTAACTAGCTACAAATACCAGAACAACAAAAAGGGAAACATTTCACTGTCTTGATTCCCTGAACCCTCTAGAAATCATTTCCCAAGGCATTGTGGGAAGCTTTAATCTCCTACTAAGAAGCATATGAACATATTTTGTTGCAAATACATTCTTGTTACTCTTAAAGAACAGAATTTTCTATGAGAGGTTTAGTGCTATTACATATACTTACTTCTACAGGACAAAGTATAAAATAAAGTGGTTTTTTTTTGGGGGGGGGTTTCAAGACAAGGTTTCTCTGTATATCTCTGGCTGTCCTGAAACTCAGTCTATAGACCAAGCTAGCTTCAAACTCACAGCATTTTTTAATTCATAAGGGAGACCTTTCTGTGCAGGCTATGGATGGAAACTGAACAGTTTAAGAATAGTGCATAGAGATACATTCAGTCATGCCTGACCTGGGACTCGAGATAGCTGTGAATGGGACCTAATGCACAAGATTATAAATTATTTAAATTATCATGAGAGTCTTTGGGCCATGTTTAAAGTTAACTGAGTGCATGGTTCTTGAGCGTGAACTTGATGGACTTGACAACATTGTGTCACAAAGTCAGAGGACTGGACATACCTGCTAGAAGTTAGGTGTGTGTCCTCCAGCAAACCTACACAGTCAGAATGTAGTTGGGAATATAGACAGAAATTTGATTTTAAGACCATCTGTGTTGCCAGGGTGAGTTTCACAGTGTGTGTGTCAGAGTCCATCATCGTCACCGTCCCCTAGAGGGGCATTCCGAATCACTTTGTGCCTGTTGCACACATAGTTTGAACTTTAAGGTCTCAGTGACAGCAGATTAGAGACAGAGGTGGGGAAGCCCGTCAGGAAACACCATCCTAGCCTCTTAATGTGGCACCGGGAGAGGGCTTTCTTTAAAGAGTAAAGATCAGTCTACAGATTCCAATATGCATTCTGTTCAGAACATATTGGCAAACTGTCAACAGCCTTTAGGCCCGGAGCTTGTATTGCTGTGGTTCCTAATTATAATTGTGGTTCGCCAAGAGGATGGTCAGGGTATTGACTTTGCTCTTGTAAGGAGGGAATTTCTTCTAAGTATTCTAGAATAACTTTTCTGAAGCCGGCTACCAATAAGTAATGTTTGGGTTGTCTGTGCAGCAGAGAAGTCTGCTAGAAAACGCCACCCAGCTGGTCTGTCTCTGAGGCCGTGTCACCAGGGCCCTGCTTCTGTTCTTGTCCCTTAGCTGGTTTGATCAGCCCTTGGAATTTGCCCCTTTACCTGCTGACCTGGAAGATCGCCCCGGCCATCGCTGCTGGGAATACTGTGATAGCCAAGCCCAGCGAACTGACATCTGTGACTGCGTGGATGTTGTGTAAACTCATGGATAAAGCAGGTAACGGGGTGTGGGGACAGGGAGGAGGCACAGGGCTAGAAGCAGCCTTCACTCGGCGTTGATTCCAGTGCTGTCTTTTCATTTTGTAAGCCTGATACTTTCTGGCCACGCCTTCATCCACAGCAGGGTTTTTCTTCTCCTGTTCCTTCCTTTCCTCTTTAATTCCAGCAGGATGCCATTGAAGAATAGCATCACCCCATGGGGTGAAGGCTGAGCAGTAAATATTTCAGGCTTAGAGAGACCTAAAAACATAGTTCAAATTATTGTTATCAACCGCCACTTTAAATTTAACCTTGAGCTACTAGGCAATCTTGGAAGTAGGCTATTGCTAGAGTTTATGTAGCTGAACAATTCATAGTCCATTCAGCCATTTTCAAGGGATTTAATATACATCTTCTAGTTTCCCCATATTTGGGGCAGAAATGGATAAGCCGTGGCCTCTTATCAGCATCCACCCATTTGCTGCTCATTCTCTTTCAGCTAACGATTTAGTGTCTACACTTAGGCTGCCTTCCTGGTTTCGTTTGGGATATAATTATGCATGGGGAAGCCTGACATTGTCCTGGTATTTAAATCCCAGCAAGCACCCTTTGAAAAGCCTCTTTCTGTTACGATCCTCATCTTGTGAAACCTTCAGCTAGGATGGGAATGATGCCTGGGTGGTGGGGACAGTTATCACCCTTCTGTCTGTGTTAACGCATGATGTGCTTAATTGCCTTTTGGCATGGAGAAGCCACAGTTGGGCTCTCCTTACTCCATAGAATGGGCAGCAAGTAGAAGCCTATTTCTCTTTCCCTCCATCCCTCCCCCCCTCCCTCCCTCCTTCCCTTTCTCCCTCCCTCCCTTCTTCCCCATTTGCTCCTTCTGGGTACTTCAGAAGCAAAAGCATGCACATTAGCTTCCAGTGAAGTTTAGCTAGTTCTTTAGGATTTTGATGATAGGTTAAATCTGGGCTTGTTTTGGAAAATGGCACTGGTCCTTGTAGCCCTAGGGATGAGGCCTTCTAAGCAGTCTTTGGATTGACCTATACAGATGCTCTAGGCCCCTAGTAGATGGAGACCATGCCTACCTCTCCCATTTCCCAGAATGTGCCTAAACTTCCTTATAAACAGACCCCCTTCTAATTCCATTCTTTGCAAAATGAAGCCTTTGGTGTGCACATGGGCACAAACCGTGTCCTGCCAGCTTGGTGACTACAGGTTCTTAGAGTGGGTCAGGAGAGGGGCTGTGCCTCTTCGTCAAGCCTTGAAAGGCTTCATTCTTGTGTCCATGTGTTTCTGACTTTTCTTCTAGCCACTTACCCCAGTCTTTATTTTGCAATTGCTGTTTGTCAACTAAATTGTTTTTCTTCTCTGGCAACCAGAATCACTTAAGAGTTTAGAGGGCAGATATCTGTACGAAAATCGTGTTACTGTCTGGCTCAAGGGGCAGAGGACCCTGAGAAATCATACAAGCTGCTGCCTCTTACTACATTAACAGCAGACCTCAGGCAAACAATCAGAATGCTAATGTGTGTGGAAATCAGTCAGCCTGTGGAATGAGCTCATTGTCCCGTGGTGAGATATACATGGTGTTCCTGTGTTTTCTCTCAGCCTCTGCTAAAACATCATAGTAAACATTAGACATGACTCAGGTCATTTTTGCCTTTGAGGGTTTATTAGCAGCCTCCCTTATAAACTTGCTTTCCCATCTACCCTAAGGTAGTCCTCTATTTGGAGCTGCAGGGCCTCATCCACAGATGGGAAACTCCTCCTTATTTTGTCCTATCAATGACTCTTCTTCTAGACTCTTCTTGGCTCTTCCACATGGTACACAGCGCTGCTCTAGTTATGACCTCTGAATCAAGGTTGACCTAAACACAGAGTGCTTAGAAGTAAGATTCTGACAGATACATCACAGCATTGACTTTCCTACCTGTCTCCTTAAGGGGTCTTCTGTGTGTGAGGTGGGTGGGTGGGTGGGGATCTTCACCATCCCCTCAAAGTGACCAGGCCTATGCTGTGGCTCTGTGGAAGGGAGTTCTGGATAATCTTAGATCATTAATGTGAAAGTATTATTTATGCATGAAGATCACATTCCTGAAGATTGGCTTTGAACTAAGAGAGATGCCTGGGGAAGGCATCTTGAAGATTTGAGCTGAGAAGAGAATATCTAACCTGGGGCAAGCAGAGGAGACAGAAGCTTCCAGGCTGTCCCTTGAGTGTCTCATGCAGGATTTCCACACCTGCTATAGTCACCCGAGGAAAGAGAGGGACTGAATCCAGCCACCTCACGCAAGGCTTAAGAAGCCCCCAGATACCAACACAACTCGAACATGGACAGCTTCTCCAATTCACAATCTGTTTCCGGTTGGATACTGAATACTGAACACTGGTCGGCTCACTCCCATTCACTAGCATTTGTTAACCTGCTCTGACCAGCTTTACTGATTACCAATTATTGCTTAACTTTACCAAACTTCTCACCAGTAAAGCAAGCTAATAATAGTAAACACCTTAAAGGGTTGTGATAAGTGAGAGATGTGTTTCCAGATCTTGAGTGGACACCTGGAACTGTGGATGGCATTGATCTCTCTATGCATCTTGTTTTTATATACGTATAGACCTATGGTAAAGTTTAATTTATATATTAGGCACAAGGAGAGATTAACAATAAAGCAGAAAAAGTATGACAACACACTGTAATAAAATCGATGTGAGAGTGCTTTTTCTCTAAATGTAAAGACAAATATTTCAGACCATAAGTGACTTTGGACCACAACTGAAACCGTAGAAAATAAGTCCATAGATAATAGAGGATGACTCCAGATTACTAATAACAATAGCTGACATTACTAAGCAGCTGATAAATATCATCATTTACTGGTGGTCCAGGGGACACAATGGAGAACAAAATTCAGATAGTGTTCTGCCCTATCCTAGCCAGCAACTTGGTGGAGGGCAGGCATAAGGAAGTGAGGAAATTCATGGGTGAGGAGATGACTTAGTCACTCTAGTGCCTATTGCACAGTATGAGGCTCTGAATTCGGCCTGCAGAACCCATGTGAAAAAGCCAGGTGTGGCGGCGGCGGTACACACTTGGAATCCTGGTACTGGGGATGCAGGCAAGCCAGTCCCGGATGGTCACTAGGCAACCACTCTAGCCTCTGCCGGAAGATCCAAGCTAGTGAGAGACTCTGTCTCTAAAAGGATGGCTTCTGAGGAACGACAGTGAGGTTGACTTCTGGCCTTTACACACACATCCACATAAATGCACACTCAGGCACATGCACAGCACCTCCCCCCCTCAAGAATTTAATCCTGAAAAGATGGAAATGGATACATGTAAATTTAAGTCTAAAGGGTCATGCAGTAGAAAATATTGAGGCACCTGTTTTTGGATGTTCTTGGTATTTGTTGCATGATTTTAGGTCGTGGTGAAGCTGTAGGTAATCATGGGCACAGGACCTCGAAGTCAAAAATGAGCCCCTCTGGGATGCCTCCTCCTGCCTCTCTGGGCCAAGATAGTTGATCTCTTCACATCTCTGCAGGTCCACACACCCGTTTACTTAACACTGTCACCCTGCTTCGCCACTTCTGGGTATCAAGTTGGAACCATCCCCTGTTCCACACGAGGTTGAGATTGTTTGGTAGTACTTGTGCACCAGCCCCAAAAGCTTGGCCCATATTATACTATGAGTTTCTCAGAATGTCCTTTACCCTGCATCTTTCCAGACCGGAGCACCCAGAGAAACCCCAGCAGGTGGATTCTATAAGCAGAGATGACTCTGTTGAATTGCCTTTGCTATTAAACTGGAGCTAGTCGTAAAATCTCCAGGTGCTGTCAAACCCACCATCCCCACCCTCTCCCCACATGCCAGCTTTTGGACTCCCAAAGGAGAGCCTCCACGCCACTTCAGGAATCCTCAATAAACCTAGGAGAATTACTGTTTTATTTTCCATCCAGGTGTTCCACCAGGTGTGATCAACATTGTGTTTGGAACCGGGCCCAGGGTTGGTGAGGCCCTGGTATCCCACCCAGAGGTACCCCTGATTTCCTTCACTGGGAGCCAGCCCACAGCTGAGCGGATTACCCAGCTAAGTGCCCCCCACTGCAAGAAGCTCTCCCTGGAGCTGGGAGGCAAGAATCCTGCCATCATCTTTGAGGATGCCAATCTGGAGGAGTGTATCCCAGCAACTGTTAGGTCCAGCTTTGCTAACCAGGTATGAGTCCTGCTTACTAAGGCCCTGTCGGATTGGATTTATTTCATCACAGTGCAAAGTCCAGAGGGTTTGGCGATGATCCTGTCATTTTGTTTTTTCTGAAAGTAGGATCAGTTAGAGCGTTATTCTAATACCCAGGAGTGGCCTAGGACACTCACGGCTTCTTTTTGTCAAGTTCCTCATCTTGAGTCACGTAACTTTCATCAGGTACCAGCCACAGGTAGAATGACCGATTTTGCTGCCACAGGTAGAATGACCGATTTTTCTTTATTCACACAGCCAGCTGCCTGTGTCTTCTTTGCGGCCACATGTCTTGTTACCAGTAGATTTTCTTCCCTCCCCAAAGTATGCCTGATACCTTTACACTCTGAGTTCCCATTCCCTGTGACATTCCAAAGCAAGTTTCTGAGCTCAGAGAGCCAGAGGACTTCAGGACATCTTTTCAACTTTTATTATTACATCACAGATATTCCCAAGGGCTCTGTTATTTTTGTCAGGTTCTTCAAAGTTTCAGCCTCCCAGAGAAGTAGGAACACTAGACCAGATGAATTGGACAACAGCTTCCCCCAGGTGGAAACGAGGCCTCCATTTCTTTACCTTTACAATCGTTTGAATCATGCTACCCTCCAAAGAGATTCTAGGAATGCTCAGTGAAAAACATGACTTTCAATTAATATTTTCATAATAATTGTAATGATAGTTATTTCCTTTACCATAATTTCCAAAGAAGATGGCTAGAAATACAATGTTTGGGTATTGGTAGACAGTTGGATGTTATAACACAAATGATTTGATCAAGTAAACAATTAAAGTAGTGGATCAAGGGTTTCAAGACAATGAGAAAGGGACAAAGTGAGATGAGGGATATCAAGTTGAGACGAAGTATAAGGGAGCCACATGCTAAGCAAGGACACACAGACTGAGGCTGCTCATCTACCAGGATCCTTTTAGGATTCAGGTTGGCCCACTGAACCTTTCTTTGGGTGAGACGGGTGTTTTAAGACATCAGTGAGAAAAAAGATATGGTCAACCCAAGGCAACAGCAGATGGATTTTAAGCAAACTATAATAGCTTGCTTTATTTGCTTTAGCTGATGGACGAGTTCCAGGCAGAGCATATTTCTCCCTTAATTGAAGATAATTGGCTTCAGGGGAGGGAGGGGTAAACTCTCAGTGTGACCTTGGGTATATTTTAATTCAAAACTCTGTTTCCTAACTGTGAACTGAGAATACTAACACACTGCAGAGCTTTTATAGAGAAAGTATCCAAATCAGTGCCCGGCATGGCATAGAGATTCAGGGAATGAGTTCTTTCCTTGCTCTCTCCCTTTGCAGTGGTCCTTTCTGGGATCTCGGGTAACCTACATTTTCCCATCACTAAATGATAGGAAACTTGGTAAAACGCATGTCTCCCCACCATGCCCGCCTTTTGCATAGGGAACTTATGCAAATGAATCCAACAGGTGTTTGACCATCTTCCAAGCTACATAGGCAGATGGTTCTGATAGTGGTCCTGTTGGAAAAAGAATTCGTTATTTCGGAACATTAGCTGCTTCATTTGGACAATAAACCTTTGTGCAAATACCAAGATAATTAGAAGCATTCTGTTCCCTGGGATTGTTGTGAACACCAAATGTAAACGTGATGAAAACTGTTATTAATATTTATGCATTCATATACTTTCATACATTTTGCTTTGAAGTGTTCAGATGTGGTTTGTAAACCATTTCATGTTATGTTTAAATGACAGGATTGTTTTTCTTTCCAAAACCTACCAGGACCTTTCCTCTGAACACTCAGCATCTCTATTTAGATGTCTAGTGGGCATCGGAACTTAACATGCCCACAGAAGAACTCTTGATCTCTCTCCACCCACTGGAAAAATGACTCTTCCCTTTGCCTCCTGTTTGCCCTTCCACAGAAAAGCAGAGCCCAAAGCTTGGACAGCCCTGTTCTTGCTCTGAGCCTTGTACCTATGTCTGATCTATAAACGGATTTTCTTGGTTCTGTGTTTAACACGTATTCCAAAACATCACCTTTCTGGTGTATCCATGCAGGTCTCCTACACTTTTTGGGTCCTACAACCCTTTAAGAATCTTGAATTCAGTGAAATAATATTTCCTCTTCCATTGGTACCTCCCAGTACAAGCTACCTACATTTATTTGAGCTCTTGGAATATTTTCCTTCATTCCTCACTCTAATTTCTTTCCATTTTTGTTTTCCACACAGCTTTGTGAATGATCACCTAGAAATGTAAATCTCGGGGTCGGGGGAGATAGTTCAGCTGGTAAAGTGCTTACCATGCAAGTTTGGGAGCCTGAGTTCAGGCCCTAGAACCCACACACCGTAGTCGTAGGACTGAGGAGAGATGAAGATGGATGCGTCCTCTGGCTCAGGGGCCAGTCAGCCTGGCCTACTCAGAGAGCTCTAGGCCACTGAGAAGACCCTGTTACAAAAAACAAAACAAACAAACAAATAAAAAACAAGCAACAACAAATAGAAAACTCAAGGTGAACTGCTCTGGAGGTTGTTCTGAGGTTGTTCTCTGGCTTCCACATGTACACACACACCACACATGCTTTCACACACATGCATGCACACATGCACACACTCACGCCACATACACACCACACAAACACACGCATACGCATATACATACACACATGCACACATATTCACAACACATGCACATGCATGCACACACATGTATCCACATATCACACACATACACACGCACCACACACCCATCAACACAGTGTAAATCTGATCGTATCACTCTGTTGCTTCCTTTCCATGATGCTGAGAGTGAAGCAAAGTCCTTCTGAGCCCTTGAGAGTGTCCACCTGCGGCCCTCTCAGTCCCACCTTCTTTCCATCACTGCCTTTTGCCGCCTTGGCTCACGTCCTCAGCCCACCCACTCACCTCCTTGTCTTGCCACCTACGCCAGCCTCAGTCCCATAGTAGGCTCCGGCTCTTACCGCTGGAACCTCTCTCCTCCCAGCCCTTCCTATCCAACCCCTTCCTAGCAACCAAGAGTCCCTTCAAATATCTGCTCTGTAAGGGCCGCTCACCAGTCCTTACACTGAGATTCCTAATTTTATCATTTGCCTAATGTTCTTCTATTGTTTGGATGAGTCTCTGAAGTCGTATCACGTAGTGGATGTTTATTTGTGCTTTTGTCTGTCTTCCTGTGAGATTATGTGTTCCACGTGGTAGGGACTAGTCCTGCTGACAGCTGGATCTTATTGTCTGGACCGCTGCCTGATGCATGGCAGGTGATCAAAAACATGGGGCATCTATCCGTGAAGAAGAATGTCCCAGTTTATCACTGTCTTCCCTCTTGGCAGGGGGAGATCTGCCTCTGTACCAGCAGAATCTTTGTCCAGAGGAGCATCTATAGTGAATTTCTCAAGAAATTTGTAGAAGCTTCCAGGAAGTGGAAAGTTGGAATACCTTCTGACCCATCAGCCAACATGGGTGCTTTGATAAGTAAAGCACATTTGGAGAAAGTAAGTAATCTCTGCCGTGTACATTCCAGGAAGTTCTTATTTAAAGAGAAACTCAGAGGCTGGGCAGGGGTGGCACACATCTTTAATCCCAGCACTCAAGAGTCAGAGGCAGGTGGATCTCTGTGAGTTCCAGTCCAGCCTGGTCTACAGAGTGAGTTCCAGGACAGCCAGAGCTACATAGTGAAACCCTGTCTCAAAAAACCAAGAGCAGGAAAGGGAAGGAAGAAGAAAGACACAGGGCAGGAGGGAGGGGAGACAGACAGACAGACACAGAGAGAGAGAGAGAGAGAGAGAGAGAGAGAGAGAGAGAGAGAGAGAGAGAGAGAGAGAGAGAGAAGAGAGACAGAGAGAGAGAGACACTGGAGAAGTGCCTTTGTGGGATTTGGATTCTAGAAGTGGCTCAGGTCTGAATTTGAATTCTAGCATCCACATTGGGAAGCTCCAAATGTCTGTAACTCCAGCTTTAAGGGATCCAGCACCCCCTTCTGGTATCCATGGGTATACACACACACACACACACACACACACACACACACACACACACACGTAAATAGAATAAATCAAGTCTTAAAGAGAAGCTCAGCACACGCAGAGGACTTATCAGGCTTTGAAACATTACTTCTGAGAAATTATCAGCAATGGAAAATGGTTTCTCATGGACCAAGAGCAGAGGTCCAGGACACTTGCTTGAATTTCTCTTCTCCATCCTTAGAGCAAATGGTGCCTTCTGAATGAGACTTTTCCAGTCCATTCATAAAACTACACTCCCTAGAATGCCCCCTAACGCTTCAGTGTCTTATTTTCCCACATTTCTTTTGTAGGTTGGCTTTATGTGTATGAGTGTTTTGCCTGCATGTGGGTCTGTGCACCGTGTGCATGCCTGTCACCTGAGAAGTTCAGAAGAGGGTATTGGATACTAATGATGTTTGTGAGCCATCATGTGGGTGCTGGGAACTGAACCCAGGTCCTTGTCAAGATCATCAAGTGCCCTTAACCACTGAGCCATCTCTCCAGCCCTCTTTCCGTGATTCTTAACCCTGCCGACACACACTCTGTACTTCTTCTCTTACTCACTGTCTTCCCTTGAGCAGAAAGTGGTCAAGTTTATTCACTATTGTGTCCCAAGACTAGGAAATCTCAGGAAGCCCAGCAGTGCACAGTGTTCACTGGGACAGTGACTGTAACACTGTGTTCTGGGTTCCAGATCTTTATGCCACAAACCCAACTATTTGCCTTGAAATTTTTCTTTTTGGTACTTGGCTTAAAGTACTTGGAATTGGGTCTAAACCGGTGGGTTCTGGACATCTCTCTTGCTAGGATGAGTCAGCATGAACTCCAAATAGAAAATAAACTCAATTACCCGGCCTCTCTTCAAGAAAGCACTCACATCATTATCTCTGAGTCACTAGGCTAACTTATGATATAATTTATTTTATATTATAATCAGCTATATTGTATTACCTACATTTGTTTTTAGAGTATAATCACTAATAAGACTAGAAATTAGAGACCTTCTTTTTTTTTTCCTGGAAGCTCAGATACTGAAGGCATCTGGGCCTTTAAATCTTATATATCATTCACTTTCCAGTTTCTTTAAAATACTTTTTATTATGTCTTTGAGAAGTTCATACATTGTACTTTGATCATATTCACCCTTCCCCCCATTTTCTCCAAGTTCCATCCCCATCCCATACCCACCGAAATCTCACCAAGGTCAGTGTGCTGCCTATATGTACTCCTGCCTGTGTGGTCAATCTACCAGGGACTGCACCCTTAAGAAGGCTCCCTCTCCCTCTCCAAGCGCCTATCAATTACCTATAGCTACTCCGTGAGGGGCGGGACTTTGTGCTCACTTCCTCCCCTCATGCTGGAATTTTGACTGGCTAGAGCTAGTGCAGGTCTTGTGTATGCTGTCACAGTCGCTGGGAGTTCATGTGTGCAGCCGCCTTGTTGTGTCCGGAAAACACTGTTTCCACATAGTCATCCGCTGGCTCTGGCTATCTTTCCTTCCCCTCCTCTGGACAGATCCCTGAGGAGGTGGCCGTGGTATAGATGTCCCATGTATGGCTGAGCACTCTTTGGTCTCATATTCCTGCCACTATGACCAGTTGTGGATCTGTATATTAATTAGCATCTTCTGGGGAAAAAAGTGTTTTTCTGATGAGGGTTGAGAGATGCACTAATCTATGGTATAACAATAAATCCTTAAGAGTCAGTTGAATACTGTGTTAGGTTTCTTTAACAGAATGATAATAGTAGGTTCTCCCATGGGGCCTATGTTCTTGGCCCTGATACTGGTACCAGGTAAGGAAGGATTGCTTTTTGTAGAGCAGACCTTAAAACCAACCAGAAGATGGTTGGCTACTCCCATGACATTTCTGCCAATCTTGCACAATGGGCACATCTGTCTGAGTGCGTTGTTGTTATTGCAGCTTACAGAGTCACAGCTGGACAATAATGATTATTTTTCTCCTCTTGAAGTGAGCAGAACGCTTTTCACGGCTGTGAAAGCCAGCCAGTAGGGATGACGCTTCCACATCAAAACCAGCTTCATTTCTCCATGTTCTAGGGCTCAAGTATGTGATGTCTTCAGTGATAGGGCCACATTCTTTTTTTTTTTTTTTTTTTTTTTTGGTTTTTCGAGACAGGGTTTCTCTGTGTAGCTTTGCGCCTTTCCTGGAACTCGCTTTGGAGACCAGGCTGGCCTCGAACTCACAGAGATCCACCTGGCTCTGCCTCCCGAGTGCTGGGATTAAAGGCGTGCGCCACCACCGCCCGGCCCTAGGGCCACATTCTAAAGGGCAACCAAAAGCAAAGGCAATAGTCTGTAATATTTGGGGGTTTGTGAGACCTCACTGGCCAGTAACTCTAATAGAGGTAATCCATTCCTGGCACTAAACATTTTACTTGTTAGCCTGTGGTGTCTAGGAAGGGCATTGTTATCCCATTACAGGGCAATTTCCAACTTCTTACTATTCCCTGCAAAACACACACACACACACACACACACACACACACACACACACACACACACACACACTATCTTGTACCTAATTATAGGATATGCCTAAATGTGAATTAAGCTTTATTGTTTATCAGCTGCATGAACCCTATATACTTTCTGAGGCACAGTGATATGGTGAGCAAATTGGGGATAAAAATAGTTGATAGAGTATAGAAAGAATTAAGTGACAATACATAAAATCACTTCTATTAGTGCCTTATACTTAGGTGTGAAATAATCTCCCTGTCTTTTGCATGAGGGCTAAATATACATACTCTGGTGGGAGCTCCTCTGCCTTTAGGCTTTGTGGTTGGGTAGTTAGATAACCCTAGATCCCTTAGCACCGACCTTATATTGCTTTTCAATTACGAAAAATACCGATTTTCCTGCTGATGTGTGTAAAATGTCAAATGGTAAGAGGTTTGTAATTATGGTTTATGGTTTATGGTTTAATCTCTTCAGGTCAGAAGTTATGTAATGAAAGCTCGTGCCGAGGGGGCCCAGATTCTGTGTGGTGAGGGTGTGGATCAGCTGAGTCTTCCCCTCAGGAACCAGGCAGGCTACTTCATGCTTCCCACGGTGATAACGGATATTAAGGATGAGTCCTGCTGCATGAAGGAAGAGATATTTGGTCCCGTGACGTGTGTGGTCCCTTTTGACAGCGAAGAGGAAGTGATTAAAAGAGCTAACAGTGTTAAGTACGGGCTGGCAGCCACAGTATGGTCAAACAATGTGGGGCGCACCCACAGGGTGGCTAAGAAGCTTCAGTCGGGTCTGGTCTGGACCAACTGCTGGCTCATCAGGGAGCTGAACCTGCCCTTCGGCGGCATGAAGAGCTCTGGAATAGGAAGAGAAGGAGCCAAGGACTCATACGACTTCTTCACCGAAATAAAAACCATCACCGTTAAGCACTGACTTTCCTCTGTGGAGAAGCTGCTGCGGCCGATGCCTGACCGCAGAGAATCATGGGTGCGCTGCTGTGAACAGAAATCCCAGTCTGGACTTGCCAGGAGACTAGCTCTTGCTGACCTTCACTAGTTGGTATTTTTACCAGCTTGTGAAAAAGAAAATGCAGTTTTTAATGTGGAATGAGAAGAAGATGTCTAAAGAGGAGACACAACAAAGCCAAGCAGCCAACAGTCTCCCTGACCCTCATGTCACGCCTTCAGAGATGTCATCGTTTGGTTGAATTCTTGAAAAGCTGCCCAGATCAGATAGTTTCATTTACAGATATATGGCAAAACAAAAACAAAGGCCTATGGAGATAGAGAGAGGACCAGGGAGTTGGCTCAGTGGGTAAAGGGCTTGCTGTATAAACATGAGTATCTGAGTTCAGATCCCCAGCAGGGTAAAAGCCTGACATGGTAGCACACACCACACACCACACACCACACACATGTGTGCACACACGCACACACACACACCACCACCATCACCATCAACAACAACAAACTTGAAGAGAATCAGCCCGCCATCATTTTCTATCTTGGAGAAGCCGTGGAGATGGTCTCCCTCAACCCCTAGCCACTAGCAAACTGATTGACGATTGGCTGACCCCATTAATATCAGGAAGTGATGGTGTCACACATGATAGGTCTTACTACATACATCTGATAAGGGCTGGGGGGATGGCTCAGAGGTTAAGAGCACTGCCTGTTCTTCCAGAGGTCCTGAGTTCAATTCTCAGCAACCACATGGTGGCTCACAACCATCTGTAATGAGATCTGGTGCCCTCTTCTGGCCTGCAGGCATGCATGCAGACAGAATACTGTATATATAATAAATAAATAATCATTAAAAAATACGTCTGATAAGAATAAAGGAAAACAAAGCAATGATTTCTTTTTAGAGGAAACGTGGAACACAAAAGATAGTTTGATTCATTTTCACTGTCAAGTCCAACCAACTCTAATTCTTCAAAGGAGCAATAAATTGTTCATCAGTAAGACACATGCCTTGAGTTGTCTGTTACTCTCCTTATCCTCATTCTCTTTGAAGTATAGATCTTTTTTTAACTAATAAAAGTCTGTCTAATGCCCCTTTTTCCTGTATCCTCTGAATGTTCTGAGGAAAACACTGAGGTTTACAGAAATTTAATAGCAGCCTCAGGGTCACACAGACGGCATAGGCAGAGGTGGGATTTGAACCTCAGACTTTGAAGCTCAGGACTTCTCATAGCCTCGCTCCTGCTGTGGGTTGTGCTTCAGAAGGAGGGAAGCACTTGTGGTTCCAGCAGACCATGTCGCGGACTCCAGGTTGTCCTGTGGTCCAGGTCTCCCTCCTTGCTTCTCTTCTCTCATTGGCTCCATTCCGCGTGAGTGCGGGACCTCGACGGCACTTGTGCAGCCCAGGTACCTCCTCCAGCTCTCCCCTCTCCTCGAAACTATTTGCTGTCGGATTCCACAGCTGGCTGGACTCCTGACGGCCCCAGCTCAGTTACTCCCTTTTGAATTCTGAGTTTTTTGCACAATACCCCGTACACAGAAGGGGCTCGAACTGAGATGGTAGACCAGAATGAGCTCGTACTGGTGCTCTGGTTGCATAGCACGAGGCACGCGTTTGTGATGGTGGTGGTAAGATGAAGCTCCATGAGTTTTCCTGGGACTTCAGGTATATTTTCTCACGTACAAATGCTGAGAGACTTCAACGGACCTTTTAAAGAGCAAGTGATGACATTGGACCCTATTGGTTCCTAGCTTCTACTTCCTCCTTCCCTTCTCAATTTTCTTGTCTAGCTGAGGCCCATAACCTGCATCAGCCTAGTCCAAGACCTATTCTGAGTGTTAGCAGAGGAGACTTCAGTAGCTCCAGTCATTAAGAATCTCTGTCTTCATGGTAGATACTGATCAGCTGACTAGTAGGGATGGGGAGGGAACAAAGACCCATTGAGGTTCATCACTATGTACCTTTCCTCATTTTATGGACTATAAGTGGGTTGAGAACGGCAAACTCCGAGGAGTCAAGAAACAGGAATTGGATGCATATTACTTAGAGCTGTGCATCCAATTAGTAAACCTCTTAAAATAGTAATGTAACCTACAAAATTGGAAGGCAAAAAGCAGGTGTGGAAGAGTAGGGAACGTGGGTGGGATTGCGGATCATTCATTGTAGGAAGCTATACTTGTTATATGATGTTGATAAAGCCAGAAATACATTGGTGTAAACATTGGTTAGTTCGATGGTATTGAAGACCTAAAAAACAGGGCTACTGAAGGATGATCACTCTCAGTTTGGTGACGCATGCCTATCTATAATCCTAGCACTTAGGAAACCAAGGCAGGAGGATTGCTATGAGTTCCAGACTGGTGAGAAAATAATCTCAGAAAGATTTTTTTTTCCTCCTGGGAAAAAGAGCCGAGGATTGGAAAGGAAATGCTTGGCTTCAGGGGTAGATCCTCTTACTTCAATTTGTGAACGATGGGGCCTCTTTGAATTGCTCTTGTGCCTTTTTAACGTGCTGTTACTTGCCTGCTCTGGAAAATGATACATATATTTCCACACTCTTATGTGATGGCTTTTCAGGAAGTGGAGGTTGGGAACTGTGTTCTATGTTGTTGTGGGATACACCAGGCCTCAAGCTCTTAACTAAGCTGCTCTTAGGAGGCTAAGGTTGCCTAACGTCTTGGAAGGCCAGGGCAGGCTATTTGAAAGAGTCCTTTTCTCCACTGACACCGTGGGAAGCCTGCCGGGGTCAGGCCAAAGGAGGACAGTATCCTCTATTGGCTCAGAGCTGCCTTCGCTCATCAGAAGACTTGGGAGGCAGACCTGGTCACTCCTGCCTGGCAGGAGGTGGCAGGAGGCTGCTCTGGGATTCCAGATCTTTAAAACCAAATTCCAAACCCCTTAGTCTTTCTGGCTCCGCATCTGATTCTCTCCTGTGAGTTTTCATTACCTTTGTGTTAGAGGTCCCTGCAGCTGACTGTGACTGTTTCCAGGGGGTGCATTTACTCCTCAAATGTTCTGGGGGCAAGTTCCTCAATTCAGATCTAGTGAGGGTTTAGGAGTACTGTTTTAGGACATTTTGTTTGTGGGTACAAATAAAGGGAGGCTTCTGGAATGTATTCTGGCATTCATCATCTCTCTGTCGAATGGTCTGGAACAGTCACATCATCAGACTTGGCTGCCAAGCTGAATTGCACCCAGGCGTTGATGATTCACCCCAAAGCCTATGCAATCCGTCGTCATCACTACTCTGAGGCTTCTTCAGCCAAGTGAATGATAGGCAGTTCTTGTAAGAACCCTGTTTCCGATTGCAGCTGGCCGTGCGTTGTGTGTCGATAGTTTGCCTAATCTTGCCTGGTGTCTGAAGATGTGCCATCTCCACGAGATTTGATTACGGCTTTCTCATCCCACACCCCCTCCCCTCCCTCCTCCACATGCCTCAGTCCAGCCTCACCCGTGGAGATGTCGTTATACTCCAATCTCATAATTGCATTTAATGCCAGTGTGAATCAACAACCTCTCACAAAGTTTTGGAAATTACTCACCAGAATATTAAGGACGTTCTATATAAAGTGAATGAATCATAACCAATTAGATTGCCAGAGATCTTGAGGACACTCTCCCTTCCCCTAGATGGACAACTGAGGCATAGATGACGTTTCCCTGCTTGCTAAAAATATTAACAGCAGAAGGGCTCTGTAGGAAGAATTGGATATAGAATGTACAGGACATCCCAAAATACACAATCACCAAGGACCTAGAGATCAATGAAAAGGTAATTCTGAGAAGTATTTTAGCATTCTCACCCCCATATTGTAAGAAGCTGGCCTTTGTCTCCACTGAGAGTGAGTTATGAAGGCAAAATTATCCTTAATAATAGCTTCTGGAATTGAATTTATGTATAAAACCAGAAATATTTCATTCTAATGCTTGCAGCTCAGAGGAGTGAATGGCAGGAGAGAACCAAGACCCGTTCCCCAGAGGACGCTAAGGCTGGGTGGTACCCATGTAGGGGTGGTTCGGCTGCCAGGCGGGAAGCAGCCTTGCTTCTCTGGAATTGTTGTGACAGCCAGTGAGCTGTGGGGCTCTGCAGCTCTAGGTGCCTGCTGCATGTGTGGGAGCAGGTCCTGCATGGGGCACCCAGTTCCCTTACTTCGTCATCACAATTGTGGGTTCCCACGTGAGATCACAAGAGCTGTCATTGGGAAGGAAGAACGGGGATTCTCGAGAATTTCCAAGCAGGAGAGATCTGATTTTCATGCACCATTCTTGAGAAATCAAGGACTGTAAGAATCCCTGAGATAGGTAAGAGTGTCAAGATCGGCGGAGTTTCCTCTTTGCAGGGATTTTTGGACTGTTTGTCTGACCCTAAAAGCTCAGTAAAATCACATCCTTTGGAAGTCCCTTTTGCATTGATTTTTAGGCATTTGGGGAAATGCACTCTTCTGCTTAATAGTGATAAGCACCGAGCACCAGTGCTGAAGTGCTATTTATAACTCTGGGTCTCTGGAGCCACTGGCTGGGACTTGGGCTGAGTTAATGGTTTGTGTTCAGGCCAAGTGCTGTCATCAAGGTGGAAGCGATACTGTCTCTACTGTCCCCATGGAGGTGACACTAAAATGCTTACTGGAGCTTTGACTCGGAGCTGAGACTATTGACCTTCATTCCCCGTCTCGCCCTCTCCTGCGCCTTCCTCTGCTGTCCCAAAAAAGGGAGAAAGTTCACATCTTCTGGACTGGGTTTGCCAACAGGTTACTGCACCCTTTCCTCAGGATATATTTAGTGCATTCTAATCTCGAGAAAGGCCAACTCCCTGAACGTTAAGGTTAGACGTGGATAAGAAAACCCCTTCTCTGGAGTTCATCCAACTGTCAAAATGATAAGGAACGGAAGGAAACACTGCTTCAGGACAGGCTTCCCACTCTCTCTGAACCTTTGAACCGTGTTGTTTTTAGACACACCATAGAATCTCCACAGCATGATAGAGTGAGCATGGCTATGTCTGCCTTTGGCTATACTGTTCACCACAAATTGCTGTAAGAAGCAAAGACCTGGACAGACGGCTTCAGACACCTAACTAGTGCAGCGACGGACGATGGGATTGGTCAGTCCACTCACAATCTCATTCACCTCCTCGTTGCTGCAGAAAATGCCTGCTTTTGTTCCTGCACATACAGTTTGGAAAATTATTTGAGTATTAGCAGTAATGCAAGACTTTTTATATCCTGTTTTGGCTGCTTGAGAGCCCGCCACATAGAAAGCAACATTTTTTTCTTTTGCCATATTTTAAAAATTCTTGAGGTGTCCCAAGTCTTTCCTTTTTTTTTTTTTTTGGCTTAAATAATTTGGAACATATTTAAACATCATTTCTGAACTTCCTAAACAGTATCCTGAAAATGAGTTTCACTCATCCATTCCCCAACAGAGTGAAAATTCCCTGAAGGCAGGGGGGCTTTTCATATTAGATCTTTGTCAAGATTGCTTTTATAGCTACAAGATCCAAGTTCATTGTCTCAGGCAGAAGCAGAAACTGTACAAATCTTTGCTATACTGAATTGCATTAAAAACCAAACAACAACCCAGAGTCACTGTATGAGCCATCGTAGGTCCTAGAGACACAACCCTCTTGATGATAAAGAAGCTGAGACCAAGTTTTAGTCATGAACTCGTTTTCACTGATTTCTGAGGACATCCGAGACACCCAGCAAGTGAGAATACTGCAGCCAGGTGTCCTGGCTCATCAGACAATGCCAACTGGATGCCAGATGCCAGCTGTTTGGCAGAAGGAGATGGCCTGAATCCCGGGAGATGGAGCCACGTTCCTCAGAGTACTATTCAGAGAGATGTGAGTTGGCCCCACCTTTTGTGCAAGTACACTGTACTCAGTTTAATGTGACCTTCTGCATTAAACTCCCTTTGGAGTCTCCTCTCCAAGGTGTGGTGCCTAAGAGGCTGTGATTTACATCACTACTGTCTTATAACTCCTGCACGAGTCACGGTATTTCTGCCATGTGCCACGGGAATTGGATGAGAAAAAGCAAATACTTTGTAGTTTCAGACATAAGATGGAGAGTGGGTACCAATAGGCCAATGCAGTAAGAGAAAGACTACATGGAGCCAATATTAAAACCAGACTAGCATTTTGTAAGAATTTCAAATCAGGAAAAGGACTTGTGTGTTTGGGGATTAAAGTCATTAAAACAACGAATTCCTCCCATAAAATGAAGTCTCCTAGTAAGATGATCGGGTCACGGGAAAAGGTGATAACAACCTGGGCCAGAAAAGTTTCTGAGTCCCTGGGGTACATCATTCAAACTTCTACTCTGCGTTCCTGAAGACCATGAAGCCATTTCCCCACTTCGTTTATTCCTGAGATAGTCCTGCAAGGCCAGCAGTGAAGGGCTGAGTGTGATCTACAGGTAGAGAAACGTGGGTTTTCATCCTGTTTGTTTGCGGGGAGGAAAAGACTTCTTGCGTTGTCTTTTTAAGATCTTCAGCTGAGCCTGGCAAATGAAACTGTGAGAGGACAGATTAAGAAGAAAAGACATTTTGAAATTTAATTGTATATGCATGAGGGTTCTACAAAAAGGGAGAAAGAGAGGGAAGGAAGAAAAAGAGAGAGAGAGGGAAGGAGGGAAGGAGGGAAGGAGGGAGGAAGGGAGGAAGGGAGGGAGGGAGGGAGAGAGGGAGGAAGGGGTATTTTAGGGGCTAACCATTTTAACAACAGGGGATAAATTGTGGAGAAACAGCCAAGCTAAGGAGAGAGGGTTGGTAGTAAACTGTGGGAGGTAATTATGGGGAATAAGAGGTAGACCGGTTGTTCAGTGAGGTTTGTTTATGCAGACTCACTGGACATTCCTGTCTGTTGATAAGCATCGCCCTCTTCCTGGAGGTGAGGCTGCTGCTCACAAAGAGAATTAAGATCTTTCTTTGCTGTCAACAGGGCAAGGCAGTGGGATCTTCCCGTGCTTGCTTGCCCTCAAAGTAATTCTTATGTCAAAGTAATATATTTCGGAGTGGCATATTCTGAGTTTCATTTTGTATATCTCTTACTTCATAAAGAAGAAACCACATAGACACCAAAGTCTATGTGGAGAAATATTTGGAATGCTAAGGTAATATATTCTGAGAACAAAACGGGCCTAGTTAGGGAGCCGTGACATGGGTGCCGTGGGTAATCAGGGCTTCTCGGCCTCCACAGTAGAGGACATCACTTGAACGTGGATAAAGCGGAAATGTACTCCCAGTTCTGCACTTCCTGATTCCAAGCTTAGCCTAGAACTGAAAAGAAGAAAGAGGGCCACTGAGTAACGCCATCCCTTGAGGAAAGTCTTTGAAAAGAGGGAGAATTAACCCACTAGGGGTGTGTCCACCTAGTGGGTTAACAAGACCATTCGAGGAGAGTTCTGTGCAGTGTAGAGTGGAAAGGGACTTCTCACTATTTTATACATGGAAGGCATGTATAAAGAATAATAACTTTTTCTTTTATTTTCAGTAATAACTTAGAGCAGATATTTCATCCAGGATTTTATTTTTGAACGCATTATGGTGTCAAGATCTGACCAGACTGTCTTAGGTGCCCATTGCATACTTAAAGATTAGTCAATGGAGAGCAGAAGGAATGTAGATTCGACATCTCATTTCACAGAGCATTTTATGTAAAAGAGAATGAAAAGATCACTGAAAAAATAGAAGAAAAATTAATACAAACATATAAAGAAATGCATAAAATATTAAACGGGCTGCTAATTACCATAAACTGACATTTGCCTCCTGAAAAAACATTAGCTCTGAAAACCCCACCAGGTTTAATAGACTTCTGGAAGAAAGCACACTGGAATTCTGGGAAAAAAAACGCATTCCTGAAAGTTTTTACATCTTAACACAGCTTGCTGTGATTTCTCTAGCCATTTCTGAATGATGAGCCTCTTCTCCAGGAATTGGTGAATCAAGTGGCATTTGCAAAAGATTTCTTCAAGACCACGGTATCTTTTATCTCGTTGCCTGGTCTGAGGTAATTGTGTCCACTATATCTGTCCTTAAAAAACAAGGCTGTCCTCTGACTCAGGGTAGGGCCTATGCACTTTACAGGCTCATCCTTAAAGAGAACAAGGAAGTCGCAGGTGTCCCATAGCTCCTCCTTCCTTTCCTGCTTGACTCCTACCATGACGTCCTCTCAGTGATGGACGATGATTGGGATGTGTGAGCCACATGAGCCCTTTCCTCCCTGAGTTCATCCTATGAGTCTCTGGTTAATTTGCTGACCGACATTTTCTGTGGAAAGGTTTGATTTACAATGAGTACTACCTTCTCACCCTCCCCTTCAGGGATTTTGATCTCCTATTAACCTTAGCACGGCCTGTTGATAGTCATTTCTTTTAGCTTGGAATTTATTTGTCCCAATTCCCTACCACCTTTAATTTTGATCTGATTTTTAACTAAATATAGTTTTCCTGGATTAGATAATCACATATCTGAGGTCACATGTGTTGTTAAGAACAACTTTTTTGGCCAGGCGGTGGTGGTGCACGCCTTTAAATCCAGCACTTAGGAGGCAGAGGCAGGCAGATCTCTGTGAGTTCGAGGCCAGTTTGGTCTACAAAGCAAGTTCCAGGCCAGCTAGGATTGTTGCACAGAGAAAACCCTGTCTCAAAAAAAAAAAAAAAAAAGAACATCTTCTTTTAATTTTCCTTGAAATCCTCCATAGGCTAGGTTTACAAATTGCTCTGTTTCTGGGTCAGGGTTTACCTTAAATATGTCAGCATGAGATCTTAAAATGCCAGTTCTGCAACAGCCACCATTTACGGAGCATGGAAACGATGTACACGTGAACAGACTTGGGTATTCAGCCATAGCTGAATTCTGCTCAATCTTCAGATACACTTTGTCCTTAAAGTGCGTTCTCTGCCTGTAACTGTGCGCAGAGTTATGTTAATGTTGACAGGCTGTCTGGCAGTGTTGGCCATCTTAGAATTTCTTTACTAAGGGTTGGATAGCGTCCAAACCACAGACAAGTAAGTAATAAAATCCAATGAAGAAAACAGAACCCTGGGCTGAGGATGTCTGTCAGGTGGTAAAAGTGCTTGCGTGTGTCCCTGGATTCAATCTTAGCGCCTCATAAACCGGGTGTGACAATGCACACATGTCATCGGAACACTTGAGAGCTAGAGGCAGAGGCATCAGAAGTTCAGGGTCATCCTTAGTTGCATAGTGAGTTCCAGGCCTGCAGGAGCTACATGAGACCTCCACTCAAAGCCAGAAGAAAAACAAACAAACAAACAGACCATCGGAATCCACTAGTCCCAACTCCAATTTTCTCTTTGAGAATGACCTTAATGAACTCCATTTTAAAATGCTCAGGGAATAGGCAGGGGTGGGGGGAATGGGGGTGGTGTGTGTGTGTGTGTGTGTGTGTGTGTGTGTGTGTGTGTGTGTGTCACAGCTCTCACCTTCATTTGCATTCAGAGCTTTTTTTGTGTTGTTCTGAGACCATTTTTTTTTGTTGCACTGGCTGGTCTTATCTACCTAGCAGGGTTGAGGAGGTAGGAGTTGCTTATTATTATTTTCTATCTGTTTATCTCCACAATCTAAATCCTTCTATCTAATATTTCTTGCTGCTTGCACTCAAGAAAACTCTGGGGAGCTGTGGTGTTGGTGGGTAAATGCCCTGCAACTGAGGAATTGCCTAGATCAGATTGCCTATTGGCATGCCTGTGGAACATTTTCTTCTTTTAAAAATATTTTTTATGTGATGGGTATAATTTTTTCTGCCCATCAGAAAAAATTTTTTTCTGAGGGCTGGAGAGATGGCTCAGTGGTTAAGAGCACTGGTTGTTCTTCCAGAGGACCTGAGTTCAATTCCCAGCACCCACATGGTGGCTCACAACCATCTGTAATGAGATCTGACACCCTCTTCTGGCCTGTAGGCACACATGCAGACAGAACACTATATACATAATAAATAAATCTTTTAAAAAATTATTTTTTCTGTAGGTCAGAGTATACAGTGCCCACAGAAGCTGGAAGAGGGCACTGGATCTCCTGGACCTGGAGTTACAGATGGTTGTGAGCTGCCAGGTAGGTGCTGGGAATCAAACCTGGGTCCTCTGAAAGAGCAGCCAGTGCTCTTAATGGCTGAGCCACCTCTCCAGCCCCTGTAGGCCATTGATTGCTAATTAGTGAAGGAGGGACCAGACCATTATGGGTGGTGTCATCCCTGAGAAGATGGGCCCCTGGCTGTATATGAAAAGTAACTGAGCAAGCCAGTGGGTTGCTTTCCTCGTGGTTCCTGCCTCTGCTCCTGCTTGAGTGCGTACCCTGACACCCTTCAGACATGATTGGGGCCTTGTATATATGTAACAAATAAGCCCTTTCCTTCCTAGGTTTCTTTCCATCATGGTGCTTATCACAGCATTAGAAAGCAATCTTCCTTCATTTCCTCTTTTGCTATCCCGTGTCTCCCAGTGCGTTTTACACAGCAGCTGACTTTTACTATCCCATCTCCCAGTGCGTTTTACACCAGCAGCTTTATTAGTGTGCAGATCTGTGGAGTTTTAAAATATTTGCATTGCAAAACGTCCTCCGCCCGCCTCCATCCCCTGCCCTTAGGTCTTTCTCAGATACGGTCGGAACAGCCTGTACTCACAGCTCAGCTCTTGGACGTCCGGATCTGTGTTCATGCACTTGTGTCGCTGAGTAATGCCAAATAAGATGGGGCGTTAAGATTAGGGGTTTGTATCAGGTTACCATTCCGCGGCATCATGTGAGAGAGTGTGTGACAGCTAATGTTCCCTGGCACCTCTTCCTAGCATGGCCTTTCTGCAACCCGCGGTGCTTAAGGAAATGGCTGAGTGGTTTTGTTCTAGTAACCTGCTGGGTAACAGGGAATGGGGATGTGATAGAAGATGCCCCCTCTGACCGCCACTGTAAATTGGGCCAGAGATCAGAAACAGAAAGACAAGTCCCGTGTGACTGGCTGCTGTCCTGACCTTTACCTTGTACATAACTCATGCCGAAATGCCCTTCTTGGAACAAAGATTGTCAAGAGAGCTGGGAAGGCATGGGCTTCCTGGTTTCTAGTCTCCGCTTCCCCCGGGTTCCCTAGAAGGAACTGTAGGGTGCTTTTCACTTCCCTACTGCCTGGAGCACCCTGGGCTGCAAGACATGGGTTGCTGGGAGTGTAGGACATGGAAAGACTGTAGCCATCTGCCTGTCCCTTGGCCATCCCAGGGGAGGGGAAGCAGGTGAGATCTAGTCGGATCTACTTGTAGAAACTGATCTAATCACTGTGGCTCTTGGCCACTTGGCTTATAGCTTTGGCAGTCAGCAAACAGTGCGAGCTTCATCCAGATGAAATGTCTTCCTTACAGAAGCATCGTGACCAGGCAGGGACATGTCATACCTTGGATGACAAAGCGTCCCAAGAGATGAAGATAAAATTCCCCTCTCATCATGAATTATATATTTTCATCTAAATGAAGTCCACAAATCCCACTTCATAGTGCTGGGTTATTTACTAGTTGTAAGACCTTCATGGAGTTTGTGAGCCCTGGACTGAGGGTTGGAACAGGTGGCTCTATTGCTCAGAGTCCTGAATGACTGGGTCTGCCTGCCCGTGGCAGGCTAGTAACAGCCAGGACTCTGCAGTGGATACTTGGAAAGGACTAAGGGTCAGATACCCAGCAGAGCTGAAACAGGAAATGCCAGCTGGAGACTGTGGTCACCAGATCCATGGGAGGCTGCAACCCGAATAGCTAGAGGCTTAAGGGTACTTCCTGACCTACTGGGGGTAAAACATTAAAGTGGGAAATGTGCAGGAGAGATTCTCAGACCCTGGTAAGCAATGTGGGCTCTGGAAGTCTGATGGAGACAGCTGGGTCCTGCTGGAATCCGGGGTGGGGCTCTGCATCCCAGTAGGAAGAAACCAGTGTGTAGGGCAACCCTGAAGACGGCAGTGGGAAGGTCACCCCAAGAGGCTGAAGAGGGTCTTCGCTACTTGAGTATAAGAGATGAAAGCACAAAGCCAGAATTAAGTTAGCCACTGTATTGAATTGAGCCCGGGACTCCTCCAGCCCCTCCTTTCTTTATCAGGGGAATTATATAGGAGCACTAAGCGTGTGGCGTGTGTCCAGAAGAAGGGAAGGAGGTGGGGGTGTGACATTGTCTTAGTTACGGCTGCTATTGCTGAAATACCATGACTAAAAGCAAGTTGGGGAGGAAAGGGTGTATTTGGCTTACATGTCTACACTACAGTCCATCACTGAAGGAAGTTAGGAAAGGAACTCAAACAGGGTAGGAACCTGGAAGCAGGAACTGATACAGAGGCCATGGAGGGGTGTTGCTTACTGGCTTGCTCCTCGTGGCCTGTTCAGCCTGCTTTCTTATAGAACCAGGACCACAAACCCAGGGATAGCACCACCCACAAAGAGTGGGCCCCTCCACTATTGATCACTAATTTAGAAAATGCCCTGCAGGCTTGCCTTCAGCTGGATCTTATGGAATCATTTTCTTAACTGAGGTTCCCTCCTCTCAGATGACTTTAGCTTGTGTCAAGTTGACAAACTATTGAGCACAGACATAAACTATAGAAGGGGGCCCTCTCTCAAGCTCCATAGCTCTTAGTCTAAAGGACTATTGTAAATTCAACATTACATGGTTGTGCCTAAGCCCCACCCCCACTTCACAGGAGCCAAATTATCTTGTGAAGGCTTGTGGTGAAATTTTGAGTATATTATACAAATGGAAAGTATTACTGCCCAATGATATACCAAAGAATTTCAAGAAGAAAATCCACACGAAGACCATGAAGTGAAACTAGAACAGAAATACTGAAATTTTGGGAGATGGAGATGTTGGTCCATCTACCGTCATGGAACTTTTTCTTATGTTGTCTGCTTTGGACCATCCCACTCCACCTCCTATTGATCTACTCAGCAACTTTCACTTAGCCTACAGTTTTGCTTTTTTTGTTTTGTTTTTGTTTTTTGAGACAGGGTTTCTCTGTGTAGCTTTGCGCTTTTCCTGGAACTCACTCTGTAGCCCAGGCTGGCCTCGAACTCACAGAGATCCACCTGCCTCTGCCTCCCGAGCGCTGGGATTAAAGACGTGCGCCACCACCGCCCGGCTAGCCTACAGTTTTTTTAAAGCTCATTTTAACTCACCTTTGCCCAGGGAAGCTCTTTGTGCATCCCTGACTGAGGACATCCTTTTCAAAGCATCCAGTGCTCAGGTTAGAACTCACGTATACTTGCCCGAGTGTTAGTTCCTGTTGGTCTTCCACACTGGCAAATGGACGTTGTGAGGATGGACCGCTTGTCTGTCCTGTTCATTGATGGGGCCCTGAATCTTAGTCTGTTGTGTTATGTATGTTAGGTGTTCAGTCATTGTTTGGTAAGTGAGGGTTACAGAACTTTACTACAGAAGAAGGCAGGAGAGAGACGTGGTATTTATTTAGTATTAGAACTACAGAATGCTTATGAAATTAGGCTATTCTGGAAATACATTTCAACTATCTCAATAGATTTTGGGAAACCAGAACAGACAGTTATAATACCTAGGAATACTGACAAGAAAATCTTTGGTTTGACATAAAATAAAATAAAGTGAATATACCACATTCTTAAAAGGAATCCCAGTTCATGGATAGGGCAAAGACATGGCACACACTCCCATCCTAATTACCTCCTTCCTATCCTTTATACTCTGCATCTCACCTTCAATTGGGTGTAAGTAAACAATAATGATGGTCATGATAGCCAGACACAGCACACATTCTTTAAAGGAAAAGCACAACATAGCCATAAAAAAGGAAAGGAGGCTGTAGAAGAGGGTACCTCACATTTAGTTTTGATAAATGCTAGAATTGTTAGATTTCCAGTGGTGGGTTCTAATATTGGCTGCCACCCAGTCAGTTCATAGAGACAAAAAACAAAATGGGGTCTCTAGAGGAAGAAGAGGAGGAGTAGTGAGAGGAGGGTCTAGGAAGTGTGGGAGATAGTGTTATGAGAAGCAATTTTAGTTGGCATGAGGACAATATTCTGGAAAAAAAGTTTTGATGGTCACACAACAAAGTGAATGTACTTAATGTCATTGAACTGTGTACTTAAAATGCTAAATTTATATTAACTATATTTTACTTAATTTTTTTTTAATTCAGGGAGGCCATAGTCAACCAGTATCAAGACAGAGAGAATGAGAGTTAATTGTCATTGGAAGGAGAGGCAGCTGGGGATCCAGTACAGGTGGTCAGAAGAAAGCTAGGAAACCAGGTTTGGGAATGAATTGGAAAGAGAATAACCCAATGTAGCAAAAACTGTTACTCAGTTTGGCCTGGGTAAGCCACGTGCATTTTAAAAATTCTGTTTCATTTTTATTCTGTGTGTCATATTGTTTTTCATTCCAGGAAAGAGCAGCTGCCAGACTTGACTCGATGAGGACAGATAACTTCTTAAAAGACAATGTAAGTGCTGGTTCCCGGAAGAAAGCTAAGAGTACAGCATAAACGTATGAACAAAATTATTCTACAGACACAGTGGGTTCCCTATTAGTCAGTCTGTTAGACTGGACTGAAATCCTGACACACGCAACAGCTCAGGGGAGCCTTGAAACAGCGCTAAGTGAAAAGTCCAGATGCAAGAGCATGGCCCAGATTCCCAGAGCAGTCAGTTCATAGAGACAAAAAACAAAATGGGGTCTCTAGAGGAAGAAGAGGAGGAGTAGTGAGAGGAGGGTCTAGGAAGTGTGGGAGATAGTGTTATGAGAAGCAATTTTAGTTGGCATGAGGACAATATTCTGGAAAAAAAGTTTTGATGGTCACACAACAAAGTGAATGTACTTAATGTCATTGAACTGTGTACTTAAAATGCTAAATTTATATTAACTATATTTTACTTAATTTTTTTTTAATTCAGGGAGGCCATAGTCAACCAGTATCAAGACAGAGAGAATGAGAGTTAATTGTCATTGGAAGGAGAGGCAGCTGGGGATCCAGTACAGTGACCTTGAAAGCTTCCTTCTCCAGCTCTTCTATATAACTTGAGACAAGTCCCCAGACTTCCCCAACCCCCTTTTGCTCTTTGGAGGAGAGTAACGCTAACTTTGTTACCTACTTCACAGGAGCCAAGTTACTGTGTGAAGGCTTGTGGTGAAATTTGAGTGTATTATACAAATGGAAAGTATTATTGTCCAAAGGAATGGAAAACTTGGTCAGTTCACTTTTGGATGGCCGTACTTGATAGGTGGAGACTACCACATTGTTAGGGTGGCTGGCCACATGGCTAGGAAGGGTAAGTATAAAACTAAAACAGGAAATAGTCATTCCTGCCCTGCAACAAAATGGAAATTGGCCTGGACTGCTGTATGCTGCTGTTGGTTACATCATTAAGATTTTGTAGCTGGGGTGAGGGGTGGGCTTAGACACACCCACGACCCCTGAAGCAGCTGGTCTTTCTAGCCCAGTGTCATTAAATGGTTTGGCAACAATGGAACTATTGATTTATACCCACAAAATCCCACAAGGGTACCTGTTAGATTCCAATGACCTTCATCTGCTATAAAATTCAGTCAAATAAAAATAATGATTCATCCCCGGCAAAATGGCAAGGTTTCAGCTTTAGAAGCCAAAGATCTGCTCCTACCCTAAGGGATAATATATTAACACAAGACTCACAGGATTAAAATAGATTTTACTCAAGACCCTGTGGTTCTGTCCCCTGCCTAGATTAAACCCTTCAGAGGGAGTCCGTTGTTGGTTTATGGTTTGATTGGCTCTGGAGCTACTGGCAGGCATGTTGTAGCGCTAGGACTTCTGGGACAGTTTGCTGATCTCTCTCCAGTGGTTGCCTTTGTTTACTCTTGCCTACAGGAGGGAGCTCAGTTCCTCCACTTGTTCAGCAGGAACAGCTTGGGGATCTTGAGTCCTGGGCATATATATTTCTTTCCAACATGTCTGTAGCCCACCTGGATTCAATGCTGTCTCACAGCTGTGCATGTCCTGGCAGTATGGTGATATTTTGTTTGTGCTTTAATACATAAATCTTGCCTGAAGAGCAGAGAAGCAGAGGAGCCACTGGAGAGACTTCTTACCTCTACTGAATCCTCAGCCTGAAAAGGCCAAGCTCCTGTCTCCACCCCGCCTTATCACTTCCTCTCTCCTCCCAGCCATATCACTTCCTGTTTCCTCCTCTCAAGTGCTGGCATGAAAGGCGTGTGCCACCCCTGCCTGGCTAGCTCCGAACTCTGATCTCCAGGCAAGCTTTGCTTGTGAGAGCACAAGCAAAATATCACCACGCGGAAGCTCTTGAGAGGTTATTTCTTCCTTTGGCCCTTGATTATATTCATGCATCTGTATCTATACACAGGACTCCTCCGACAGCCACTTTTTCCATTGCTCTTGACCTCCCATCCTCTCTGTTATGACACATTTGACTTTAGATGGGAAAACACTTGTACACATCAAATAAAATCCTAAAAACACAAAAGAGACATATCAAAAGTAAAATAACTGAACAGTCTATCATTAGAATTGTTGACAGACACAGCCAATGGTTGTGCAAAGAGGTATTTAAATCTATAATCTTAAATTGTATACATATGCCCTTATCTGTTTATTCTTGGCAACCCAAGAATTACCAGTCTTTAAATATTTACTTTTCAAAGTATGGTGGTTTTAGTGTTGCCTTTGTCTATTGCCAGTCTCTAGGGACTCCGAATTCATGACTTTAATCCCAGCACCCAGGAGGCAGAGGCAGGTGGATCTTTGTCAGTTCGAGGCCAGCCTGGTCTACAGAGCAAGTTCCAGGACAGCCAGAGCTACACAGAGAAACCCTGTCTTGAAAAACTGAAAAGAAAGAAAGGAAGGAAGGAAGGAAGGAAGGAAGGAAGGAAGGAAGGAAGGAAGGAAGGAAGGAAGGAAGAATCACTCATAGACTTCTGCTGGGGCTTAATTGGCACAAAATTCTTAGTGCATAATTTTCAATCTATGCGCAAACATTCTGAAATGAAACATCTTTAATGTGCATAGTATTTAGCTGGATACTACTAAACACAGTCTCAACAAATCATGGCTGAAAGTTGGACATAAACTATATATCCATGGGACTGAAAATTGTGGTTCATTTATGAAGAAAATGTTCCTTGGAAATTAAGTTGGATATTGTCAACTATTTCCATTCTGTGTTTCTTGGAACCTTAAGTGTCTCATGTAATTATTTTGGGGAGGTTGTGTGTGAGGGGAGGAAGAGATGTCCAAGTCTCTCTCCAGTCAGGACAGCAGGACAAAATGATGTGGATTCTACCCAAGAGAGCATTGGCCAAATGAAACAAGTATTTTAACATGAGAAACGATATCACTGATAAAATGTGAAAAAAGAAAAACGCAATAAAGCTAATAGACACACTACATGTACTCTTCTCAGTGCTTGGTGTTTTCCTTCTTCCTCAGTTCTTTTTTCTGAAGCATTTTTCATCTCTTTGCAGCACAAACGTGAAAAAGGGATGAAGGGAGTGTTTAAAATGGGGCGTGTGATGCTTTCACGCCACTGGGGAGTCGACTCAAGCCTTGCATTCAACCCAAGCCTTGCACATGCCCAAGTACTCTACCACCCAGTCACATGACCAGCCTCAAAGACTTGAAAGCTGGGAGTAGTCTTATTTGACAGAGTAAAATACCTCTTTTATATTCTTCTTTGACCTTGCAAATCAACTAAAATGAGCCAGAACTGGGGATGCGGCTCAGCCACAGAGCACTTGCTTGGCATGCACGAGGCCCTAATCCATCCCTAGTTTCACACCCTCCAAAAATGGTCTCCCATTCCTTTGAGACACAAAGCATTAGCTAACAAATCTGATCCACAGATTTGGTTGATGTGCTATCATGATGGTCTATGACAGGGGAAGAGACAGACACAAATATAGAACATTTATTATATGGGTCTTATGGAAATGAGACACACCGAGTGTTTCAAGACTTTAATGATACTAAAAATTTCAATCTAGGGAGAACGGAAGGTTACTTAAAAGATTTACCCAGGTGGGTAATAGGCTCCTTAAAAACTAGAGTCTCAGGTCTGTAGCTAGAGTTTTCCTGCCTGGCCCACAGTCAGGACAAATCTCTCTCACCTGCCAGTCCCATAGCCGTCAGACCCAACCAAGTAAACACAGAGACTTATATTGCTTACAAACTGTATGGCCGTGGCAGGCTTCTTGCTAACTGTTCTTACAGCTTAAATCAATCTATTTTTATAAATCTATACCTTGCCAAGTGGCTCGTGGCTTACCGGCATCTTCACATGCTGTTTGTCATCGTGGCAGCTGGCAGTGTCTCTGACTCAGCCTTCCACTTCCCAGCTTTATTCTCCTCCTTGTCCCACCTATACTTCCTGCCTAGCCACTGGCCAATCAGTGTTTTATTTATTGACCAATCAGAGCAACACATTTGCTATACGGAACATCCCACAGCTCAGGTCTACTTGAAACTTCATGCAGGTTGGTGTTACCCGGTATTGGAAAAACTTCCTAAAATGCAAATGTATTTAAAAGCCATTGCTAAGGTTTGGGTATGAAACCCAACGTATGTATATGTATAGACTTGTTTGACCTAATAACAGTGTTCAGAGGTGTGGCTTTAGGGAAGTGATTGCAACAGAAGGCTTTGGACTTCATCCGTGGGTTAATCTACCAGAACCCTGGTGGTTCAAACACTTGCCCTTTTGTTGGATTTATTATATGATAGCATAATGAGAGGTGGTGGAAATCAGGAACCAGGGTCAGTCTAGTTGGAAGAAGTAGGTCTCTGGAGCCATATCCTGAGAAGTTATACTTTGTCCTTGACCCCCCTTTAAATACCTTTCTGTTTCCAAGCTACCACATGGTGAACATCTGTGCCCCTTCACATCCTTCCTTATTCCATCATGTTCTGACTCACCACAGACCCAGAAAAATGGAAGCAGCTGACCGTGAGCTGTGATTTCCAAAGCCATGAGCCAAAATGAATCTCATTTTCTAAGTGGATTTTTCAGGTTATTTGGTCACAGCAATGTAAAACTGGCACAACCATTACTAATGCACATTTTTGCACATTATATAATTTACCCCTTTATTTAAATTTTTACAGCACATATTAATTATACATAATAATACACGTACATCATATTGTGATACTATTCCTTTCCCTACTTCCCTATCTTATCTCCCTCCCACTGACCTTCCTCTTCTCAACCAACCTTCTTTCTTTCTACTTTCATTTCCCCCCCAGTCTTTTTTTTTTGGGGGGGGGTGGACCCAAAGAATTTAATTCGGGTTTATGCATGCTCACCAGTGAAGGGTTATGTACGGTACATAGGTAACTTCCCAGTGACTACAGCACTAATGTAAATATTTCTCCCTTCCCCTGTAACTGCCAGTAGTTTTCAGGGAGCTCTGGAGTCTCCTGACTGCCTCCGCTCTATCAATCCTGAACTGCCTTCAAATTATCAGGAAGGGGCGGCAGGGGTGGGGGATGGGGGATGGGGCCTGAGCCTCTCTTTCATCCATGCCGCTGGAATGCTGACAACCCCGATCTTGTTGTGCAGCTCTGGTTTGGCAATCACAACCGCTGTGTGCTCATGAGTGCATTCATGCCATGTCCAGAAGATAAGGTTCCACGCAAGCTTCCCTCTCCCTTCCTGTTCTTACGTTTTTAATGCTCGCTCCATCTTTCACAATGTCCCCTGAGCCGTCTAGGAGACCGGGACTAGATATCTCATTTAGGGCTGAGCATTCAACACTCACTTTTTCTAGACACTTGACCAGTCATGATCTGCAGTAACTACCACCTGACGCAAAAGCAAAGCAAAACAAGCAAACAAAATAAAACAAAAAACAAAGCCCCCCTCATATCAACAACAAAGTCCCCTGCTCTAACCAAAGCTGAAAACAGAACTTATCTGTGGGCATGAGAATGAAGGCAGGTTGATGGATATAAAATATCAATTTAGCAAAACAGTAGCAGTAGTTTCTCCAACACGGTGTTTAATCTTCCCAGCCGCAGACTTTTGACCAGGTTTATAGCACCAAGCCTGAATTACTTCCCGTTATGTGGCCCTGAAATGCAATTAGAAAGTAGTTGTTTACTTCCATCACAGTTATGCTGCTAATACACTGATGAGACCGTCTTGCCTGGCAAGTTGGCAGTGTAGCATGCAAGATCCGCAGCTGAGTAAGACTTTGGGGATGACAATTGTCCCCAGTAGCTTGCATAGTACCTCTGACATTATGGAAGCTAGCAAACAGGAAAGAAGTTTCCAGTTCCGTTCCAGCTTGATCTTTCTATGTCCTGCACACGAAGTCTATGGTGTCTTCAGCTACAGGGTCTTACCATTAGATCCACTGAGCAACTAAGAGAGGAGAGAGGAGAGAGGAGCAGTACCATTATTGTTTTGGGAGCCCTTAGGCCTTCCTGACTAACAAGTTAATACAAAGATATACTACCCCTGGTTCTGGAATTTTCCTTTAATAGCCAATAACTTCTGTGCCCAGCTTTATTCACCCACACAGGGTGCCTCTGTCAAATTACTTTTTCCTTCATAAATTTGATTTTTAAAATTAGCTTATGAAGTAGCGTGTTTCCTATGGCATTTTCAAATATTTTTATTTTGTATGACCCTTCCCCTTCCTGAAAGGAAACGTATCAGATCCGGACCCCCCCAAGACCAAGTTCTCAGCACAAAGGAGATTTATTTACCCCAGAAGGACAGAGGGCAGAGAATAAGAAGCAAAGACAGGAGATGGAGGAAGAGGGAGAAGGGAAAAGTAAGAAGGGAGAGGGGGCAGGAGTATTTGTCCAGGGGAGGGGTTGGGGACAAAGGACTGCCTTTGGATAGAGAGGAGACAGACATGGCACATAGGCAAATGGTGGTTTACAAGGGCAAAAGGAGAAATCTGAGTTAGGATGAGGCGTGTGATTTTAACTGGGCATGTCAATTAGCATCTGAAAAAAAAAGTATCCTTGCTCCACCAAGTCCAGCACAGGACCACACTGCACTACCCCAGGCCATGCCCTGTGAACCAAGCAGGGGGAGGGAGATGTTTACCATCAGACTCGATGCTTTGATTCTTAGGGCCCTTCCAGCAGTGTGCGTAGAGGTTGCACCCTCGTTTGCAAAAATCCATTGATCTAGAGTGAACGCAGTGATCTAACCTCAGAAGGAAAAATGTGTTGAGGACGGCCAGTGAGCTCGGAGATGTACCTCTGTGTGTCTGCAAAGCTCTGGCCTATCGACTTGCCTATGCGACACAAGCAGGCTATTTATAAGGTTGCCACTCAAATTCTTATGTTCCTGAGAAGGGAATCGGATCTAAGTGTCTTATTGCCCATCCTTTCCTATGCCAGAAAGTTGAACAACTAATCAGTTTGTTTATTAGTGATGAATTATTTCTGATATGTCACGGTATTTAACCAGGTCTTTTCTCAAGTCTTGTTCTAGAAACTGCTGCAGTCTCTAACCTACTGCCCCTGTTTTTCTCAGGCTTTGAGTCTGAATCCTTTTCTGGCGGCTCTCCCCTCCCCCTTCTTCTTCTCCCTTCCTCATCTATAGGCACTCCCTTGGCTTAATATTAAGAAATATTTTGTTGGTATGTTCATCAATACAGACATGCATCAAAGAACCAGATACCTTTTCTGATCTTAATTAGACGTGTGTGGCCTCAACCCCCTCTTTTCATTTCTACAGATCTGGGGTACATTTTTCTATCTTACAGTCTCTTTATCCTACTAAGGATTGGCAGGTACGTCAGCCTAGAACACAGTTCATACCGTTCTGTTTTCCTTCCCAGAATCTTAAATGCTTCTCAACTGCTTACACGCATAAACTCCAACTCCTTATCTTAGCATTTATTGAATAGTCTGCTCATGTCTCAACTTCCCTTTCCTCTCTTATCTCAAACTGTTCTCTGAAAAAGTCCGACTCGGGTTAAGCCGCTCTTCCTGGTGGCCCCTCAAGCAAGTTTCATTTATTCCTCAGCAAAAGCGTTAACCCAGTTTTGTTTTCTGCCCCTGTGTATGTATTTTGTGTTTGGGGCATTTCACCTCTCATCTCTAGATGCTATCCAAACCTCCTTATGTTGCCACACGCACATCTGTACGACCGTCTCTAGTCCTGTCCACACCACTTTTGATCACGTCTTGTTTGCTGACTAACACTTTTTTTTTTTTTTTTTTTTTTTTTTTTTGGTTTTTCGAGACAGGGTTTCTCTGTGTAGCTTTGCGCCTTTCCTGGAACTCACTTGGTAGCCCAGGCTGGCCTCGAACTCACAGCGATCCGCCTGGCTCTGCCTCCCGAGTGCTGGGATTAAAGGTGTGCGCCACCACCGCCCGGCCGCTGACTAACACTTTTTAAAATTACTATTTATTCTGGTATGTTTTTCATTCCAAGTCTCTGAGTTTCAAGATCAGGAGGACATGGCACACTCCCCATGCGGATTCCCATCTATACAGTGCCTCGGGTTAAATAAAACTCAGAAATTCCCGAAGTTGTCCTCACAGGCGGAAGTCTTGCTGTGAAAAGAGACTTGGTCAGATCATGAGCAGGTTGTTTGGTTAACAGCATCCGAGTTAAAGGGATGTAAGCCTGGCTATGTGCTTACATGGTCCAGTGGGACTAAGTGGCCCCTTCTAGTACAGACCGTCGAGGTTGGCTCATGGAGAACATGAGACAGTGGGCACGAAGAGTGTGGCACACACAGAAGTAGAAAGGCCACTGGCGGGGAAAGGCCAGTCTCATGGTCTTGTAAAAGTCTGAAAAGTCAGCTTCTGCTTAACATTAATAACACTCTCTCACAGGCCTTGCTGTGTAGACCTGTAATCCCATGGCACGTGGAGGCGGAGACTGGAGGATTCTGACTTTAAGGCCAGCCTGGGCAACTTAGCGAGACCCCGCCTCAGCTTTAAAGGGAAAAGTGAACAAGTAGCTGGGGATATAATTCAGTGACAGACAATTTTCCTAGAATGCAACTGACCCTAGGTTGACCCTCCATAACTAACAAAAGAAAATAAAAAGAAAGATTTGTGCTCTCCGTTACGTGTTTAACCAAACCTCAGCCTGGCCATTTTTCATGTTTCACTTACCAGATGCAGTGTTATTTCACCCCAGCAGGTGGCACTGCATCTCCGCAAAATTCCTCCCCTCCCCTCCCCTCCCCTCCCCTCCGCTCTGCTCCGCTCCTCCCCTTCCCTCCCCTCCTTTCCCCTCCTCTCCCCTCCGCTCTGCTCTGCTCCTCCCCTTCCCTCCCCTCCTTTCCCCTCCTCTCCCCTCCGCTCTGCTCTGCTCCTTCCCTTCCCTCCCCTCCTCTCCCTTCCCTTCACTCTTGTCCCCCCACCCCACCCCCAATATGGGCAAGTGTTTTAAAGAACCAGATCTCATGATTTGTTTCTACCTTCCGCTTCTCACATGGGAAAGTTTGTTTTCACCCATTATTACAGAGTCCCCACTCACCTCCGGAATACCTCTCGGGTATTTTAATCAGCGGGGGGTGAAAGGCATGGGCAGGTGTCTGTTGCTGTTTCTCCCATTTTCTACAAGTCAGACTCACTTATCGGAGTCACGAAAAACACCAAAAGCAAAGTCTAACTGCCATCAGCTGTCTCCACTGTCCCAGACTGTCCTGCCGTTGGCCCAGCCCCTTAGTGAGGTATGTGTCCACTAACTGTGATGTGACAAGAACAATAGCAGTCTCAATATTAGAAGATGCCCGAGGAGTCATGAAATAGACTTTTGTAGGTGTATGTGTGTGTGTGTGTGTGTGTGTGTGTGTGTGTGTAGATGTGTGTGTGTGTAGATGTGTGTGAGTATATGTGTGCAAAAAAGATTCTGTAGGCTTACTGTCTCATTCTTCTTTGTAGTATCTAACCCCTGGTAAGTCCTCAACAAGTATTTATTGAATAAATAAAAACTGAAATGAAATAAAGAAATGAAGAACAGTAAGTTGGAAGGGTCTTATAGATAGAGTTGTGTCGTCACCTCTTTCCAATATGCTGAATCGGCCCCCCCCGCCATGTCTTGGCATGTGATGGATTTCAAAGAGATAATGAAGTTAAAAATGAAGCTCTTAGAATGATCTTAATCCAATCTGACTGTGGTAGCTGTATAAAGAGGAGATGAACGCACACAGAAAGATGCCGGCTGTGTGTACAGTGAGGGGCAGCTAAAGGATTGCAAGCCAAAGAGAGAGGGACGGGAAAAGCCCAGAGAGTTTGGAGTTTTATAACCTATAGCCTTGGATGGCAGGGTCTCAAGGGACTTTTCTGTTGGCCTACTGCAAAGTACCCAGACTCTCTTCAGTGGAACTGATCTCTTTAACAGCCGTGGTACCCAGACTGTCTTCAGTGGCACTGATCTCTTTAACAGCCGTGGTACCCAGACTCTCTTCGGTGGCACTGATCTCTTTAACAGCCGTGGTACCCAGACTCTCTTCGGTGGCACTGATCTCTTTAATAGCCATGATTGCCTCCCACACAGCTTTAACTGAGCTCACACTCATCTCTTTGCCAAACTGCGTGGTTTTCACATCCTTACACTTTGCCTCTTACTCCCTAGTCTCACTACAAGTCAAACAGTGAGCAATAACCGTGCCTCCTGAAGACCACACTGGGTTGGGATTTCCTCCACCAAAAGAATTAGCCCATTACTTTCGAATGCATCCTCACTTTCATTTTTCATGACATGGGTAAGACCAAGCCAAAGTCTTTACCAGAATATAACCTGAATGAACGCTAGCTCAGCTCCCGCTAGAGGCCTTGTTCCCCCTGAAACTCCAAGAACACAGTCTTTACTGTTGGCATCTCCCTTGGCGTTCTGGTCAGAATTCAGCACTCTGATCAGAACTGCTCACAGACCGGAGCTTTTAGCATTGTAGGGCATCTCTCACTCCAATCTCTAAAGCCTTCCAAATCCAACCCACGGACCAACACCCCACAGTCAGGCTTATTACAGTGGCAGCAGCAGTTTTCTGTATCTCTTTTTTCTTGGCTATGATGGGTAAATGGCAGAAGTACTTTCAAGGAAGAAGGCTTTGTCTGGGCTCATGGCTTCAGAAATTTCAGTCCTTCGTAGTGGGAAAAACACGTTGGAAACGGTTCTGTCCACAATGAACACAGAGAGGGAAGTTCATGTAGATGTGGTCTAAGAAGCAAAAGGAATGGGTCTGAAGGAGAGGTGGGTGTAACCTTTATTTAAAGGCCCACCCCTACTAACCTGTCTCCTGTAGCCAGGCTACAGCCTTCAAAATAGCCACCAGCTCAGAAGCAAGCCTCTCAGGCAGGAGGAGCCTGTGGAGACCATTTCAGAGTCACTCCGTGACAGTTGTCCAAGCAGATTTACTTAGGTGGGAAGAAAGGAAAAGGAATAGAGGGAAGGAAGAGAAGGGGGAAGAAAGTAGAAGGCAAGCAAGGAAGATAAGAGAGAGACAGAGAGAGACACACACAGAGAAGGACCAGTGATTTGTAGCAACGCTTAATAATTGGTGACAGTTTTCGGAAACGGATGATTCACTTGGTTTTGAGCAATCTCTGAAATAAGAAGTCGAATGGTTTCTGGCCAAGTGGATTGTTTTATTAGTTCTCCTTTTATCCGGCTCTGACTCATGTGATAAATCACAGGGTGACTTCAGCAGCTCTTCTATCTCAGTGAGGATAAGTCTTCCCTGGCTCCCATGTCAAGCCTGGCCGCCGCCGTCAGACACCACGCAGCAGCCTGTGTTCCTCTTCCGACATCATGGAAAATTACCCTTTCAATAGGAATGTGGAAGATTTTGGGAACGCATCCATATTCACATTTAGAAAATTTCAGGAAATCTAACACAGGGGTTTATTAGGTTCACACCTAGAATAAGAACTACTGCTCCAAATAAATGCCAAGTGAAGGGACCCTAGCCCAGACAGGAAGCACAGTTTCTCCTATTTCTTACTCAAATGTGAATTATTGCCTTTTATTTCTTGCAATATGTCTGGTGTGAGAGGCACAGCCTAAATGCCTGAGTTCCATTTATTGATGGGCTTTCATTTTTAGCCTCCTCGTGGGAAGTGTCTTAGGCTACACACCTCACTGGATCTAGTCATCTATGAAACTCCAGCTGTGTTCTCTTCTCGCACAGTCTCAGGAGTTGGCAAAGGAAATAGATATGAACCAGAGTGATAATTCCTGTTTTAGAGACGATATGGCTGGAAATGCAATACCTTAGCTCAGAAATTGAATCCATTCCTCCAGTGGAGATTGCTGGCATTTTATCATGCGGTGAGGGATGCATATATGAGTCACTGCTGCGTTCCATGCATTGCTAGCGACTCACATTATACCTGGGCAGCAATATGTTCTTGTAAGTTAAACAAGAGTTTGTACTAAAATACACGACGTGGAAGTCCCACTAGCTACCAAACACTGTGTGAGCTTGGACCCCAAGACCGTGTGTAAGGATAGCCCTGTCCCTTTATGAAGGAGAGGGAGGGAGGGGGCTGAGGCATCCAGTGGAGCAGTAGTGGGTGGGGAGAGAAGAGGGTGAATGTCACGGTTTTAAAGAGATTGTCTGCTTGTAGATGCTGACTGATAAGTGCCCATAGAGAGGCAGAGGAAGGTACCGTGATGACCCCCAGACTCGCTCTGGAAACTAGCTGGGTAGATGAAAAGTGTTCCACAGGGGAAAACCAGTTACACAGAAGTGCATATTGTATACTTGTGTTGTATATGTGCATCGATGGAAATGTGAGTGTGTTGGGGACAGGTGTGGCTTGGAGTTTAGTAGACTACTGTCTTTTGAGTCTAAAGACAGGTAAGCCTTAAAGACCTAAACACTACTAATCAAGAATGTAGCACATACCTCACTCTGATACAGTCATAAAATTCCAGTTATTAAAAGACCAGCTTTTGTTTTCTGTTCACCCTGTATGAGGTCCAACGTGTACAATTCTTGCCTTTGAAGCTCTTCTGACTATGGGAAACTGTACAGATGCAGACCGTTAGGACAACTGAGGACACAGAGGGTGTAAGCACATGGAAACATGGACTACAGCAAAGCCCCAAGGGAGCCTTCCTCCACCATCTTCAACATTGAACATCTATCTCCCTATGGAGATGTTGCATACATAGGCCAAGTGGTGGTGCCCGCGTAAGTCACCCACAGCTCTAGGGAGCTGGAGACAGAGCCTCACCTCATTTGCTCTGTCACCTACATTTTTGTACAGACAGACAAGAGTTCAGGAGACTGTGGCACTCACTGCCGACTCAGCAGTTCCTGGGGAATGGGTGGGCATTTGACGATGCCTGCATTCACCCTTCCCTGAACAGAGCATCACAGAGCTGTGGACGTCCCAATAGTCCATAAGCATGATGCTTAAATTAAAAATGCAAGCAAGTAAATACAAACAGCGAGCAGGAAAATTAATTCTTGTTCTACCCATGGCTTTCTATCTTGCCCTTGGCCAATGGGCAGGGATGGTAAGTGATTTTCAGTTATTCTCTAACATTCTTGGCCTCCACTGTATTAAACACAAGTCAGATTGATGACCCTTGAAAGTCTTTCTGGAAAAAAAAAAAGCTGAAATATAATGCCCTGGGGCCTTATCCTTGTTTTACAGTTCCTATCTTTTGACAAAGAACGCAACACATTATTAAGAAGGAACTTGAAGTAGTAATGATTATTTATAGTTGAACTAAACTTTGGAACATTCTCATAATTTTGGGTTTCTTTTTCTGTTTAAGGCAAAGTTCTTTCCTGGGGGGAAAAAAAGCATTCCCCAAGAAGGAATAAAGAGCACAGTTCAACTGGGGGCTACATTCCATGTGCAAAGTGAACGTGTTCTCCACACAGCTCTGACCACTGGGCCATCACATTTCAGAACACACAGCTCACCACAGAGAGAAAGGAACCTAGAGAGGAAATTCTCACTAATTCTGTTGCCTTGTGTCTTAGTCTGTTTGGGCCGCTGTAACAAAATATCTTAGTGGGGACAATTTATACATGACAGAAATGATTGTTCATGGTTCTTGAGGCCAGAAAGTCCAAGGTTCTAGTAAATTCTCGAAGTCGGCTGAGCTCTTTTTCTCTGTATAAAAGATGATAATTCTCCCACGTGGGAGGCTGAGGCTGGTGGGTCATGTGTTTGAGACCAGCTTGGGCTACATGGGGATATCCTAGGGCACTTTCTTGTTGAACCCTCACATAAATTGATAGATTTTCTACAGTCATTTATTTCTTCCTTCTGCTTTCCTATAATCTCCCAAATTTACTCAACGGACAATCACTTTTAGAGATGAAATTAAGAAGATAATGTTATGGATCTTACTTTGCTTAAGAGTTAAAGTTGTGCCTGAGGAGATGATTCCGTTGGTGAAGCCTCTGTGCCAGAATGAGGACTTGAGACTGGATCCTCAGCTTCCCAATCAAAAGTGCTCAAGGTGGTGTACATCCTAGTGCTGGGAGGGTGGTGCACATCTGTCTGCAATCCCAGTGCTGGGGAGGGTGGTGCACATCTGTCTGCAATCCCAGTGCTGGGGAGGGTGGTGCACATCTGCAATCCCAGTGCTGTGGAGGGTGGTGCACATCTGTAATCCCAGTGCTGTGGAGATGGAGACGGGAGGATTCTTGGAGCCCAACAGAATTCATAAGCTCTAGTAGGTTCAGGAAGTGATCTTGTCTCAAAAAACAAGGTACAGAGGAAGTGAAGAAAACACTGATGTCGACCTCTGACCTTCACACATTGAACACATGCATGGCCACATAACCTAATACCACACACACACACACACACACACACACACACACACACACACACACACACGCACACTGTTTTATTTTCAACAGCTCAAAAGTTGCAATTTACCTAAATGCCGTCTGCGCGTTCTTCACTGGAGGAAGACGACCAAAGTTCAGTAGCAAATGGCAGGCAGGCTTTGGGGAATTCCTCAAAGAAAGCCTCCTGGGAGATTTGTTTTTTAGAACTGAGTCCTGAGGAGAAAGAAGTCAGACAGTGGGGATAAGGACCAGAAAATTTCGGGCAAAACCAGTAGTGATTTTGGTACCCTGGAAGGGATGCTGCTCTGACCATCTGAGGATACACCCTGTGGCGGAGGCATCTGTGAGAGGTGGGGGAGCACCTGAGATGAGGGTGGACGTAGACGGAGCCAGTAGACCTAGACTTGGCTCTGCAGACTTTTTCTTAAACAGGTCAGAGAGTAAATGTTTGAGGCTTTATGGGCCGTGTGTCCTCCTGGGAAGTGCTCTCACTACTGTATGAGAACAGACACAGACAATATGGAGGCTAATGACCATCCCTAAACTTTACTTCGTGATAAAATACTACCGCTTGATTTTCGTACAATTTCACGAGTCACAGACTCCTCTTTAAAAGGTTTTCAACCATTAGACAGTTGAGAATTCATTCTACAGCATATCCCCAAACAGGGCAGAATCTGTTCCCAGACTCCAGTCTGCACACCCCAGTTCTAAAACCATGATGAAAAGTAAAGATTTTTTTCCCCATTAAGAATATTAAGAATTTGTTGAATTTCTTTAAGAGGATCTGGGGGAAAGAGTTTCTTGTTTCAAACCTCTTTTATGAAATCACATTGGAAGTCTGTAGGGCAAGACTTTCAGGGGCTCTGAATGAAGACAAAAGCCATTAAAGTCAGGAGCAGTGATGGCGGGCTAGGTGGTGACAGCAGCAGGCTTGGCAGCTGCCTCCATATGGGAGGGAACTAACAAGGACTCAGCCTCCCCTTCCATGTGCCGGGGCTGGGCCCTGTGCCAGACCCCGTGACACACCCTTCTACCAAGTCCTCTTTCTCCGAAATGAAGTACAAATCTCCCCCTTCTCTCAGACACCCCTATTTCTGGCTTGAAAGATGGTTGGAACTCTTGCATTCTAGTCCTGTATCACTATTGGCATTATCTCCACAAAGCTCCTGTGACTGGGAAGATGAATAGCCCCACAAGCTGAAATAAAATCAAATTCCTTTTCAACTCTAATTCATCAGGAAATTTGGCTATAGCATGTGAAAATAGAAAGCTGGGCTGGAGGAAAGGAACCAGGGAATGATACACTAAGAGTGGGGTGAAGCAAAGGAGACCAGTGGTCAAGCTCTGTCCCTTGAGGTCACTGTGGTAATGCTGCATGGCAGGAGAGAGGTGATGTGAAGAGCAGCTCTTGGGAGATGAATCGTGTTCCCACAAAATTCTTACCTTAGGGTTGGGTCCTCAGCATCCCAGAATGTAAATGCTTTTGGAGACAATCTTTTAAGAGAGGACAAAGAAAATAAGTTTATAAGGGTGGACGGTAATCAAATATGATTCATACCTAGGTAAGAATTGGAGATTATGATACAGATAGATATAGAGGAAAGACTATACAAAGACCTTGGGAGGAAGTAGCTACCTGCCAGTGCATTGGTCTGTTTTCAGTTACTGTAACAAAATGCTTGAGGCTGGGTACTTTAAAAAGAGAATCTTCTATTTTATTTAGTTTAAGTCATGACACTGGCTTCTGTTCAGCTCTGGAGAAGTTTTAATGGAAGTTGGCTTTCACTGTGGTGGGAATGTGTAGGGAAGAGAGACCAAGAGTCCCACAAGGAAAAAATATGCTAATTCCTTCTGAGTAACTCTTCCAATGACCTAGTGACCTTCCATTAATCCCTACTTTCTTTATATTGCCGCTCTGGAAAACAAGGTGAAACCATATCTAACCCATAGTAACTAGCTGAGCTGTTCAAGCCACCCAGTCAATGGCAGTTCTTATGGCAGCCCCAGCCAATTGTGACACTGGCCAAACCGTGAATAGGGAGGTGTTGCCTATGACATAATACTTCTCTTGGTGGGGGTGGTTGCTGTTATAATTTTACTAAATACATTAGAGCTAGGACATTGTGACAACAACTTTTATAACTTTTTTTTTTTTTTTGAGACAAGGTCTTACTATGTAGCTCTCTCTGGCTGTCGTAAAACTCACTATGTAGACCAGGCTGGCCTCGAACTCAGAGACCCACCTGCCTCTGCCTTCTGAGTGCTGGGATTAATGATGTGCCCAGCTATGCTTGGCTAACTTTTCCAATCTTAAAATACATTTTCTTTATCTCTGTACTGTAGATGGAAAGTGAAAGCTGAGTATTTTCTCAGCAAGAGCTATAGAGTGACGAGCTCAGGAGACCATCCATAATACATTCAAGCTGAGGCATCAGGAATCTCCTGGGTTGGCTGTCCATTTGTCAAGAGCTGCAAAATCGTTGGGATGACATTGCTGTTCTGTTCAAAAGAAGGGTGTGCCTATTAAACATGAGTGCATTTCCACTCTGCAGTTCTATTTTTTAAACCTGTATGGGTTTTCTATGTGAATTATGAAAATGTTTCCATCTGAGTTCTGCTTGAAATTGGGGTCATGGCAGGCTAGCTTCAACCATGTTCCACCTTTCTACCTCACATCCCCCCTTTTGAAAAATGATCTTTTGCTTTTTTATCAAACAAAGCAAGTGAATGTGTGGTGAGTGAGTTGACTCCTACCTGCTCTTGAGGCCACATAGAGGAAGAGGAGGAGCAAGTCCAGACTGGAGGGAAAGCAGACTGCAGGCCCCGGGTGGGTTGCTCCTCTCTGTTTCTGTTGGCCATATCTATCTCCCCTGGTGGTCTTGGTTCTGTTCCTGAGAGCTGACCATGATGCCTGCATCACCTATGCATTCACCCTCAGCTCCCTGGTTGGCTGCCCCATAGGAGGTAGGCAGAGAAAGCTGTCTGGGTCTTTATCTTCTCTTGCTTCTGCATGCCTTATCACAGTTCTGGACATTCTGTCTAGAGCAGCAGTTCTCAATCTTCCTAATGCTGTGATTCTTCACAGTTCCTCATGTTGTGGTGACCCCCAACCATAAAATATTTTTGTTGCTATTTCATAACTGTAATTTTGCTACTGTTGTGAATCATAATATAAAACTCTGATATACAGAATATCTGGTATGCGACCCCTGAGAAAGGACAGCTTGACCCCCAAGGGGCTTGTGACCCACAGGTTGAGAAACACTGGTCTAGAGCTCTTGGTAGTTGCCTCTGTGCATGCCCCATTTTGGTCCTACAGACCCACAGTTGGGAATAACTGCTGTCCACCCTGTTGTTGGTCTCTGGACATGCCACCATCCTTGTCTCCCTTGAAACTACCCACAACTTTCATTACACAGTTCTCAGTGAACACTGTCTGTTGGGCCTCTGGCCAATACAGATTCTTGGCACAGAGGACATTTGCTTTTTTATATTAGAAACTAATTTGCCATGCGTTTTAGTGCTTAGACACCATTTCTCCTTCTGTCTACTCAATGCGGACCATATCTCCATCATTTATGTCTAAGTGGGCTCCTGTACCTTTTGAATCATTCCTACATATGTGTTCTTGAGTTTTCACTGATGCTTAAGCTGGGAGAGCTAATGTGTGGAAGGGAAACAGGAGCAGATGTGTATATCCAGTCGCGTGCTGGGAAGTGTTTAAAAATCAGGCTCTGTGGAAGAAGAAGGGGTGAGTCCCCCTGACTGACAATGCTTGAACTTTTCTGTGTTGCAAATATTTTTATCAGAATGATTTTAAGTCACAAGTGTGATATTGCCGAGCACAGTTTGGGAGGAGAGGCTGCCTAGTTGTCAGCTCTTGACAGCTGATACAAGCTGGTTCCAGGATGTCACTGTTTATGTGCAGTTAGGGCAGATTATGATGAGGACATTTGCATCACTCTGGGGACTGAATAGGTTAAACTATTACGGTAAGGAACTTTGTCGATCATCACGCGCAACACAGAGGTATTAGTCGGCAGGTGCACATGAATGGGAAGCACAGGTGTGTTTGGCCTGACTGTTATACTGTCATTCCAGGTTTCAAAGGTGAAATGCAGGCTACCTCGTGATCCTAGAATCCCAGCACATGTGACAGTTTCTGAACCATTGAGCATATTGGCTTATTAGCTGCAAAGAAAGTTTCAGTTAGAGATTCAAGCTTGTTTTTACTCTTTCTCAGGTCAGTTTTATGTCTGATTAGCATCACTGATGGGGTGTGGGTGTATTAGTGAAAGGTGTTGGGACAACTAACTTGGTAGCGTTGTCCTGTTCCGAACACATTCCTCAAATGGGAGCAAAACTAGCCCAAACTTGGAATTTGGAAGCCAGAACCATTAACAAAATGAGCAAAAAGTTCAGGCATTTCTGCAGATATTAAAAAACTTTTAGCCCCCCTCCCCACCCCGCCCAAACCCCAATTGACCATTACGAACATGAGCAAGTTCCAAAATCTGTCAGAGAAATTCTGGGGTGAATGGAATACTCAAAGTTATTACAGAAAATTAGTTAAGTTTCAAGCTAATAGCATTTTTAAAAAGTAGATTAAGTGTCCACCATGATTCTCGACATGTATGTTTGAATGAGACAGTCCAAAAGCCAGCAGACGGAGCTGGAGAGATGGCCAAGCAGTTAGAGCACTGGACTCTCTTGCAGAGGACCTGGATTTGGTTCTCAGATCCTACATGGTGGCTCACAACCATCTGTAACTCCAGTTCCAGGGGATCTGATGCCTTTTTCTGACCCCTGAAGATATCAAGCATGTATGTGGTGATCATACATACATGCATGCAAAACACTTGTATATGTGTGTGTGTGTGTGTGTGTGTGTGTGTGTGTGTGTGTGTGTGTGTGTGTTTTAAAAATCAAATGTTGGAAAAGCCTAAGTAGAAATCTGTTTTTAAACCTATATACACATTAAGTTTCTGCAAATATACAGTACCTACAATCCAGTAGTAGAACTTGGTGGTAGATGGAGGGTGGACCTCAAGGTTGGGTCAGCTCTCTGTGTAGCAATACAGAAATCATCAGTAATAAAAGTAACTACCAGTAAACCTGCCTTTTGTCACCACTGTGTGCTAAACCACGTCAATGACGGAATAGTCCTTGAGGAAAATCTATTGTTGGGTTAAACATCACACAAGTTTCAATAACATATGTGCCAGTCACAAGGTTTTGTGTGTGTGTGTGTGTGAGTGTGTGTATGTATGTATGTATCATATACTATATCACTTGCCCTTTAGTTAACATTGTATTTTATACAGAAGCTAATTTGGAAAATTCTCATCTATCCAGTTGGCTCTCAACATAGCAATGATTTAGTTACTTATGCTTGTTTCTGGGACCAGCTCGTAACAACATTTCAAAATCACTGCTGATAAAATTTATATCTTCAATCCTTTGGGATATTCTTGCACTTAAGTAGTAGATTAAAATAAAATAAATAATATAGTGTCAAGATTATAAAGATGAAGTAAGAGAACTTGAGTTATGTCTTTTTTTGTGGACCCCTTTGAGTTTAGATTATAAACAATGAAAGAGTGCCAGTTGCGGGGTATATGTTATTTAGTACAGATCTGATTCCTGCAAAATATACTTTTCTGAATTTCATTCATTCTTTAAAGTAGAAATGTATGTTTTTTCTTTTAAAATTAAATTAAAAATAAAACTTGGGCCGGGCGGTGGTGGCGCACGCCTTTAATCCCAGCACTCGGGAGGCAGAGGTAGGCGGATCTTTGTGAGTTCGAGGCCAGCCTGGTCTACAGAGCGAGATCCAGGAACGGCGCAAAGCTACACAGAGAAACCCTGTCTCGAAAAACAAAAACAAAAAAACAAAAAAACAAAAAAAAACAAAAAAAAAAACAAAAAAAATAAATAAAACTTGGGATCAATAGCCTGAGCTAACGGTTGCCTGGATTTTTAACTCCAGTAGATTCGTTCCTTTCTTATTCATGTTTCTGGCATTGCTACACAAACAAAGCTCAGGGGAAGAGACGTTTAACTGGCTGTGTTTACTCTCTGCATGTGTGTGCACGTGTGCACATGTGTATGATGTATGTGTGTGGTAGGAGGCGGACATGCACCATGATGGGCATGTGGAAGTCAAGAATAACTTTGTGAAGTTCGTTCTCTCCTTCCAACTTTAAGAAAGTTCTGGGGATTGAACTCAGATCATCGGGTTCATGGACTAAGTGTCTCTCCCTGTTGAACTATCTTGCTAGACCTATTTTTTTCTTATTATTTATCTGATTTCATGTTTTGTTTACAACTATATTGTGGGTGTGTGTGCTAGGCAAATTATTTTTAAGTACATAGAGTAGGTACCAAATAATTTGAGAGATCCATGTTGTATGCTTTTACATCAACTCCTCCAGTGCATCTGCTTTATACATAATTTAAAATAAAACCATCCATAGCAACCACTAACATATACCCTGAAGGATTAGTTTTAGGTTCAATGGGTTCTGACATCAGAGAGAAACGTCTCTCCAGAGCCTATGGAAGAAGAAGGTGAGCACCAGAGTGACTTAACTTTCTAGAGTGGCTACTTCAGGCTTAGGGACTGAATGAACATCCCCAGAACGCTGTAACCCCAATGTTAAATAGTCCAGGGCTAGGAGATGAGGAAGCCAGAAGCTGCCTGTCTAGGCCAGCTGTTAAATATCACACATACATATGCAAATATACATACATGCATATGCACACACATGCACAAATGCACACACATGCCTGTGCACATGTGCACGGGCACAGACACACACACACAGACACACACACACACACACATTTTCAAAAGATAGCATCTTTTCTTCCTTTGGCAGTGTTGTTACCCAATATGAACCCTGTCCATTTTATTCATCATAATTAATCATAATTCCCATATGAGTAGTAGGAGAAGTTCGGATGTTTTATTGCTGAAAATACCAACACCAACCCACTCTGCTATTTCTTAAAGACTATAATGTCCAGAGACGGAATTTACCCCTGGAGTCCTACCAGCAGCCATTAAAACGAAAATGCCCCTGCTGGCAGATTTCAAACTTGCCTATTCAATGTGTTGTCTTAGGTTTTTTGAATGAAAATCATTTTTTCACGTTCTTGATGAGGACAGGCTGTGCAACAGGGCTCAGTTAGCTATGCTCAAGGGGAATTTTCTAAAATACCAATCAAAATTGTATATTAAGGACGTTTAAGGTTGAGACTGTTAACGTTTATTGTCCCTTCTTCTGATGAGCACGGGTCTGTGAAAGCAGTATGTTGTACTCCCAGTAATAACTGGTACAGGATGTTTGTGTTCCTATGTAATGTGCTCAATTTAACTGCACATAGAATCCTTCTTATTTCTAGGAATTACATCTACCAGATGTGGTAGCTCATAGCTTTAATTCCAGACTCAGATGGCTGATGCAAAATAATTGCTGTGAGTTCTAGGCCAGCCTGGGCTACAGTGTAAGTGCCTGTCTTTAAAAAAAAATCTATGAGAAGTTCTTAGATAATAGATCTTGAGAAAAAAAAATAGTTCTTCAATGTGTCAGATTAGTTTTTAAGGTGTGGGTGAGAGATGGAGGAAGCTTTTACAGTCTTCAGGAGGAATAACCAATTTCTTGGTGCTTTTCCCCAAGTAACCTTTGAATGCGGAAGTTCAGAATGAAGTTATTTTTTGATCAGGTAAATTTCAGGCAAGATCACGTATTCATTTTCTAGGTCAAAGCTGGACTATCAGAACCCAGGTTTGACTGAGCTGCTGATATGCCTCTCAGCGTTAGAGCTGGCTTCTTCTCTGTGGCCTTTATAGGGTAGAAAATTACTTGGATTTTGGAGCAATTTCATATAGTGTTCAGGTCAGGCTGGGAACTACTGCGGATGTTTGAAGGCCCACTCTCTGTACAGGTTGGTTTCTGAGCTGGGATAATAAACGAGAAATTAACAGGCATGCTCATTTCTTTGTGTGAACATAGTTCAGTTGGACGGGCGATTTGGAGAAATTATCAAAACTGTGCTTGAGAACAAAGCTGTGTTTTCTTTTTCTGAGTGTAAGGCACAGTCCCAATAGAAACCCAGTAGAATGCTCTGTCTATTCCCAGCCTTGTTTCTGATCCCCTCTATCTCCCTAGATAGGGGAAGTGTCTCCTAAGCCAGGCTAGGAATGAGAAGAGAGTTTGGAAATGGAAGGGCAGGATGAAAAAAATGGCATATTTTGGAACATTTTGTTTTAACTTGGAGATCTGAAAATTGAGCGGATTGGTGCCAAGCTGCCCATTTAAGGCCTAGATAGCATGAGATTGGCAGAGAATTTCTCCTTTTGTCTTCTGCTCTGGCCTTCACAAATGACTGTCACATGCAGAAGTAGCAGCGAGGGGAATCTGGGTTGGTAAAGCCACCCAGGGTGTTTAGGATCCCAGAGTACATGGATCAATACTTACAAGTTTTTAAGGAACTTGGCGAACTCTAAAGGAACGAGTTTGTATTGTGAAGTTTACATTGACTGAAACTGTGATCAATCTGATTGGACATTTCTGTCGCTTGGCTCATTCACCAAGGCTCCTTATGGCACATTTGAACTTTTAGTGGCTCCGTGAGAATGAACTCAAACAAACGCAATCAGATTTGCTTCATGGCCTTTTGGCCAAGATCTAGTGGGAAGGCCTTTAGAAAAACAGACTAAGTTTATTTTTGATGTGTGATGAACCCTCACTGAGCCCCCACAGTGTCAGAGGACTGCTGTTTATTTATCATAGACATACCAGCGCTGTTGGAGGACCTTTTGGAAAGTTGTGATGGTTTGGGGCTGTTATAATACAATATTGCTGGGCTGTGGAGAGAGACAGAGACAGAGAGACAGAGAGGGGGCGGAGCGTTAAAAAGTGTTAAAAAGTCTCCTTTCCAAGTTATTAAGAGAAATATAAATCAGTCTATGTAGTTTCCAATGAGATTTTTTTGGCATTTATGAATTTTTTCATTGATTGGTTTCTTGAAAACATAAATCTCAGAAGTTAAATAAGCATTCTTCAATGGAATGTTCTAATCCTATAAAAATGTTCTACGTCCACACTGTCAGATAAGTAACTATTAGCTACATGTCACTTTTAAGCACTTGAAATGTGCCTAGTGGGACTGAAAGCTCTAATCTTTAATTAATTTTAGCTCGAATAGTCACATGAGGCTATGATCTATCATAATTGAACAGTGCCGATCTAACCTCTTAATTCAATTTTCCCTGAAAAGTTGATGTAGAAAGCAATTCATAAGATAACCATAACAGCAATAAAAATATGCACACATTTCATATATCATGTGCTATCCCACTCAGCCATGACTGGCTTTCTCCTGTCTTTTCTCATTATCATTTTATGCAGCAATGCTTTGGCTCCCCAGTTATCTCTGCATTCCTTAAGGATTACATTTTTGCACCCTCCGAGCAACTACCACAAAAACTGTAGCCAAGCATATATACTAATAAATATTGATTGCCTATAATGACACTAATTCATTTATGCAGTAGACAGAGCTGACCTCGTTGTTTGTAGGTTCTGTGCTTCTAGATTGATCTACTTGTGAAAGTTACTTGGCAAACTGCCTGAACAACACCACTTTGCTTCTGTGGTTACTCACATACATGTGCAGAGTGCTGACAAATTTGAATTGCATGCTATGTATACTCCCAACTGAGGTCCAACGAGCACACACCCCGCTTTCCTGTTCCAGGTATCACACCTCAACACATGACCTTTCCACAGCACACACAATGTATTTGATAGCACGGTTTTTGTTGCATTTTTCTATATTCTTTAGTATTTTAGTGTTAAAATGGCTTTAATCACAGTGATGGTGTTGTCTGGTGTTTCCAAGCCCAAGAAAGCTATGGTGTACCTTGGAGAGAAAAACGCATTTGCTAGATAAGTAAACTTCATTCAGGCGCATGTCACAGAGCTGCTGTAAGGAGTAGGGAGTCGTTAGTAGGCAGTAGTGTAAAACAAGGTTATACACTGATGGGTTAGCAAGATGCCTCAACCAGAAGCTAGCAGGAACCTAACCCTGTATTTCTCTGTAGGAGCAACACTTCAATATTTGCTGATTTAGTATTTGTAGCTATTTTATAGAATATAACTACAGTGAATAATTAGGGTCTGTAGCATATGTATGTACACACACACAAACACACACGAATCTGGAGTGTTTGAAACAAGCGCCTTATTTTCTAAGCCCAGTGCATCTGTGAGTCTGGAGGACCGGGTCCAGCTGGTGGCCTGCAGCGATAGTCCCGAAGAGAGCTATTCCAGGGGAACCTCTGCACTCTTGGCCTGGTAGCTACTGCCGTCCATTTCATTTCTAACTCCCCACTTCTTGGGATTCTCACCCGCACACTTGATCTTCTCCCGAAGGTTTCCGTGATGACGAGCAAGTGAAAAGAACACCTGTGCAGTGAATACAGAATTGAGGAGCCTGGCCCCATTCCAGAGTTGGGGTTCCTTCAAGCAAGATTTATAACTGAGACACATGCCATTTGTCAACAGTGGGTCTGTCCTCAGTTTGGCGCTTGTCAGTTTTACATCTCCCCGACGGAGGCAGGACTCAACGGCTCTTAATTTCTGTAGTTGTTGCACTGGCCAAATGCAGTGAAAACTGGGGTCCTTTAGTTTTCTATTTTGTGAAAAGTTCCACTGGCATAAATCATATTCTCATTTTTGTTTGTCCCAGGATGCTGCATCTTTGAAAAGAGCACAGCGGGAGCCATAATTGACTTCAGTATTTACGAGTCCTTCAGTCACAAACGAAGATTCTGATATAGAAATGAAGACACGGAACTTGTAAAAAGGGATAGCGCCATAGCAAAGAGCAAAGTAAACATTTTCCCACCACCCCTATGTTCAGTAACCTGGATTAAACACACACACACACACACACACACACACACACACACACACACACACACACACCAAATTGTGTAGAAGCTTGCTGCTTAGGGAAAGACATTCTTTAACTTTTAACCAAAATCAACTAACTGGTAGCTTCAGGTTAGCCAAACTTTAAAGGAGTCTTGCATTTGGATAAACCTACTTATGAGCCCCTAAGAATTTCTAGAAAACCAACCCATTGTCTTGACTGCAACGATTGAAAACTGGCTTTGGCCATTCCACAACCCGCATTTAACACCTCCCCAGTGTGAACAGTTATACTTGAACAACTTGAAAGTGGTTATCGTCTGTCTCCACTGTGAGATGCTGTTGTGGGATAAACCCTTAGCCTTCATTTCACTAAAAACTGACAATCAGCCGAAGTGGTAAAAATAAAAACAAACCCAAACCCCCAAACCCCTCCATTCCATTTGTATCCACCAACCGTACTGTATTTGTTATAGGCATGTTTTTCTTTGTAAATAATGCATATATCACTTTCATAGCTTTATTGCAGGAGGGCATTGTTACTTTAAATCTGGAAAGAATTTCAAAAATTAGTTGTCAAAATTTATCAGCATCTGTCCTCACCCTTGTTTCCCTGTCTCCCCCAGCATGCCGAAGCCTGGCAAGCAGTGAGCCAGAAGCTCCACATTGTGTAGTCCATTTGGTTGAATTTTCCTAGAAGCAGACTTACCTTGCCATGAGCAGAATCTAAATTGAGCACTCCCACAGACAGGCACCTTAGGCTAGACCATGAAAATTCCCTTAGTAATGTGTTTATGTGTACTTACAGTTCTGATATTTTAGTCATTTTAAATTTATTTTCTTAAAAGTACCTTCCCGTTGTCTAAGCTTCATACGTCATGAGATCTGGGTCCTCCTTTACCCCTGTGGGTTCCTAAGTCTTTGTGCTGTTTTTCCTCCTGTAACATAGGCACCTGCCTGGCCCGATCTGGGAAGCTGTGGCTCATCTTACATTCTGGTGTTCCATCTTCTACAGCTAGGCTAGCTCACTGCCTTACCTTGCTGGGCTAGCTCACTGACTTACCCTGCTTAGAGATGACTCTGTAGCAGTTACTAATACATGTATGTTTAATCTGTATCATTCACGTTTGGAGGAGAGAGGGAGAGCTTTTTACAAGGTATTGCCTCATCAGCACAGCCTCCCAGTTTAAGTCCAAAGGCTGTGAGGCTACCATGCAACCAGAGGGCAGACATTCTAAGCCAGATGCTGATGCCTGGGGGGCGGGGTGTGGGAGGACATCAGCCTTTAGCTCCGTTTCAGATTTTCAACGGTGTAGAACACATACATTGTGGAAGTCTGTCTGCTTAGTATACTTGGTTCGATATTAATTTTATCCTCAAACATCCAGAACACGGTCTGGCCAAATATCTGGATACCCTGTAGCCTATGGGTGTTGATACATAAATTTAAGCACCACACTCTATCAAATAAATCAGCTGTTGTTTTTACAAAGGATCTGTTTATATTCTGGTTCATAATGAACATTTTTTTTAAAGAAAAAGCTTGCAATTCTATTTTATGTGTTATATAAAATGTCATCGTATGTCCTACATACAGAAATTAGAGCACAAAGGGGGAAACGTCTTGTGTTTGAGGAATCTATCATCTGGGGCCAACTTAATGCAAAGTCAAGAATATGATCAAGTTGAGCTCCATGTGTGAATTCTGGGATGTCTTATTTAGAGGCAGGGCTTTATGGGCAGAAATACTCAGGAGACCTTTGAAACTGAGTAAAAAATCATAGTTAAAGAAGATTCCTGTTTTACACGAACAGTGTCTGCAGAGATGTACGAGGCACAGGAAGAGGACTAGTTTGACCGACAAGGGCAGTCATGTGCAGGCTACAGAAACTTCCACAGAGAAGCTGGGCTATGGATTGGCAAGAGAGAGATTCTGTGGAGCTTTTGTAAGGTTTAAAATTAAGAAACGACTCCTTACATTAGAGATTGATATTTGCTGAAGATGTCAAACTGAACTAAGGGAATGTCAGGTATGAATAAGCAAACTTTTTATGATAGACCTTTTTATTTTTTTTGCTTTTGAAAGGTCTGAATGAGTTGTCTTTTCACATAATGTTAGTCTCTGTGTGACTTTGAGAGCTGTTTCCTCTCCCCCTTGAAGCTAATTGAGAATTTACTACATACGAAGGTAGTGCTTTCGATCTTAAAATGCTCATATCAACGTTTTCTGTTGCCTTTAATAAGTATGTGTTTAAATTTTAAATGCCCCTTTTCTGTCAGTCTTTTCAGATTCTGCTCCAAGAATACCCCATGGGGAGGGGAAGCACTGCCTCACATGTTTAGCTTCAGTCTGAAGAGCAGTTTGCAGAGAAGGATTCCTGACACCTTTAGCCAGCCATGACGGCACCTGGAAGCTGGGGTAAGAGGGGTTCTCTGCTGCTCTGCATTTGAGATCAGCCTAGGCTACACTGTGAGCCCTTGTCCCAAAGAAAACACACAAAACCACCTTCCAAAACAGACAAATGAACAAACAAAACCACGCTATGACCACAACTGAAGTTGATAGCTCAGAGGAGATAAAAATCTAGATTAATAAAGCTCACAAAAGTGTGTGCATGTCTGTGTGCTGGGTGGGCAGGAAGGGAAGGAGAGAGATGATGGGAAGAAGCCCTTTGACTTGCCCAAACATTCCGACACAGAATCTCATCTACCGTACCTTTAAGGCACACTGGGCAGCACAGGTATCCTTTTTATGAGTGACAGAGGGTTGCACAAAGCAGCCATCAATGTGATGGTATTAGGACAGAAGTGTTAAGAAGCTGATTTTCTTTTCAATGCCTATCAGCGATATGTTCTAGAATATCTAAAATATTATTCAGACCAGCGTCATTACTTAGTTTACCACTCAGTTAGGATTTTGTTGATTATTGAGTCTAGAAGACTCTCCACCTTTCAGACAAGTCAGGAACTTGCAAAACCAGACTGATGCTTTTACAGACCAGGATAGGAGCCTCGAGCGTTCTGCTCAGAGCATCCTGGCCTTCCGTCTAAAGAAACTGTAAAATGTGACTAAACATTTTATTTATTATTGGTGTGTGTGTGTGTGTGTGTGTGTGTGTGTGTGTGTGTGTGACCTGTAATGTGAGTTTGAGTGTGAGTGTGTGTCACGGTTTGTGTGTGGAGGTCGGAAGACAAGTTCCAGGAGCCAGTTCTCTTCTTCAATTACAGGTTCTGAGAACCAAACTTGAGTATCAGGATTGCATGACAAGCGTTCTTACCCACTGATCTATCTCACCAGCCCTAAACTGTGTGTGCATGCATGTTTTTTGTTTTTTTTGTATTGCTTTTTTGTTTTGTTTTGTTTTGTTTTTTAACTAGAAACTCATTTCACAGCCTCCGGCTGATTCAGGTGTGTCTTACTCCTACAATGATTGTCAAACAAGAATGATGTCTGGGGACACTGTTTTTAATGCTAGGAGGATTGCGGCCCTCATCCAGGGGAAGAGGCAGGGACCGCCTAAGCAGCCTCCAATGGGCGGGGAAATTCTACTCAAGGGAGAATTATCTGGTTCCAAATGGCAGTAGTCCAAGGTTGGGAACCTCGTATCTAAATAGATCTATCCAGTCTGAGTTTATGCTAGGTGTCTGGTTTCTTGTTCACTTGTTCTCGCATTCTTTGCTGTAGAAAACAAGAACTGCCATCTGTGATCTCAGCAGGAAGACAGGCACGCAGGCCTAGGTCCAAACTATAGACGCCTCTTGAAAGCACTTGAACAACATCAGATCACTCCCATGTTTGCGTGGAACCTAAAGAGATGCCCTCACCCCACCCCCCACCCCCTGCCCCAACAAGGAGATTAAAGTCACTTTGTAGGCCCGTTAGCTCAGCTTCTGAATTGTCACTTTCACAGGAACTTCGTACCTTCGCTGTATTGATTATTGGAATGCTGAGTGAAAAATGGTTTCTCTGGCCCTTTGGCAAGCAGAGACCAGTTTATGTGAAAATACCACAAATCTGCTTCCGTGCCAAGCATGTGACCCACCCACAAGCCTGGTCCTCACTCACAGCACTGCAGGGAAACGTTTGCGCTCAGCTCAGCCCTTCCCGCAGCAGTGGATGTCAGAGTTGGTCCCCAGTAGGTACTGAGATGTAAACCCGCACGCGAGCCAGAAGGTTGACTTTTGAGACTTTGTAGTGAGAGAATGTCTGTTAGATTAAGAATTAGGTATCCTGTAAGCAAAAATGATGGGACACTCAACCTAGACCCCTGAGAACTATTTAACTTCAATTTTGCTTGACCTTGTGGTGATTTTGTGTGTACCCTCTTATCTACCTCATGATGACTTTTTTTTTTTTTCATCAGCTCCTGCAAAATGTTTTGGCTACAGTGAAAGCTGATCTCTCTCGCTTTGTTCAAATGGATTGGGAAACAAATTCTAGTTTAAAAAAAAAAATCCCAAGGATAGAAAGGGAACCCAAGTGGGTTAAAATTTGGTTTTATTTCACCAGTTCTATGGGTACAAGGTCATCATTTGTAAACTGGAAATGCGAGCTGTGTTGAATCACAAAAAGCAATTTAAATATGCTTGCATGTAAAGTGTGTAATTTGCAGGCCCATTCCTGAGTTTTCTTTGCGTATTGCAGTCCAGTTTCTATGAAGTTATAAAACAGGGCAATGCCCAGCCTTATGAGTGGGTATAGTATGTAGAGAGGCCCTCGATATCCCTTTCAGATGGGTCCAGAGTGTAATGTGACCTCACTGTAATTATTGTACGAGTGCTCAGAGATCACCATTAAGCCCTTTGATAAAGAGGACTGACCTAGAAGAACCAAGTCCCAGTGGACCTGAGTGAACCTGTAATCAGAAGCCACAGGGCAGTGGGAGCCTCCACCACGGGCACAGAAGGCTGAGTCCGCTCTAGTAACAAGGCAACCTTCTCCAGCGCCAACGTGTAACCCACAAAAATGGCCCGACATTGGGTCCATGCTACAACTGGTCGTCTCTCAGGTACCGGCAGCAAACAGAAACTGTCTGTTGCTCTGTCTGCTACTCCCCTAGGCCGCTTGAAGATCAGTCAGCCCAGAGCTGAACCCCTTCAGGAGGAGCTGGTTTTCCTAGAGAGGCATCAGGACACCCTGTTCCTGTGACAGCTAAAAATCAAGGGACACAAGCACAATGTTATTCTTTAATACATTACCACATTCAAACACCACTTTCCATTTCAGTCATATTCTGGAAAATTCCCAAACCAGAGGCGCAGGAATCATCCTTTGTTTTCCACTCCTTGGAATTCATCCTGACTCCGGGAGAGCGTCCCCAAGACTTCAAGGCTGTGTAACAACTCACATCAGCCCATTGGTGAAACTATACGTCAGTCGATTCTTGGAGCTGGAAGGGTCTTGGGGGGTCACGGTTGTTTTACAATGGAAGTAGAGAAAGAAGAAACAAAGATATTTGTTGAAGGTACAAGGATATTGAATGAATGAGTTATAATTCGCTCTAGGTGATTTGCATCCAAGATCCATTGCTCTTTTTATTACACTCTTCTGAATAAAGTTATTTAGTCCCATAATTGACTACACAATATCTATAAAGCAAATTTCATAGTAAATTAGACTAAGGTGTCCCAAAGTTTCAATTGTGCAATCTGGTATAGCATATTTTCTATGAACATATTTCTAAGTATTTTTTCCTAAAACTAGACCTGCAGTTGACTGTGATGTCTGTGTTGGTATATTGCTCCTGGCTGCTCTCTTGAGGCTCACTGGCCGTGGAACCAGAGGTTGTTGCTGTTTTAAATTCCTGGCTGGACCTGTAGTGGCAGCTAAATGCCCTCCGGAACCATGTGCCAGAAGATCTCAAGATTTTAAGAAACTTATAAACATACCTGTATTTTCTTCTCGAATCAGGAATGGATTTGATATGTCTTTCACTCTGCATGATTTCTTCCTGTGTAAGAGCCATATAGGGGTTTTCTTCCCGTAAGCAATTCAGTAGCATTCTTCAGGCCAAAAGATGGCCTGAATATGTTTTAAAGCAAGACTCCCTACTGTTACGCTTTGAACACATGGAGAGTCAGCCTGGGACTACCTACCACGTGTGAGAAGAAGCTTTTCTTACTTCTATCAGATGGCTCCTCCTGAAGGTCGGAGCTGAAGGAATTCATCTCCTAGCGGGGACACAATTAGCCAGTAATGAGATGTTGTCATAAGGGGTATCCTGCAGACTTCTGTGGAAGAAGGTGGTGGGATAGAAGGGATATATGGAATGGAAAATGAGCTTCAGTGCTTAAAATGTTTCATAACTCCAAATCAGGCTGAGCCTCCTCCTGTCAGCCCACTGAGAGGCTGTGACTGTGAGAAAAGACAGTCGATGTGATGCTTCGGTATTCTGGGGGAGGGGTGGTGGATCCTGCTGTTTGGCTTCTAAAATGCAAAGGCTTCTTTTCTGGCCTTATCATCTTAAAACAAAACAAAACAGAACAAAACCAAAAAAAACAAAAACAAACTACATGTTATAGGATTCCATTCATAGGAAATATTGCCAATAGACAGGCTCATGGAGACTTGAAAGTATAAACTGGTGGGTACGTGAACATGGAGGAGAGATGTTGGGAAGTGGCTGCTATGGGGTAAAGCTTCTGGCATGCTTTCAGAGGTAAAAATGGCAGCTTATGGTTATTGTACACCAGCCATTGTTCTTCTAGTTACACGTCCACCCATTTAGTCCTGGCTCCCTCTCCTGAAGTGGGTGCTACCACACTCCTCCAACTTAACGGATTAGGGAGCTGAGGCCCAAGGAGGGTCCATGACTAGTTCCTGCTCACACAGCTGGAGCGACTCATCTCACAGACTTGCTCTTGAACCTACACATAGACTGTAGGGCTTGGCTCGTTCTGTATTCAAGCAAGGTCACTGTAGGTTGGCCACTGAAAAGGCAGGGGTAAGAGGTCATGTTGGTGGAGGAGCTCAGGGTGTCCCAGTCTAAATGTTGGCATAGGCTGGGTCTACAGCAAAGCTTATCTGTACAAACAGATTAGCCCTCCTGTCCGCCGTGCCAATGGTGTGGCTGACGTCAACATCAACCCACACTGGCATTTGTTTGTTTTGGCCTGAGGCCCACAGGCATCTCTCACAGTAGATTGGTCTGTGCGATAGACCTCTATCACTCCTGGAGACACCTAGAGTGGTTCTCCCTGCCTCCCGCCCCATGGGAGGGATGAAGCAAGCATGGTCCTCATTTCTGATGCAATATGGGCAGCTATCTCAGTGTACCGTGACCTTGAGGGTCAACATGTGCACACCCCGTCCACTTCAGGTCCTCTGTAAGAACTGAATAGCAAAGCAGTCTTTCATATTGTTCTATGTTTTAAAATCGTATGTACTGATTTCTGAGTGAAAGAAAATGAGCCCCTTAGAGATTTAAAATGATTTTCATTGTGAGTCAACAATATAAAGAAACAACAATTTTTTATTTTGTTGAATACTTCAAAATAGATAATTTCCAGTGTTCTAATGTTTCTTTTTTACTTATTTAGTTTTAAATTTATAATCATAAACTTAACTCTATGGTCCTGCTAGGCTTGGAGGGGAATAAGATAAATATGGAACTCAAAGAACAGGAGAGCAGAGATTACAGGATATTGTGAACAGATGGGGTGGGGGGTACTGTGTAGACCTACAGGAAAAAATGGCGGGTAAGATCCTGAAAGCCAAAACCTTTAGAGTCGTCCCCCACCAGCAATGGTGATCTTTTTCCAGGTCTTGCCATTCCTGGACCCCAAACACTCCATGGCTTCCATGATGCTCATGCCTTCTTTCACCTCCTCAAAGACCATATGGTTTTCACCCACTCAGTCTTGGCGGTACAGATAAACCACTGGGAACCACTTATGTCTGTTCCAGCATTTGCCTTGGACAAGATACCAGGACCTGGCAGCTTCAGGATGAGGTTTTCATCCTCAGATTTCTTCCTGTAGATGGACCTGCCACCAGTGCCGTAATTGGTGAATGAAGTCACCACCCTGGCTCATAAATCCTGGAATAAGTCTGTCAAAGGAGGAATCCTTATATCCAAATCCTTTCTCTTCAGTGTTCAGAGCACCAAAATTATCTGCTGTTTTTGGATTTTTGTCCACAAATAGGTTCAAGAAGACTCAAGGGTGGACCATAGTTGTGATATCAAAGACACCATGGGCTTGAACATAGCTTCAGCAAGGGCAACAGGGGATGACAACTTGCTCCCCTAGTTCTTCTTGATGATTGTTGTCTTTTAAATAAAGGAAACACACAGACATGCTCAGAACAGGAGCTCTAAGCTCTGCTGGGGAGGATGAGCTCTAGTGGCGGATGTGAGCCTCTGCCTGGGTTTTGAAGCCAGTAAAAACTTGGCAGTTAGGGGCCCCAAGGCAGCTTAGCTGTCCTCTCAGGGCTTCAATTTCCTGAGATTAGAAGGAAAGCAATTGTAATATTAACTTCCAGCATTGTAGCAAAGCTTAAATGTCCTTTCCAAGGTCAAAATTACAAGTTAAAGAGCTGAATTGGCCTTATTGTCAGTTCTAGAAATATATATATGGAATACAGAATTATTTTCCTTATAAGATTGAAACATTGCCAGTAGAAAGAATATCTTCTGGATGTGATAAGGGGTCATTGCATCCATGAACTCACAAGAGCGGTGACTGCCTGCACAAGATCTGTGTAAGACCAAGCCAGTCAACATTCTAGCATGGAGTGGAAGGGGGCCATGAGCCTCACCCTGACTGAGGAGCTATGGATGGTGTTGGCCTCTGGGAAAGGGAGAGTCAGTTTTCTGTAAGGGTGTGGCTCCTGGTAGGTCAACCACACTTCTGTGGATATCCTCATACCCAGGAATATTTGGACAGTGCAAACTGGAGTCCAGTGGGTTCACTTAAAAAAAAAGTTAGGGTGAGTAAAGAAAAGTTGTGGGTAAATCTGGGAAGAGTTGGTGTGACTATGACCAAAATACATTGTCTGGGATTTTCAAAGAATTAAGAAAAATATTTGAAAATCTTACATGGAATTTAATTTTTGAATTAGCATACACAAGAGCAGATTCTCTTACAGTATCTGCATATACTCTTAGTTTTAGTGATTTTTCTCACCTGCCCCCTTCCCTCATCTTGCTGTCATACCTGTATCCTTGGTTATCCCTCCCTACCACTGGTACCCCTGCCCGCTTTCATGTCATATTGTTCTATTATCCCCCTCATTGTCCATTCTTTAAAGCTCCCTTTTTCTCTCTCATATGCCCCTTCCTAGTCTCCCAGCCTCAACTCATCATACTCATTCTCACATTGAAACACACACACACACACACACACACACACACACACACATACATGCACGAAAGTTAGAAGCTGGGACCTATGTATGAGAGAGAGCATGTGGTATTTGTCTTTCTGAGGCTACCTCACTTAAAATAACATTTCCCAGTTCTGTTCATCTTCCTAGAATGTTCATAATTTTGTTTTTCTATGTGGCTGAGTAAAACTCCATTGTGCATATGCACCATATTATCTCCTCATGTGTTCATGGCCATCTAGACTACCTCCATTTCCTTGCTGTTGTGAATAAAGCAGGAATAAACATGGACATGTGAGCATCTCTAGGATAGGATACTGAGTTTCTTGTTTTCCTCAGCATTCTTGAGTGTGTGCTTCAAATCACTGTCTTTATTTTTTCCTCCCGAATCCCTAATGAAATTGGCTGGCTTCTTCTATGATTGGAAGGTATAAGAGACATACATTATTCATCCAGAAGGCTAAAGAGAATTGTGCGTGCCTCCCATGGAGAAGAAATATCCTCATGTGGACACTGGGAGGTCTTCAGGGACAGTGGTGGACTGGTCTGTTTCTCCTGTCCTCTAGCCTTACAATGTGCTGCCCTCAGCTCTGAGAGCTCACTGTCATAAACAACACACTGACACCTTGTCTCATGATTGATGAGCACATCTGTACAGGAATCCTCTCATTTTCTTGCCATGTCTCTCAATCAATAACAGCACCCAATCCTTTAGCGCTTGACCTCGTCTTAGTAAAGGACTTCTCACACTTGTTTGCCTGTGTCTCATGCTCAAGGGCGTGTCCCAGATTAGAGATTGTTTTGTTTATCTTTCCTTTTCATATAAATCCCGGACAGGACAGACTTCAAAGCAAGGAGAGCAACATGAACACAGTGGAAGCATGCAGCTTAGAACGGTTCAGAGGCAGCAGACAGGACTGGGCCCTGCCTCGTCTTATCTCACGCAGCTGTCCTCCTTGGCCTTGAGAGACCATGATGCTGTTCTATTTATCTTTTCCTCAGCCCTCCTGGTCACTCCTACCATCCAGGTTGTCCAGGCTGTGTATACTCAAGGCCACTCCACAGGAGTGTACCAATACTGTTCAACAAAAACATTATAGGAGCCATAAAGTCCTGTGCATTAGATACACATTCTGAAGCTGCATTAAAAAAAATAAAAAGAAGTTGAGGCTGGAACTCTGGCTCAGTGTTTTGGGGGGCTCACTGCCCTTGTAGAGGATGGGACTTTGGCTCCCAGTAATCCACACGGTGGCTTCCAGATCTGATCTCCTCTCCTGGCCTCTTCTTGCTCCTGCACACATGTGATGGACATATGTTCACCCAAGCTCATACATATACACATATATTTTAAAATAATAATTCTTCAAAAAAAAAAGTCAAAAGAAGCCAGGTGTGGTGATGCATGCCATTAATCCCAGCACTGGAGAGGCAGAAGCAGGTGGATCTCTGTGGGTTCAAGTCCAGGCTGGTCTACAAAACGAGTTCCAGGACAGCCAGGGCAGTTAAATAGAAAAACTCTGTTTCAAAAGACCCAAGAATAAATGAATAAATAAACAGAAATAAAATTCAGTTTAAGGATATTTTATTAAACTCTATGCATCCAAATGGTATCATTTCAACATGTAGTCAAATGTGAAAATAATTTAACTGTCTTAATATTTTCTTACCCTGGATAAATCTCTGATACTGAATGTGTACTCTCTACTTACACCACACCCTAACTGTGTCTAGTCACATCATGTCTGGTGACCACACAGGGCCAATCAGTATGGTATTCGCACAGGGTTGTGCCACAGACTTTCCAGATAGTTCTATTTGTAGAAACAGAAGGGCTGGGGATGGGGAGGGTCTTTTCTCCTAATTTGCATAGAGATACCATCTAGATCAATGGTGGCCTTGTTACCACAGAGCTTGTACACACACTGCTCCCTCTGCTTGAAAGCCAATTTTTGGCCCATCTACTTTGACGGTGTGTCATCAGCTCACGTTTCTATGGCAGTACTGCTTCTTCTGGGGGGCTGGACTCAATCCTCCGCAGAATCCTGTTTCTTTGCTCTCTAGCACTTACTCGGATTTTTAATGATTCAGTTACAGGTGGGAGGACCTGATTCAATGTTATCTCTGACACAAAACAGACAGTCTATACAGGACAAGTTCATGGATGGTTCTGTTCACCTGGAATACTAGCTGGAAGCAGAACCCTTTGTGCGTAGAAGGGGCTCGTTGTCTGTGGTACCCTGGCTCATCACCAAAGCTGACTTCATGAATTTATGTCAGCCAATCCCAGCAGTATGAGATACTCTTGTCCTTCCAGCATTGTGTATAGACACCATGTATAGAACATATAGTAGGGTGTTGTTAGGGTCTCATGGGGGAAGAAAGATGATGGTACCCTCTGTTTAATACCTGGTACCCATGGCAGACATCCCCTCTATTCAAGCACCCCCTTCAGATGTTCCCTGGTGTGGTTGCCCCATTTACTCATAGAGCTGAGTGACCCCTAGTTTTATCTTTGATTCATTCAAGATGCTTCATTTTTAACGGCCACTTTAAAACAAACAAACACATTTGAAAAGTAGGTTAGTTGGGTTGACGGTATGAGAAGTTAGCAGCCCAGGTGACAAAATATGCAGCATTTTGAAAGAGAGGATTGTGCAAGTTCTGATCAGAATCTGGGGTGCTGGGAAGCTGGGGAATAGGCTCGGGCACTGTGTTTGCTCTTCCCATCCTTCTAATATTCCTGCCAGTAAATACAGCACAAACTCAGGAGAGCTGTCAATGAAAACCCTAAGATGTGTCATGGGCACAAGGCAATATTCTTACAAATCAATGAGCATTAATGATAAGCATAGAGTGTTGATAGTAGTGGCTAAGATTTGGTTCTCTAATGCCGTTGGACTAATGATGGTATTAAATTCAATTCCTGGCCCTATGTGAGCATTCAGTACCTGGGTGACCTTGGATAAGTAACTTAACTGCTCTGGGGTTCACTTTTCCCTTCTACAAAAGCTAATATTAAAAGCAACAATTTATCTAATTATGTGTTCCAAACCTTAAGGGCACTCTTGATTATATGGTGTGGCACAGAGGGCATCAATTCATTCCAGAGGGATATTTACATCTTAAAGGACTCTGTCCCCATGTGACTTGACCAAGTTGGTTAAGAGTAGATGTTCAGACTGGGGAGGGCTTAGCCCTAAATGGGACTTATTTGGATTTTTAATGATACAGTTACCAGAAAGAGGACTTGATTAAGTGTTATCTCTGACACAAAACAGTCTATACAGGATAAGTTTACATATGGTTTTGCTCACCTTGAATATTAGCTGGAAGTAAAACACAAGCTAACATATTAGCTACCTAGAGACACAGTCTAGCATTTTCAGATTGTATCTGCTTTCCGAGGTAAACATATCTATTTCTAAGCCTCAGTATGACCATAAGTGATAAACAATTGCTTTCCTTATCTGTGGGTCCAGCTTGCTCCAGATTTATTTATAATAACCTCCCAGAAAGAAGTCTGCCTAGATATTCTGTGGATGATGAGACTCAAGCCATCTATTGTGACTTGAATGAGAAATGTCCCCCACAGGCTCAGTATTTGACCATTTGGTCCCCAGTTGGTGGCCCAAATCTTTCTCTGGATTTTCCTGGCTTCTATACTCAAAGCTAAATATAATTTCATTTATTCTTTCATTCATTTTTCTTTAAAACACATCTTGAGTCCAACCAAGTCCCAGTTAAATTTTGGTGGTGCCAAAATGAAGAATAGGAATCTCTGATCTCAAAGCCCATAGTTGTGGAGAGTGAAAACAGATGACTAATCAATAGATACCTATAACACCTTATGCAGGCTTAGCACATGGATCATGTAATGTGTTAAGTTAGCGTGAAGAAGCATGAACAATAAAGAGCAATTTCTAAAATGTAAGCTGAATCTGAAAGAAATATGGGAATTGTCAGAATCAAAACAGAGTTGCTGATGTCAATACCAGCACTCTTCTGTCACCACAAAACAAATCAGCAACAACAAAAGACCCCAAGAGTCCGGGGAGATGACCCAGTAAACTGTTTTCCTGGCAAGCATGAGGACTGAGCTCAGATTCCCAGCACCCATGTAGAAAGCCGGCTGTGGTTGCGGATGTCTGTACTCTGAGTGCTGGGGAGGCAGAGCTAGGCAGATTCCTGGAGTTCTGTAGCCAGCCTAGCAGAGTCTATGAACTCCAGGTTCACTGAAAGACGTTGACTCAAATAAATAAATAGAGTGGAGAGTGACTGAAGAAGACCCGTGTGACATGGACATCTGACCACCACATGCATATGTGCACAAATACAAGAACACACACACACACACACACACACACACACACACACACACACACACACACCACATACAAATAAATGAAAGAGAAAAGTAAATCAAGCAAGGAGGTTATAAAAGAAGGGTTCTTCCATAGGCATCATTGCCTGATAGGAGCATCACAAAAGAATCTTCCAGAACCACAAACTTGCACAGAGACCACCACAGCCTTAAACAAAAAGTACTTCAGCAAGGATGTCTACTCAGCCACTGTCTGTTCAAGCCAGGCTGACGCCACTCTTGTTGTTAATCATTATGGTCAGCGACTATAGTTTCAAAATATCTGATGCAATCCTCTCTGTTTGCCCCCTTCCCTCAACCCGCTGGAATTACTCGGCTTTCTATGGCATGCACACTCTCATTGCAGCAGCTTGTGACTCCCCAGTCAAAACCATGCTTTGTAGAACATCTCTCCAGTACAGCTATGTTTAGGTTCACATGAATCTTGGAGGATACGTGGCAGAAAAAGCAGGAGGGGAAATGACATCAGGATTCAGGAAAAGTTTACACGAACGGTGTTTTTGAAGCCGCAAGAACGTAAATACATAAATACAGTAGCATGTGGGTTGTGGAATACTGGCGGCCTTGCAGAGTGGGAGTTGACCATGAGAGGCAGGTGGGGCCCAGACCTAGAGAGATTTGGAGTACCCCGCTGAAGAATGTAGACTTGACTCTGAAAGTGGTGGAATCCCAGGGAAGCATTCGGGTGAATGAAACATGCAATATTTTCCATTGTTTGTGGTTTTGGAATGGTGACGTTGGGATCCAGGGGGAGAGAGGCTAATGTCCTGACTTAGAACATCTGCTATGGAAATGGGGATGATTGAGTTGAGAGCTTCCCAAGGGCTAGTGCAAACGGAGATTGATAACTGAATCCATGGGAGGCAGCTCCAAAGAAACATGAAAGATGTGGAGGTGGATGCTGTAACCCAGCATATGGGCTCTGTGGTCCTGATTCCTCAGGAGAAATCATGATCCAGAAAGCGTTGAGGATAAAAAATGATTTGAAATTGAATTCATCAAGACATTCCCTTAAAACATTTTCTTTCTTTCAAATGTTACTTTTGAAAACATTTTAAAACTTTTTCATCAGGGGTATCTCCAAACAGTTGATTTTTTTATAAATTCAATCAAAATTATTGATTGTCCATTGTGGGTTCTGCAGAATCCTGGGGCCCCTAGGAACCCAAGAGATATGGACAGGCAGAGGTCCTGGCCATGCTGTACTACCTCCGCCAACCCCCGCCCCCCCCCCCCCCCCCCCCCCCCGCCCCCATCTTCTCTTCTTCCGACACTGGGCAGTAGATTCATTTGGAATTCCGGAAGTGGCTTTGGAGCTTGTGGTGGGGCAGGCATGTGTGAGGCCCTCCAAGCCTCGGTGCCTGGAGAAATGGAAAGACACAACTCTAGAGTTTTTTAAACCTCCAAACCCACCAATCCGAAGCTCAGTCACTCATGCAATTTGTTACGTGCCTGGGATGCAGTTCTGTGTCTCGGGGTATTTGTTTGAGTCTGTTCTGGTTCCATTCATTGTTTGTTTCTATTTCGGAAAGTGGCAATCCTATTGAGAGTTACATTCATAAACCTGGCATATTTTTTTAATTACAGATGAAATTGTTTTATTTGACATGGTAAATATGCAAACATCTCAGGCCACAATGGGTCCCTGTTTGTCTTAACAATGGCATTCGAATAAAACATCTGTCACCAGAGCAGGCTGCAGGGTCCCTATTGGACTTCCCACCCCCCAGTGAAAGCCAGCTGAGCCACCAATCAGCTGAGAATTAACACATGCTGTTGTATTTGCGTTTTCCAAATAGTTTCCAACTCCCATCATGTGCTTTTGTGTTCTGTTCTCCAAAGCCCTGCCAGAACCTCCTCCAGCGCCATTCCTTCCCGGGTTCCCAAGTCCTTTGACAACAAACAAAACTCCCCGTAGGCCGTTAGTCTCAGGGACATACTCTATGTATTAAAACTGAAGTGATTAAAAAAAAAATTCTTTTACTACCTTGGGGTTCAAGGATTCAGTTTCTGAAAATGAGATTTTACTAATTGAATGTATACCATCTACCTTTGATTCATATTTTAGTATATGTTAACTGAGTGAATACTCAGAACGCATCTAGAGTGAAACACCACCTCCATGTGCAGTTAGAAGGGCTGGAATTGAGAAAAGGGTGGACATAGGAAGAGAAGACGCAAGGAACAGAGGCCTTGACTTGACTATCTCCGGTTATATACTGTCCCTGTGAAAACTTTTTTTGTTTTTTAAGACAGGGTTTCTTTGTATAGCTTTGCGCCTTTCCTAGAACTCACTCTGTAGCCTAGGCTGGCCTCGAACTCACAAAGATCCTCCTGCCTCTGCCTCCTGAGTGCTGGGATTAAAGGCATGCGCCACCACCGCCCGGCTGCAAAAACTATTTTTTAAATGTGTTATGTTTGTATCCCCTTTATTGAAAACTTGCCTTTCACTGTGCCTTTTCCTCTTAGCTTCCCTTAAATTCTCTAGAATAACGACCAGGCAATTTTATTTTCCCACCTAGATTTATGGCAACTATATTAAAAATCATATGAAAATAAAATATGTATGCTAAGTGTAAATTTTATTTTCTTCCATTCTTAAAGGCAGTGTGTTTAATAATCGTGTAGACGTTGATGCCTTCGTGCCCTGAGGGAAGAGGTAGCTGTTACCCAGCTTTGTCAGGGAGGTTGATGTCTTAGTTGATATCATCATGGGAAAACTGGCCTTTCTCTTGTCCCCACAACTCCTGCCTGCTTTTCAGCTTACCAAGTGTGTCATTCTATTGTTAAGCCAGAGAGTGTCAAATCTTCATGATTTCTTATACAAAATGTCCTTGAAAAAAAGACAGTGTGTAGCTGAAGTTTTCCTGTGTCCTGCCCAGTCTGCAGCTGCTCAGACCCAAGTAAACACACAGAGGCTTATATTAATTAAAACTGCTCGGCCATTAGCTCAGGCCTACCACTGACTAGTTCTTACACTTAAACTAACCCATTAATCTATATGTTGCCAAGTTTTCTTTGGTTTTACCTGTGTACCATTACATGCTGTTCCCTGGACTGCAGGCTGGCGTCTCCTGACTCAGCCTTCCTCTTCCCAGAATTCTCCTTGTCTGCTTATCCTGCCTACACTTCTTGCCTGGCTACAGGCCAATCAGCATTTTATTAAACCAATGTATAAAAGCCTTATTTCACAGCAACAACGAGGTGTCAGAAAACAATAGAAACTCATTATTTTATTACACATCTATGGAAAAGCTATTGCATTGGAGTACGCTTTTATCTCTCTTTGGGGCAGGGTATATTAGAGTCCTCTGATCTAACAGCAGCCTGCTATAATGCTCCTTACAGACTTTGCAGTCTCACTAAATTTCACCACATTTAATAAAAATCATTAACATTATAAATTTAAATTCCTCTCAGCGTTTTTGAAACAAGCCAGTTCTACTGTGTATCCAGAAAAAGGGGAGGAATATTTTGCTGAATTTTAGGGATGCTTCTTTCTTATTATTTTAAATGCATGTTCCATTTCTCTCTGCTGGTCTTTAAACTAGAATTTTGTTCCATGATTGTAAGGCTATGAACAATTTGAAAGAGGATAAGAGACATCTCTGCATGCAGTAATGTTTTAAGCCTCCTTGGTATGTACAGATAAAATCTACTGTAGTTGCTGTGTGGGATTTTGATTATGTAGGCATGAATTATTTAAACAACGTTTATGCAACATAGAGAACAATTGTCTAAAAATACCCACAATCATGCTCTCACTTTTGCGGCTGTGTGCTCACTGCTGCTAGAGAGGGACAGTCAGTTCTTAATAGACCTGGCTCTCAGATCTGACCTGCATTTTTATTCAGAATTCTGGCTAAGCTCCTTAGTTATCCTGTTTCTCAAGTTAGACCTCTTAGGCATAGAAATAAAACAATGACCCGTGTACCATAAATTTCAGGTTGCCAGTTGTGATCTCCAGGCACCCCTTGTTTTCACAAATGCCCAAAATTGTAGCATTGGATTGATCTTTTTTCCATATAGGAAATGGTATAGAAAAATAGCCTCAGGCCTTAAAAGTTGTAGGCTTTGCATTGCTTACCTTGAAGGCCTAATCTTCCTTTTGCTAATAATATAACCTTTTCTGTTGTTCCCTTATGAAATAACTCAGTATGCCTGGGAACTCACAGTTGGTCCTTTGAATTTCTTTACTGTGCCTAGAAAGGACTTAGGGGGCTGAAATGTATGCAGAATAATCTCTATTTTTCTCTCCCATTTCTTCCTTCCTCTCCACCTGCCTGAGGGTCTAAGAAGGGGTCTGTTAGTTTTCAAACCAGGACAAAAGGCTGAAGTGCCTACTTAACATATCAAAGCGAACCTGGCTTCCAGGTTCTCCCAGCATCCCTCAGTCCCTACCTGTTACAGGGTCCTTCTGGTTGGCATACCCCTCCCCTTCCCCTAAACTTCTCCAGTCCAGGTACTGGGCTGGGCTGCCCTTCCCACCCCCCACCCCCGCCAGCTGCCCATCCCTGTATTATTGTGGTTACCTGGTCTTTTTCTGTCTACTCTCTTGGACGAGGCTGCCCATCTTGGTCAGCAACTGCTCTCCTCTTTCACTTGCCTGCCCCCCCCCCCCCGCCCCCATCTCCTCACAAGGCTGAGAGTCAAGTTCACTCTAGACTTTCCCAGATGCTCCTGCCTCTGTCTATGTCTTCCTTTTATCTACAATAAACTTTTCCCTCCAGTATACCTAGGAGCAGCCATGTTCTTCCCTTCTTTACTTTTTCATTCATCTGGTTCTGAAACCCAGAACCAGTCATGTTCCTTTTTTTTTCCCCATTCAAGGTCCATTCATTAGTAATTAAGTATTAAACCCTATACTTGTGTTTAAAAGGTGGTGGTGGTGGGGAGCTGTAGCTGGGGAGCTTCTCTCCGGGTCCTACCAAGCCCCCACAGTCCCTGCAGCCCACTTATAAAATAAACACACAGACACTTATATTATTTAAACTGTTTGGCCTAATGGCTCAGGCTTCTAGCTAGCTGTTCTTATATCTTAAATTAACCCATTTCTATTAATCTATAAGTTGCCATGTGGCTTGTGACTTACCTGTATCTTAACGTCTTCTCATGGAGGTGACTGGCATCGTCTCTCTGCCTCTGCCTTCCACTTCCCAGACCTCTCCTCTCTCTTTGTCCCGCCTATACTTCCTGTCTGGCTACTGGCCCATCAGGGTTTTATTTATCAATCAATCATCCACAGCAAGGAGCATTGTGTCTGGGGAGTCACATGAATAGTCAGTAAAGTGTTGTTTTGGGAGCAAGCACAAAGACCTGAGTTCAATCCCCAGAACTCACATTTCAAAAGCTGGGCATGGTAGTATGTGCATTTAATCCCAGTATGGGGAGGTGAAGATGGGAAGATCTTTGAGGCCTGCTGGCCATCCTGTGTAGTTGAATTGGTGAGCTCCAGGCTCCTAATGACACCCTGTCTTTTCAAAAGATTAAGATGTCAAGCAATAGAGAAAAGCATCTGACATCAGCTATGACCTCTAGACACACAAGCAGTTGCACCCACCCACCACCCACCCCCATAGACATGCACACACTGAGGCACATGTTAAAAAAAATATAATGGGGCAGCATTGGTTTGGTGAGTGGTTAATATAAGAAAAAATGTCCTCTTCATTAGGGTGAGTTACAAGTTGGATGGTTGTGAGTGGTGTGAAGTGCCTATCACTATCAGTTCTGCAGGGGTATCTGGAGTGATATCTATGGTAGCATCGCACAGCCCTGGGATCATTCTGAGTCTCTTTCAGCCTCCTCTGAGAACTATTTTTGTTTCTAGACCTTACATTACAAGCAGCATCTTTTCATAGTTTAGAAGGCCCAGAGAAGAATGACCAGGATGATCCATTGTCAGAACAGTACTTGAAGAGTGAACAAAGAATCCAGAAGGATGCCATTTAGGAACATTTGTAATTAGTTTTCCGGGTGTACAATATACACTATAAAGAGGGCTTCTATTGTGGCTTCAGAATGGGAAATTTGGGTCAGCACATAGAATTATTGAAAAACCAAACCAAACCAAACCAAACAAAACAACAACAACAACAACAAAACCCCACACACTTCAGCTTGAAGAAGGGAAGCCATTTTTAATGGTCCAGCTCTGGGAGTCCAGAGGACTCACTGGATAGTGAGAGTCTGGTCTACACAGGATATAGCAAGTGCCTGTCACCTGGATGAACAGAGCGAGGACCGCTGCCGTTCTGGGAGGGACTGAACTGAACAGTCTAGGGGATCTGCCGGGGGGAGAGGCTCTGGTTCTGCTAGCACACAAGCATCCTCTGCGTGTCTCAGGATTCACACTTCCACCCTATGACAGGCTCCTCTCAAAATAAAAATATGAACGCATATTAGGAAGGCACTAGGCAAAGTTCTGAAGTTCTAGATTTATAGCTGTGAGACAGTAGGGTTAGTTTTTTAAGTTTCCATACGCATAAGCACAGGGGTAGGAGAACATATCTTAGGAGGTAAGAATTAATATAGTTAAGGATGTTGGACCAAGGCCCAGCACATGGAAGTTAGCTATGCTGGCTAGCTGCTGTTACCATTACCTCAGCACTTTATTGATGAATATACTGAAGGCTGACTCTTGCCTTCATTTAAGCAATCACACGTTGAGATGGCGTTCTGATTAGTGAGCATCTAAGGAAAGGCTGGTCTAAGTGAATCCCCAATCTTTTGTGATTGCATACAGAACATCTAACTGGAGATGTTGCTGGACCAACAGATGAGAGTGACTTTTTGTTTTGTTTTGTTTTTTACTTAAATCCCAAAACACATGATACTATTGTTCAACTCCTTGCTTTTGCAATAAACCATAAACAATTTAATTAACATTTCTTGATTGGACCTAATGTATATAGTTTTTTTACAAATAATCCATTTTGGTTAATCTATTAATTATTAGTCTAGTAAGAAAACAGAAAATAGTTCGGGAAATCAGTCTGAAGTCATGTTTCTAAATTCTGAATTGAAAAAAATAGTGCCTCATTTTAAAGGTAAATGACTTGGAATATACTTTTATTGGTTCTTTTATTAGTACCAGGATATACTGCAATACAAAGAATCCAGGTGGTGGAGAAAGAGACACTTGGATCAAGGGACAATAATAACATGTGTAGTAGGTTATTAACTCTGTTCGCTTGCTTACTCCCTTAGTAATGTTTAACAAGGCTTTATTGATTAGAAGAGCCTTGATTTGTAAATGGGAACAGAAGATCACATTGTGGGCACCAGGCCAGTTCTTGCACACAAAGTCTGCAAGCCAAACATTCATTAATAATTGATTTTAAGGGGATTATACAAGCCCTTGTGGGCCTGTCTTTTGCCAGCATATTTCATTATAATGCACAGCTTGATTTATGAATAACTGTAGGATATTAATTCTGGAAGGCACCGTGGACTGGGAACTGGAGGATCTAATCAGGGCCAGGGCCAGGTTTTCTGTCTCCTGTTGTAAAGCCTTTGACGTGAGATGGATGTGAGCTCCTTCATCAATAGGATCTTGAACACGGGCTGCAGATACAAAGAATGTGACAGCTCAATAGTTTATAACATTTCTCCAAGAAGCTTACCATAGAAGACCCCAGATGCTCTGGGCTTCATCTTTGGAGCTTTCTTGGGAGGGTAGTCTCTGCATTGGATCCCATGAGGATTGGGTTTCAGAAACTGTTTGTTCAGTGAGACACAGTCCCTGGCAAAGTAGACAATGACCTTAAGTGGCCTGTCTCATAGTTTGGAATGCTATCCAACGCTCCAAAATGTATTTACATGGAAATGATAGATTTTGCTCCTTACTGCCCCCAGAAAGTGAAAGACAATTAGCAAGCCACGCCTGCTCTGTGTCCAACCACTTGTCTGCTCACATATGGAGGCCACAGATCTGTACCAGCAGTACCTGAGTTCCTTGGCATGTTCTGTTCTCTAGCATCCATCTGGCACCTCTGATATCTACCTTCTCCTCTGGAATGTTTGTAGATTATGTTTCTACCTTTCCTGTTATAATGGCTGTTTCACAAGACTACCTGCTTGATGTTCATTTTGGTCCTGTTCATTCTCAGCTCCATGACTGGTGGCCGGCATCAAAGTACTCCTGGTCCTACCTGACCTGTGTCTGAAGGTCTTTAGGTTCTTGTTTGTCTGGAAGAGGAGTTCTGACAGTTAGTCCTTGATGTGAGTTTATCACTTAGGCCCATGGCTGTGGCTGTGCTGCCCCTGGACTGTGGTGATAGTTTTGTTTTGGATCCACTTTCAACTGTGACTGGATTCACATAGCTGACCGCTCTAGACCAAAGAAACACGAGGGAGTTGGTATTTTTTTCTGATTCTGGCTGGAGATGTGCATTGGACTCATGCTACCCATGGCTTACTAGTATTCTAGAAACACAAATGCCATGCTTTCACCTGGCAAGAGATGGTTGACAACCACTGCAACAGGTTCTGTGGCTGGTAAGGGTAGTAAAAAAACAGACGCATTGCCAATACACGAAGCCTTTAACTAGAAACACAGCATTGGGGCTACACAATGTAGATGGTCTTCATCAAGCTCCACCTCCTAGACCCAATGAGGACCTATGATGTAGTGTGCTCTCCACTCTCTTGTGTTTGGTGTAGGGCCTTTAAATGTGAAAGGTCATCCCCTTCTTGGGAACGCCTTCCACAGAGTTCGTGAACTCGGCTTGTGCAGTTCTCTTAGCTGTGGCAGGGGATGGCAAACATTTTATCAAAAATCTAGATAATAAATACGCTAAGTTTTATGAGCCAGGCATTCTCTCTGGAAGATACTTGGCTCTGATAGTCGTGGAACAAAAGTCTCAGGACATGAAAATGAGCTGCCATGCCTGTGTTCCCATATATCTTGTTTAAAAAATCAAGTCCATGGGGCCATAATTTGTGGGTACTAGAGATGTAACAGCACTCCTCTAGGCTGCTCTTGAGAAATACCCTTGTTAGATGTGAGTAGAGTTATGGAAACATAGTGGAGAGAGTTAAGCAGGGGAAAGAGGTGTTAGAATCTTAGATGGTCTTTTAATAAAACACCCAGAGCCAGATATCAAGGTAAAAGCTGAAAGATCAGAGAAGCAGACCAGGCAGCCACTAGTTCTTACCTCTACGGAATCTTCAGCCTAAAGAGAGTGAGTTCCTGTTTCCTCACTCCTTTTATACCTTTCTCTGCCCTGCTATATTACTTCCTGGGATTGAAGGCGTGTGTGCTTCCCAAGCAAAGGCATGAGATCTCAAGTGCTGGGATTAAAGGTGTATGCCACCACTGCCTGGTCTAATCTAGTGGCTGGCTTCTCTGACCTTTCAGCTTTCACCCTGATATCTGGCTCTGGGTTTTTTTTTTTTTTATTAAAAGACCATCTAAGATTCGAACAACAGGAAAGAATCTCAGCTGTTCTAAATTGGCATTTCTGCCCCTGTTAATCAAAGACCTCCAGTTCTTCCTAGGGTATATCTCTTTATTTCTGGGTGTGAAGTACCTAGGTTCTCTGCTCCCCTTTCTAAAACTCAGGCTCTGTTTAAACACCACTTCCTCTTCGAGACCCTATTATTTAGACCCAGGACAGACTTGCTTTATTATTATTATTATTATTATTATTATTATTATTATTATTATTATCATATTACCTCTAAGTTCCATGAGAGTGGACCCTAATCACAGCACTATATCTGGCTCCTTCACAGTGTCCATTTATGGCCTGACATTTTATAGTTGTTTAGATGAGCTTGTTCCTCGTGGATTCTTCTCTCAACCCATAGCTCTAGTGAACATACAATTCTCCCTGGTCATGACATTCTCGTGGATGAGTGGTGCTTTTGCTTGCGGCATTTAGTTTATTAGAGATACCCTAGAGGTCTGATGTCTCTGCCTTGTAATAATACAGGGACCCAGAACCAACACTTTCAACGGACTTTGAATTTCAGTCCACTGAGTCCTACGTTTTGTTCTGAGTATGTAGAGTTTTAATTTTTCATATGTCAAGCAGTTAAAACCATAGAGGAGACACTCTCAGAAAGCCAAGCATAAAGACGGAGTACTTTTGTAGTCTTGGTCATTGACTGTATTTACAGCTGACTGAGGTGATCCAATGGCTACAGAAATGGCTATATATAGTCCAGAATTCTGCAAGCTGCACGGTCTCTGGAGACAGTTCTGAGAAGGGCAGAGTGCCAGTGGGGCTGGCTGTAGGAAATCAGGAAGTTGGAGACATCAATCAGGCCTCCTATGGTCAGCCCAGGCAGTCACATTTCTAGGAGAATTTAGGAATGACACATTCTAGTGTGTCAGTTGACTCCAGCCAGGCCAAGGAGAACCTGTGCCAATCTTAGTATTCTCTGTGGTCTGGCAGCTTCAGAGTCATGAGCACCCATCTTGTTCCGCAATCCACTGGGTGTTCATTTGATGACTGGAATGCTAGCCTCTACATGAAACACTACAGTAATAGTATCAGCCAATGCACGGTGTCATAGGTGTTGAGCTTTCAGCTCTACGAGAAATGTCTGGTATTCATTTGGAGAAAGAAAAAGATGTCATCCCGGATGCACATTTTGCATTATGTATTGGCAAGTTCCAGGAATAGAGCTTTGTGAGACCTGAGCCTTGAATGGGTATAGCTAAGGAGAGGAACACCAGCAGGGGTGACAGAGCTGTCTTTTCTGTCAAGATTTTAGCAAGCGAGTATTCTAATTGCATGAGCCCGGCCGACATAGAAAGTGCTGGCCAAGTTCATGAACCAAGTTCTTAGAAAGGAATAGTGGTTTCTAGATCATCAAGTTAGAACTGGTTGCTGTGATTGTCTTATTAAACACATGTTAATTTAATGTTTAAATTGGCATACAAAATAATGGGCTTCATGAGGACATCGTCATATATAAGTGCAGCTGTACCTTGCTCCTGTTATTATTATCTTTTGATGATGCCCACGGACTATCTTTTCCTCTGACACCGGTGGGGCCAGTGACTTTACAAAGTCAACAGAATCAGAAGTTTCCAGAAACTGGTACACAGCCATGCTCCTCTGATGTTTTAAGTGACTTAGCTTTTTCACAATGGCTTACTTTGCCTTGTTTTTTTTGGAAATCACATCTCATGGAAATGTTTGTATTTCTTATGTAAGTGTTTTATGTAGAGTGTCTATAAAATCATTGTTTTGCTTAGAAAGGAGGCTCACGCTGCATGGAGTTCCGATGATAACAGGACAGTGGGAATACGCAGGTGTATTTTAAGTAGATAAACAGGGACAAGCCTGAAGGACAACAAGCGAGTTTCTGACTTGAAATCACTTTATTCTTCTAAAAATATTTTGTGTTGTACCTGTGTCTTTGTTACAACAAAATGGACCCAACATATCTAAATTCTTGTCCCAATATCCACAGATGGCTTATTTCCAGGTCTTCTGTTTTGCTGGCTAGTAAATGAAGGAACTGTTTTTGTGGAGGAAATAGTTTCAGAAGACTGGGATGAATAAAGTGCTGTGTTTTCTAGAGCCCTGCATGGAGCCTTTTTGCTTTGGTACATAATTTGGTGGAATCTAATTGTACATTAAGGCCAAGTTCTTCCGAACGGCATTTAAGCATCCTCCTACTGTGGTTTTAAATTGCTTTTCTATCTCATTTCCCTTCTGGCTTCTTCCTGGACTCTCGCTTCTTTCACAGTGCTGCAAAAATCCCTTCTCTTGGGGAGATATAAACAATGTCTACCCCTCCCACAAAGGTCCAAAGGACAAACTGAGGCACGAATCCACTAAAATGGACTCTGTGGTAACCTGTGAATTTACTAGGTTTACTGACAAAGCAATGGGGTTTGCAGACAGGAGCATGCATGGCCTTAAAGCCACCACCCTGGAAGGTCTGCATCCAACATGAATGACACCCCTCCCCAAGCTGTGTAGATAGGACACCTCTCCCACCCCCAGGCCTTCCCAGTCTACAAGCTAGCTCTTCCCGGAGGTCATGTGCAATCAGGGTAGACTAGCATACACCTGGTTGGGAGGAGTGGCTGGATACTCAGAAGATGGTCCCGAGAGCCTCCCTACCATCTTTCTATGAAGGGAGGTCAAGAGTCAATAAGGCCAGCTGTGGTGGTCGTTTGCAAGGACGCACAAGTGAACTCACGAAGATGGTGGCAGATTGGCTCTGAGAATGGTCCTCTATAATGCTCTTTCCATGATCTCTCTTGACTCCGGGCTTTCTGTTCCCCATCACTCTGGGCTGCTGCACCCACTTAAAAGGAAAACCAAAAAACTAAGGACCTCTCAACCTTCAAAAGTTAAATCAAGTGTCTCCTCTTTGGGCACTCTTTGTCTAGCTTTAGAGAATGGATTTCCCACAGTCCTTTGTGCTCACCAATAGCAGGGCCTTTTGCAAACAGGACCACTCTTTGTTCCATATTTTGTTTGGAGATATTCCTTATCTCCAAAATTAAGGTCCTGATGTGGAAACAGGTCTGGCCTCTCAAACATAGTGAGACTGGCAAATGTTTGAGAACAAGAAAGATGAGTTAATAGAAACACTTGACAGAGACACAACCGCATGCTTGTTCACAACGCTGTCCTGAGCAGTGCCTGAACTAATTTCCATGGTTGACAATGGGTCCTGACTCAGGGACAGGAAGGACAGAGCAAGCTGTCTCTCCTGGCCCAGCATCTGAATGACAGCATAATCTAGACCCAGCACACAAAACATGATAGCCTTGATTCAACCACTATTTGGTAAAAGGCCTGAAGTCCCACTTAAAAGTGTTATTCTGCTGAAAACTTGAAGCAAGACACGCAGAGGTCAATAGCTGGAATGGATATAGCCCTTGAGGCAGATGGTTGCTGAGTCTACGCTAGAGAGTCTGGCATAAGAAGAGTCTGAAAAATGCGTTAGGCAAGCGGGCTGTTGGATGGCCTCCCACTTGAATATTCTTGAGCTTTGGAAAGCCGGGGAAGAGAAAAACACTCTGAAATATTGTCTTGGGAAATTAGGACACTGGCAGCGCCATTGTATCACAACATGGTTCGGGAACTGATAAACCGCCACTAGGTGACGCTGTTTCTTCATCTGTGAATCTTTCTTGGCCTCCCCAGCTTGCAGAGGGTCAGCGCTGTCTACGGTTGTGGCCTGGGACCCAGCTTAGCTCTGCCCTGGCTGGAGCAAGGCCAGGATGGAAGACACCTTGGTTTCACTTGGATTCCTACTTTGTAAGACTAAGAATCTTGGTATTGGCAGGCAATTCTGAAAAACTCCAATTACTTTTTTTTTTCTCTTTTGATAACTTTAAAATGCCCAATGTTCTGTCTTGTTATATAAACAGACACTTGCACACAGCACTACTTTCTTCAACCAAATCTCAGTTAATTAATTAGACAGAAAACACACGGGGCAAGAGTCAGGTGAACAATGGCCCACCTGTATGCATCGGAAGGCTTCCTGGGCCTACACAATTCCCACGTAAGACCTTATTTATGCGCTCAGCAAAAGGAGAGCGAGAAAGAATCTTAGAGGTTGTAGCATAGCTTCCCCAGGGGGAAAAAAATCTGTTCTTTCTGTCACCATGCCTCTTTTTTGGCTTTGTAGTTCTAGAACTTTCTTCTTGGCCCTGGGCCAGCTGGAACCTCTGCTTCCTTGTGTGGGTTACTGAATTCCATACAGGAGTTTCTGCCTGCTTACATCTCATGTAATTGCTGAATGACATGGAACACCTAGCTGCCGGTGTGAGCTGTTTCCTGCCTTCCTCCTTAGCAGAGATCCCGAAAGAGTGCTGGGCTCCAGATGTTTGCAGTTATACAGTTATTATGCCAAGGCAGGAATACAGTGGTGGGGCCAATGGTGTTGCTGTGTGCATGTCTGGGCCAGTTTGTCTCTACTTGGTGCTGGTCAGGGGTCTTTTCAACCCATAGACAGGCTGTTTTTCCTTCTGCCGGCTGGAAGGTCATTGGTCTGCTGCTTCTGACAGGAATTGTAACAATTACTTACCATTTGTAAAGAAAATAGCCCACCCTTAGCCTACTGTGAAAATACCACCTCAGTGGGAGGGGAGCCTTGGGGGAGAGTTCAAGAGAATTGGCAAACATGTATGGCTTGGAGTAGAGACACAAAGTTTGAAAACACAAATATTTAAGTGTTCACTTGCAAACAGGGCTGGTGTCCTTTCTTCTAATGACAGCAGTTTTATTTTTCGTACACATTTAAGTTCCCGTTCTTTAAGAAGAAAGACAAAAATAGCAACAATCTCCAAATGTACCAGCCGCCTGCCCCCCTCCCCTCTGCCAATGGCCCGGCCTCATCTTCTCTTCTCACTAGCTCAGTTCGGCTCCAGTGTTCACGGCTAACAAGGTTTCATTAGTGTGGTGAGGGAATTTGGCCCTTGCTTTCAAACATGGGGTTGAGCATGATACAGCCTCAGCAGGGGACAGACTTCCCTTTCTTCATCTCTGTGCTTCCCTGGTGTGTAATCTTGTCTTCTGAAATAGTTGCAATCAGAACAAATTACCGAAAGAGTGGGAATGAAAAGCTCTCACAGCCGTTGTGGGTATTTTTTAGTTTTCTTTAACAATTGGCACCTTCCCTCGGTAACTGAAAATTATCCAGGAAATCTGTATGTCCTTGGCAACACTTCCCTGGAGTGTACCGGCTCACAGCTCAGCTTTTAAGGTGACAGGAATTGTTTCAGCTGATGCGGGGCAGGGGTGGGGGGAACTCAGGGAAACAAGAAACCTATCTCCTGGCCTGGTTCCCTTCCCTCAAGGGGGGGGGGCAGGGGCAGAGGAAAGTTTTTTAAACAATTGGCTGCTGTGGCTGGAGGGAAAGTGGCATGGATTTGGTCTGGACCTAAATCTCATAAGCCCTAAATCAGGTTGGGCACAAGTGCTAGTCAGTGGAGGTCGCCAAATAGCTGTATTTCATCAAAATGAGCCCGGTAACTAGGAGGGTACAGGGTCTATGGTACCACCCTCAGTCTGTCAAGGGCTAAGAGGCCAGGTTTCCACCAGCATGAGGGATGGTAACCCTCTGAATCTGTCTTCAATTCTTCTTGATCCTCCAGTCCCATTACATTAGTGTCGGGAAGACAGCCTTGCTGTGCCTCTGAAACTCACTGGGTGTTCTTCAGTCAACGTTGCGCTCATCAGACCCTCTCTCTGCTCATGAGCACTGGGAGATATGTGTTTTCTTCCTGGATTTCAGAGAGATGGTGTCCTGGTTAGTTGTTTTTGTCCACTTGACACAAGCTAGAGTTATCTGGTAAGAGGAACCACAACTGAGAAACCGCCTCCATCAGATTGGCCTGTAGGCAAGTCTGTAGGACATTTTCTTGATTAATGGTTGATGTGGAAGGCCCTGCTTACTGTGGGTAGCCTCATCCTAGACAAGTGGTCCTGGGTTCTATAAGAAGCAGTCTGGGCAAGCTATGAAAAGCAAGTCAGGAAGCAGCACCCCTCCATGGCCACTGCTTCAGCTCCTGCCTCCAGATTCCTGCCCTGCTTGAGTTCCTGCCCTGCCTTCCATCAATGATGGACTGTGATAAGATTGTGTAAGTCAAACCCCATCCTCCCCAAGTTGTTTTTGGCCATGGTCTTTATCACAGCAGCAGAAAGCCACCTAAGACGGGTGGAGAAGCTGTTTAAGTTCATTAGTGTTCAGTGGGTGTGGGATCTCCGGGGAAGGAGATTGCAGGATCAGTGTAGGAGTTTATGATGCCCTTGGGAAATGCTTAGATGAAGCGCCTGCCATTTCAGATGCCATTTCTACTCTTTATCCTTGAGCTGGAGATGTGGAAATGAAGGCGGTCATCTGTAAGGCTGCTTTCCCAGACTAAGCGATAACGCCCCACATTCATTCAGAAGGCCATGGAAAACATATAGAGTTGGATGTCATGGGAAGCTTTGTCACTACCCACTAATGACAAGTCAGGTGAAGATCTAACCCCGATCAAGAATCATCCTTCTGATGGAAACACATGAACTATGAACCAATGGCTGAGGGGTCCCCACTGGATCAGGCCCTCTGAATGGGTGAGACAGTTGATTGGCTTGATCTGTTTGGGAGGCATCCAGGCAGTGGGACCAGATCTTGTGCTCATTGCATGAGTTGGCTGTTTGAAACCTGGGGCCTATGCAGGATTGTTTGGCTCGGCCTGGGAGGAGGGGACTAGACCTACCTGGACTGAGTCTACCAGGTTGACCTCAGTCTGTGGGGAAGGCTTTGCCCTGGAGGAGATGGGAATGGGGGGGGTGTTGGGGGGAAGGTGAGGGGGACGGGAGTGGGGAGAACAAGGGAATCCGTGGCTGATATGTAGAACTGAATTGTATTGCAAAATAAATTAAAAAAAAAAAAAAGAATCATCCTTCTGTGTTGAAGGCTCCCTTTCCCTCTCTGTGGGGCTGTGTGTGGGTTAGCATCAGGTTATGATGCCTCGAGCACATTACCATTAGTTGAATGAGAAATTAGCAGAGATTAGAAGGAATTCTGAGCCTTGTGTTATCCAGGACTAGTGTACTTACAGCATGGGCATGTCTGCATGGTCTAAGGAGGGTTCAAAAGGTGATGAAGACTCCGTTGTCTGGAGTGGAGGGGGTTTACACACACACACATACACACACACTGGATAGTGTTCTGGTTAGAATTAACTAACAGCCAGGAATTATCTGAAAAAAAATTCTCAATTGACAAATTGTCTTTATCATGTTGGTCTGTGGGCATGTCTATGAGGGATTATCTTGATTGTTAACCGATGTAGGAGGGCCCAGACCACTGTGGGAGGTAACATTCCCTAGACAGGTGGATCTAGGCTATATAAGAAAGCTTGCTAATGGGGTCCCAGCACTGAGAGAGGGAAGTGGATCAGGGGTCCCACCCCTAACCAAGAAGCTATTTACTGTTGATGACCACTGGCAAAGGGAAAATCAGTTTTCAGTTTTCCCTAATGGAATGTCACTGGGTGTATCAATCAGACTCCAGGATAGGCCTATGCCCGGGAGTAGTTGACTAACACAAAACGGATTTAGTAGATTTTTTTTTTTGTGGACTTTTTGTTTTGTCTTAGTTGTTTTTTTTTTTGTTGTTGTTGTTTTTTTTGTCTCATTGGTCTTTTGTTGGCTTGCTTTTTTGAGGTTTTTTTGCTTTTGTTTTAGGTTTCTGAAAGAGAGAGAGAGCATCAAATTGGGTGGGTAGGGAGGTATGGAGGATCTGGGAGGGGTGGAGGGAGGGAGAAAAGGCATGATCAAAACATATCACATGAAAATAATTTAATTTTTTTAAAAAAAGGAAGAAAGCTAGCCAAGCATGGATCCAAGAGCCTGCCAGCAAATAGCATTCCTTCGTGGTTTTTACTCCAAGTTCTTGAGTTCGCGCCCTGACTTCCTCAGGGATGGACCACAACCTGTAAAATGAAGCCAACCCTATACTCCTCCAAGTTGCTTTTGGTCTGAGTGTTTTATCACAGCATCAGAAAGGAAACTAGAACAGATATCATTCTAGGAAAGTGAACCAGCGCTTTCTAGAGGGCACCACCAGGAGAATATTTTCAGCAAGGTGGAGTTATCGGCCCCATGCTGCAGCGGGGGTACGTAGAGACCAGTGTGGGTTGTTTTTTGCAGGTATCACAATGAGACACTGGGGGCTAGGAGGGTGCAGGGCTGAGGCAGCACTCTCAGCCTTATAGCAACTGAGATTCGGGGTGCTTGCCAACAAGCTTAGTCATGGAGGGTGGGGGAGCGGGGGATGGAGGGGAAGTCCAGTGCAAAGTTCAGCCACTGGTGGCTGTGGACTCCAAGGTCAGAGCTCAGTGAACCATTTTTTATCAGGGTTTCTCCTCGACCCCTCCTCCTTTCCCATCCTCCTCCATTTCCTTTTCATCCTCCTCTTCTTGACCAACTTCAAGTCAAGATAAGACCCAAATGCTCTCTCTTGTCTCCTGCAACAATACAAAGAATTGGCTTCCTCCTTTTGCTTCTTTGATGTTTCAGACACTCATATTGCTTCCTTTAGTCAAGCCAGTTTTTAAAATGCTTGACCAAAAGCTACCGAAAGACCAGGATAATAGCAAGAATTGAGAGTAATTTCTAAAAGAGAAGATGAAATATATATATAAATAAGCTAGATTGTTCTTTAAATATAAACACAGTAACATTACCAATATCGGTTCAAACAAAGCCTCATTGGAAGTGTAATTGTAAATTCTAACAGCCGCCAGCTGAACCACATCTCACGTGGACTCCCAAAGCAGCCGGTGTGAAAAGAGACGATGAGTCACGAGCCCATCTGAATAATATGTCAATTTCTAAAATTGATCATGAATGTATGCATGTCAGAGTCAGCTCAAGATGTTTTGGATGTGAATGTGGTGCTGCAGAGTAGGACCGTTTTTGAGGCTGGGATGAAGAAGGTGTCAGGAAACCTGCTGTTTGCAATGATGCTGAGAGGCAGCCTAGCCTGTCCTACATCATGGAGGCAGATCTGTCTGAGTGGTGCTGGTGGCCATGGCAAAGGCACATTCTCTGGGGCACCTCTGCAGAGCTACTGATTGAACTTGAACTGCATTTTGCCCTTCTTAAGTATCCTCAGAGCAGAGAATAGTGACAGAATATTGCTTGTTAACAGGTTGGAAAAAAATGGCATGCTGTGCTGGATAGCATTACTTTTGTTAAAATAGTCTTTCTCCTTTAAAAATTAAAGCATTCTAAAAATTTATTCAAAATAGTTCCCCTTTCTTTGTCTTTTCCAGAGTCTGGCTATATAGCCCCATCTGGCCTCAACTTGCTATGCAGACCAGGCTGACCTCAATTCACAGTAGACCTCCTATTTCAACTTCCCATTGTGCCCATCCTCTTCAAAGTAGTTCCTACATAAAATCTTTTTTAAAAAATTATTTGTGTATTTGTATGTTTATGAGTGTTTTGCCTGCATATATGTGTGTGTGTGTGTGTGTACCTCGTGCCCAAAAAGTCCAGAAGAGGGTATCAGATGCCCTAGGACTGGAGTTACAGATGATTGTGAGCTGCCCCGAGGGTGCTGGATATCAGGAAAAGCAGTTAGTGCTCTTAACTACTTGAGCCATCCCCCTAGACCTGATAAAACATTTCAATAATAGAAAGGAAACACTTCAAGGATTTCTCACATTTCTGCTGACTTTCTTAATTGAAGACTGAGTAGAAAATATGCATATTTAGTTATGCACTATTACCTGACTTATTTTGTATATGTTTATATGCCTGCTATTTATGTTTTCTGTTTGTCAGAGAAAGTGAGCAAGTGTGTAACTTCCCTGAAAAGACTATGCGTTCCCCTTATCACACAAGTGCTTAAGTATGAAAAATTCCTCTGCAGTGTGGAAAATGGATGAGGAAAGACACTTTGCACTTTTGCAGGATAAGCTTAGGAAGTAACTCTCAATTGCATTCACAAAAAAATACTCTTGCCTTTAGTGTTGCATCAATATATTCTATGCAGGGAAACTCCAAAGAACACGGCTTCCATGCCTGAGATGAGATCTTTATACGCAGTTCAGCAAGATTTCCTGGAAACTCATATTCAAGAAGAAACCATGTGTGGTTTAACTACATATATGTTATTTTCATTTTAAGAATTAAGGTCTAGGTTGTAAGTTGCAAACTACAACTGACTTATCTGGTTAAGGGTTTTTAAAGATCTGTGTGGAAACACACTAAGATTATCTCTCTCTTTGTGTGTGCACGCAAGCATGAGCATGTATTTGATCGTGTTCTTTTTTAGCATATGAATTATAAATACCCAGGGGAAACCAATTGACTATATTTTAAAGACTATTAAGCAAAACTTTAGACCCTTGTATTTACTAATTTAATGTATTCATTCAGTGAAGACATATTCTTGAAGCACTTTTATGAGTCAATGATCATGGAAGAGGCTGAGAATATAGTAAAGAGCCATTGTCTTCATGAGAGTTTAGGAGTCTTGTGAGAACACAACTAAGTAGCCACACAAATAACGATATAGTCACAGGAGCCACTGGGTGCTGCAGGACAGGGGCAGGGTGATGTATGAAGGTGTGGTCAAGCATTCTTAGCTAGCTGGGGATGGCAGGCAGCACCCTTGAGGACATGATACTGATATCTAAAGGGTAGGAAGAGTGCCAGATTGGGGAAATTGTGTTTGAGATGATGCTGAGTTCAGAGACAACCACAGCACTTTGGAAGTCCTGTGAGCCCAAGGTAGCTAGACAATAAACGGCAGGAGGAGATGAGTGAGCAGGGAGGGCTGCAGACAGCTTCAAATTGAACCTGCAGGGCAACATAGCAATGGAAAGAATTTGTTCTTTAAGAGCCATTGGAAAGTCTGTTAAGGGCTCTAAGCAGGAGGATAGCATGACCCAGTTTATACTTCTAAGGCAATCTCCTTGGAAATCGCTGGAAAATGATTAGCGTAGGGCAGCCGTGGGAGGATGTGGGGCTGGAGTGTTCTGAGGCAGCCTCTTGACTGTGGATTAGGAAGGGGAGGTGAGTGAGCATTGTCTTATTTACTTTAATATCGCAAGCTTGAGGATGACATGTAAGAGGATTATATAATTTGAATGATTAAAATATGGACAAAATGGTGGTTTTATACAATATTTTTTATTAAGAATTGAAAATTAAGACTATTAATCGAGGATAAGTAAGTTCAAAGTCCTTGCCAGCCAAAACTGGACATGTGGGTAAAGGATGTCACATAGAAATGTCTAACACACAATACGACAGATGTCTCAGGAACCCCTCATGCTCTGTGAAATATTTTTAATTGAACAACCACAGTGTTCATGAAATAGTTTGTATCTTGAGGTGAAGTTCTTTGGGAGACCTCTCCTTGGGGACCCATCCTCTGATGCTGGCCATCTAACAGAGACGTGGCTGCTTCTACCTTTCAGAGCAGACAACAGGAGGGATTGAGAAAGCCCTCCATCCCAGAAGCCAGGCATGGCACTGGGATGATGCAGGGAGATATTTTGGTGGTTGTTTATCTGTTTTAGACAACTTTGTTAAATGTACATTTCTAGTATATAATAAAGATTAATTATCAGGAAGATACAAGAGTGATGTCATTTCCCCTAGATTCCTTCCTCCTTTCCTTTCTTCTTTCCTTCTTTCTTGCATTTTTCCTCAGAGCTTCAGACACTAGCCCAAACTGAGTTGATTGATCTGTACCACACCTGTTCCCGAGTTCCTGGTAGTTCAATGTTATCTCTGTCATTCCTGACTTAGAGGATTGTGTTCCACTCTGTACTCATTTTTACATCATGTTTAGTTATGGGAACTCTCTACTTCCATCTTTAAATCTGCAACAACTGATTGATTCATGGGAAGAAGGTATCAATATATGGATTCTCTTTTAAAAAATTATTAAATAGTCATACATGCATATAATGTGTTTGGACCAAATCCACCCTTCATTTTCTCTCCCCCAATTTCTCCCCGCTGAGTCTATTTAGTGCTCCCTGTATGTTCATGGATGTGGTACCATCTACTGGAGCATGGGCTGCCTTCCAGAGCCCACAGCTCTAAAGAAAACTGACCCCTTCTCCTTCACCATCCATCAATTACCTATAATTTCTCAGAATGGGGTGGGGCATCATGAGCCTTTTCCCCCATCCATGCTGGATTGTTCTTGTACAAGTCTTGTGCCTGCAGTAGACACTGGGAGTTCATGTGCAGCACAGGGATGTGCAGGGAAATAATTCAGCCCATAATGCTATCGATTCTGTGTTTTCCAAGTAAGGCAAGGAGAGGAGGAAGTCTAGCAGGTGACACTGTATTCTTTTGATTAGTTCCTTGAGAGTTGAGAGTTGTACAACTTGTGTTTTGATCTTACCCACCCCCCGCCCCAACTCTTCTTAGATCTACCCCTTGTTCTCCTCCCTCCTAACTTTGTATCCTATTTATTTATTTATTTATCTTGTTTTTCGAGACAGGTTTTCTCTGTGCAGCTTTGCGCCTTTCCTGGAACTCACTCTGTAGACCAGGCTGGAGAGATGGCTCAGCTGTTAAAGGCTAGGCTCACAACCCAAATGTATCCTTTTAAAAAAACCCTTCAAGACCAGTGTGTGCTGTCCAAATATTCTTGGATATTTGGTCTTGAACTGAAACATGGTCAACTTATCAGGGGCTACACCCTTAGAGAAAACTGTCTCTACCTCTCCCAACTGCTAACCACAGCTAGGATGGTATTGTGTGCCCAACTTCCCTCTTCATGCCGAAATTTGATCTGGCTTGAGCTTGCACAGGTCTTGTGTATACTGCCATAATTTCTCTCAGTTCATACATGCAGCTCCTCTGCTGTATCCAGAAGATAATATTTCTCTGTTGTTATCCTCTACCCTTGATTGTTCCCTATTTTCACCTCTTCCACAATGATACCCGAACTGTGGATGGTGGGGTGGGTGGTGGTGCTGCGGTTTGTCCTCTATTTATGCTGTGTATCCAAACCTGGTTTTGTTGGGCTTCCGTAATGTTTTTACCTAAGAAGATGAATGGGGATACTTCGAATTTCCTTCCCTCACTGAAATAGTTTGTGCTTCTATCCAACAAAGATAAAATATCTACCCTACATCCTACCTAGCAGGTTTGTATATTAGGATGAAGCAGAGGATGCTGCTGAAATTTTGGAAAACCTATAATGCATGGTATTTCTAAATGGTCGTGTTCTTTGTTCCCTAATTGGATGATATGTGAAACCTACCTTGAAAGTTTTATATTTAGAGAGACTCTGTGACCATTCACAGAGGTTCTGACTCAGTAGGTTTGGAGTAAGACCTCAGGAATATTTTTTAAGTGCTTTCCAGAAAATTTTGATGATTTGTCAAGCTTGGAATTACTGGTCTTGGGCAACTTCTCCTTTTAGAGTGAGCATAGTCAATAATGTATATTTAAGTATATTACTCATATTAAAGGGAAACTATCAATCAATGGTTCCAACAATGGCACTCTCAGTTATTTTTAGGATGGAGATTTCATGATTATTTTAAGGGTTCTGGGATGAGGTTGGATGGATGCTCCTGGATTTGAATCATGATGTATATATTATAATGCTTAGATATGCAGCTAGTAAACTCTAATTGGAGGAAGTAACAACTCCCAATGTCATTACAAGTGGAATGGGGATAATAATGCCTACCTTGCAGGATTTTTGGAAAACTAAGTTGGATAGCTTTTGCAAAGCCACTGGAATTAAAAAAAAAAATTCATTAATGATCATTTTTCCCCCCAGGTTGTCACGAAGAAGTGACTGTGGAATGCTCAGCCCTAAATAAGATATTTAGTCTCAGTAAATGCTTCAGAAGAGGGGCCAGAAGGAATGGAAGTGCTGTGAGGCAGACAGAAGGGTTGTGAAACGTCTTCCAGGAATGACAAAACCATTGAAATTGTGAACTCACAATAGCTGCTTTTACATACAATGGCCCGTACAGGACTGCTCTAGCCAACCGCCAGTCATTGATATTGGAGAGGCTCATGGAGTCCTATTCCTCTCTGTGGAAATACTGGTTACTGAGAGGTCCTAGGGGACAGAGTGTCATTGTCTTTAGTCACATACTTACTAGTGAGCTGACCATGTTCCGGTGGTGGATAGTTCCAAATTCATGGTCACATAGACATCCCTGGTTAAATGAAGTGGGTCATAAAATAAAACAACAAGCATGAATATAAGAAAGGGATGTGGAGGAAGGAGGGGGAGGTTTCACAGGGAGATAACAGAGACAAGCTTGAGAGTAATTGGAATGCATTGCATACTTATATGAAATTGTCAAAGAATAATTTTAATTAATAAAAAGATCATTTCCTTTATTCTAATACTTTAATATATTTGAGTCATAATCTTTTAATTTTTCAGAAATGGAGAACAGATAAAATTCATTAATTATAAACTGCACATTTTTGCTTTTTAATTTGTCCTTTTTGATTAATATCTCCTGTGTTCTGGGTTTTAAGTGGGTAATTATGATTCCTGAATGTTTGCAAAGTACACCAGGTCCCCATCCTGCTATATTAATCTTGTGGAAAAGTGAGAATGTCGGCAATAAGGCCTGAATTCTGAAGAAGCGGTGAGCTAAGAAAAATCCAGTGTGACGAATGGGCCATTAATGATGGAAGCTTGAGTACATGCTTCGGGGCAGGACAGAACCGAAGGCACTGGACCGCAGAGTGGTTAAGCATTAAGCCTTGAGTACAGTGTAGAAGAGATCGCCCAGCATTCCTGTGAAATGTTCTAAGTAAGCGTCTGGCTTTTAATGAGTCACAGTTATTAGTGAATGCCGGTCTTCTCTCCTTAAAGTCTTCATGTTACTGGTCTCCCGGCAATGCCATTGCTATATTAAGAGTTCTCTCTTAATATGTTAAGAGAAATATATATTTCTTTCTTTTAGAAAGAAAACAGTGAAGAATAAGGGAAGCCTAAAGTTTATTTGCATTTAGTTGGATCTCAGAGACGAAATTATCAATCTTTTAATTGCAAAATCTGTTTTCTTTCCAAATTGATTCAGGTGTGCTTTGAGATACCAATCAGGAAGTCTAAGAATACTTTAATTTCAGCTTCTTTATATGCCAGTTGGTAGCAGATGTTAGCACCTGCTTTTGGTTCCAAATCTCTTCAGATTTCTTGCCTCTTGTCAGGTTCTGCAGTCTTGCATACACCCACACTGAAACTATCTCACTAATGATTACAACTAATAATTTAGGTAGAAAAATTCAAGTACTATAAAACCTTTAATTTTAAAAAATTGTATAGTTCTTGCATATATTTCCAGAATTAGCATTCCATAGTTGCTAAGTGTGTAGCTCTAAACAGGACAGGCCATCTTTGTCACCCCATCCCAGGCTCAGGGAACATCATGGAGAGAGAGAGAGCAAGCAGAAAGAGTGTAGGAGATGAAAGATGGGGAGGAATGTTATGAAACATGCCTTCTGCATATGACACAGCTGTTTCATCAATGAATTCATAGCAGCTGGGGCTACCTGCTCAAGAGCTGCACAACACTGTGCCCATTCACATGCCATCAAAGATATATAAGCCCCCGCCCCCCTATGGAGCTGTAGGCAATCATGGTTGCTTGGTAAGGAGAAATTATTTTCCTCCGTGGTGTAGCCACTAGTGAATAACCACCACCATTCTCATGTAGGCATTAAATGCAGTGGGATACACACACACACATACACACACATATACACACACACACATACTCGCATGCGCACACACACATGTGCACACATGCACACACACACACACACACACACAGGAGGTGGACTTGGGAAGAAGAAGGGGGTCAGTGGGAGGGAAAGAGGATAAGAAGGATAATGGGGGGCTATGATTAAAACACATTTGTGCGTGTGTGTGTGTGTGTGTGTGTGTGTGTGTGTGTGTGTGTGTGAAAAGAATCAACAAGTTTAAATGATACTCCATTATTCTTACTTCCAATCCACCATAATGGATATGGGGAGTTCCATGCTGATGCGTGTTAAATGTGGGGTCAACTTTTTTTCTAATCATACACAGCCCATGATAGCTTTTCCCTTTCTGTTCCCAGACAAGTACAAAGGGACAGCATTTATAAAGGAAGTGATAAGAGGAAGGAGGAAAGGAGAAAAAAAATGGAAGAAGAAGGAAATAATTTAAAAATTCTGAGACTCTTCCAACAATGTGGGCTACTGCCGTAACTCTCAGTTGCTTCCCAAAACTTGAAGGTCAGACACCATTGCTAAAGACATGACACACTTCTGACAAAGGGGTTGGGAGAACTGAGCTGGAATTGACCCTGAAGCCTACTGGAGGTCTAGCTGTCGTAGTATTGGAAGGTGCTATGCAAGCTGCCAGGGGAGAAAAGCAATCAGCAGTCCTACTTAGCTGTAAAAGCTGCAAACCACCACGCTCACACGTGTAGAAAGATATTCCCAATGGTGAATTTGTGGCATTTGTATCTTGGCGATAACCAATAACTGTCTAATGGAGCTTAAGACCCACTCAAGAGGAGGCAATGCATACCTGGTACTGTAAACCTGTCCAAGCACCCGTGGCTGGTGAGCTCATAGACCCCAGAGGAGAGTCTATTACTGCCTCCCTCCCTGCTGCTTTTCTAAACCAATATAACCTCTGACTATATTCTAAACTCTCAGCCTTACACCCACAGATAAATACAGCTCTCACTTCTCATTGGAGCAGCTTTGTTTTGGTAGATGGAGGTTATTACAGAGATCGACAACTGTTCGAAATACAGAGAAGTACTAAGTGACCATGGGAGACCTAGCCACAGCTGGCACATCTGCTCTGTCACTCCTACACCTAAGGCTCAGAGAAAATAGCAGAAAAGGGGATGGAAAGACTGTAGGAGCCAGAGGACCGTGACACCTGCTGCAGGACAGTGTCTTCTGAATGTGACAGAGAACTGTGCTCATAAAATAGCAACAATATGGTTCGAGAAACAAGACCTGCATAATGCCAGCACCAGCTGATACGCCAATGTGGTTGGGGGAAACTCCACAATGTGCCACCCCTAGATCAAAAGCTACAGGCAACCAATGGCCACTAAGGGAAGGAGAACCTGTTTCCGTCAGGGGTGAACCCCTTCGTAAGTTATTTTAATCCTAAGTGGCCATCCCTAAACACATGTACATAAAAAGAACTTTAAATAGACTAAGTAGTTTGTATGTATGTACATATATGTGTAGACATACATACATGTGCATGTATATGTAGCATTAATTATAGAAGAGGCAATAAACTTGAGAGAGAGGAGGAAGGGAGCCATGGGAGCAGTTGGAGGGGGAGAGAAAGGGATGGAAGTGATATAAATAACTCATGTACAAAATTCTCAAAAAGTAAATTATTCTAAAAATAAATTCAAGGGGATTAATTTAGAGAAATGGTCCTATTGTTTCTAGGCGGATAGCTTTTATAAGGTGACTAGATTTGTTTCCCCGCTCCAGAAATCCACGGGGCATGATAAGCAGCCTCTCTAGGCATGCTGAGGATTGTGGAGACGGCTGTGGAGGCAGAATCCGGAGAAGGCTTGCATTAACTGATGGCTGTGTTGGAGACTGAGATGCTCAGACCAGGGGGTAACAGTGAATTGGAGGCTGGCCATGAGATGAAATAACCAACATGCATACTCATACATTTCATTCAGAATAGTTGTGATATTCACCACTCCCCTTCATAAAAAACAAAAAAGCAAGAAGAGAAAAGTTGATCATTGTAGTTCTTGATCATGCAAGGTAAAGCAAGGCCTTCGGGTTCTGTACTCAGTGCATGAGTTGGCTGTTTGGAACCTGGGGCTTATACAGGGACACTTTGCTCAGCCTGGGAGGAGGGGACTGGACCTGCCTGGACTGAATCTACCAGGTTGAATTTAATCCTCAGGGGAGTCTTTGCCCTGGAGGAGATGGGAATGGGGGGTGGGATGGGGGAAAGGCAGCGGGGGAGGGGGCAGAACAAGGGAATAAAATAAAAGAAAAAAAAAAGAAAAATGAAAACTACCCATTAGCGAAATGGAGATGGCATAGGGGAGCCAGAGCACATCATGAAATAAATACAGTAAGTGACCATTGCACTGATGGCCTGAACGGCAGAAGAAGAGAACTTTTTGAGACCAGACTCAGGATCTTGAAAATGGGGAAGGTGAGAGACCCTAGTATGATATGATTCCTCCTGTATCAGCTCATTATTTCAACATTGACCTGTTTTTTTTTTTTTTTTGATTGATCTGTCTGTTATGTAGGCACTAGCTATACAGTAGGCATGGTACTTTGCAGAAAGGCTCTGGGCCCATCTTACCCACATTCCAAAGGTGGATAGCTTAGGCTGAAAACAGAAGGTCGTCTTACCCAGTAACAGATCCTAGAATCTGACATTTATATGTTCACAGCTAATAAAATCCAGGGCTTCCTTGTCTTAGTTGCAGAAAAATAGAAGGACCGGCTAACAAGACCCTGATTGTCCTGCTGCCTGATGTGAGCAAATGCTGCACATGCTGAAGACACAGCTCCTTGGCTGTGCAAATTGCCTCCCCAATGCCTTCTGCTTAAATACGCCCTATAAAATGCCGTAACTGTGAAATTGTGTCACGGCTAGTGGTAGGCACAGGTTCTCTGTAACTTCCTGGCTTTACGTAGAGAAATAATAACTCTGGGATTAAGATCTCTAATAAGATCTTCTCTTGCTATTCTCAAGCAGAATTCGATCTCTCCTGCCCCAGCTCGTTGCTTCCATATTGTCCTGGTTCTTTGATCCAGTATATAGGTGCTCACTATGTAGCAGGCATGGTACATTGCTGAACGTCCCCGACTGATCTTGTAGTTATTATTGTCCTATGTCTGGTCACTTAATACTGTTTAGACAAGGAAAGAATGTAATTTTGGAAGCAAGGGATAGAAGAAGCCATTTCCTTTTAGGATTAAGGATTCCAACGCTATACTGACACCAATTATTTCTATAAAAAGCCATAGCGTAAAAGGCTATATTCAACAACATGATTTGAAGAAAGAGATTTATTTATAGGTTAGCAGGGCTCATGCCCTGGCTGGATGATTCATCTTTCTACAAAGAAATCCCAGGAGAACTTGCCTGATTCCTGGTCTTTTCACATCCATGATGAAAGGAGGTATCCAGCTTTATAGGTAGCTATAAATGTCTCTTATGTGTGTGTCATTTTCCTAGAGTATAAACCTCAAGATTTCTCAAACCCCAAAGCAGTGTCGAACCAAATAACAACAACCACCTTGAGAGCTAAATCAAAGTGAGACTAATAATTATTTATGATTTTTTTTAAACATAGAAACCTTTATAATCTGAGATGAGAATATGTCTCTGCTGGTATTAGAATAGCAAATGTTAATTATGGTTTGCAGTGTACTAAGTGCATTTTATACATATAGCCCCTCATAACAACCCCAAAAGATTATCAGTATTTCTTTCCCTATTTCATATGAGGAAATACAGGTACATATTCCAGGCTACGTGCCCACAGAGCTATAAGATGTGAATCTGTGGCATGAGCTTGGACTACCTCAAGCTTCACAGTAGATCTGTTAACTACTGGCCAAAGCTGGGGGAAGCACTTAGGGAGAAATAGGTATCTATTTTTTTTTTTTTTTTTTGCTGCCTTTGACTTACTTTGAGTCACTGTGTCTGCTTTTTTAGGATGGGAAGAAATTGAAATATAAGCACCAGAGTGATCCAGTGTTCCTCTGACTCATTGGAGAGGTGTGCTGTGTGATTGTGTCTGGGGCTGGAATCAGCGGAGGGTGGAGGTAGAGATGGAAAGTCATGCAGATCACAGGCCAGCTCCAGAATGCGATGGTGTGTATGAGAACACTGAAGATTTTAATAAGCCGCTACCCTGGTCCTTAGCTCATTAGCTTATCTCTGACTTAACTCAGACTTTACCCTGGTGGTCGCTGTGGTGCCACAGGGTGGGGAGAGGCACGTGGCAAGGGGATTAATTTAGAACAGGTCCCATGAAGAAGCAAGATAAATGAGAAATCTAGGTGGGATGATGGGAAAAAGAGCTTGCCTTTATTTTCTTTCAGACCTAGGCATTGGAACTGGTTAGGCCATAGGCAGTCCTCATTCCCATTATAACAGAAATGTGCAGGAGAATTAGGTCAGGGTGATATGCTTGTAGGGCTATGAAGTGAGGTGGCTGGGGTTTGTTTGGAGTCGGTCTACATCAAGTCAGCTTTGCTAAAGGCTGGAAGAGACCAGAGTCAGAAATAACTCTTGCTAATGGTGGGCTCTGGGAACATTGCTGCATATGGGGAAGAGAGTTAAGAAAGGAAGCACATGGCCCCAGTGAGGCTCTGTCTGTGTTCCCTGAAGTGTCCATGCAAGTCACCAGGGGTGTGAGTGAGCATTCTACCTGTGCGTGTAACACACACTAATCCACGTAGCAGCTTAGCTACTGTCTTCTGATGGCATCATTGCCTGGCCTGGTGAGCAGCAGTTACGTGTAAGCTTACATCCAGGGTCTTGAATGAAAAGGAAAGCTTTAGCAGTGACTTTTTTTTTGTCCTATGATAAGTTACAGACAGATGTCTATATATCTGCATTTCGCCATTCTCCCTGTTGAAAAAAAAAATTATATTCCCTGGGATGTCCTATGACCTGCTAGGGGTGGCCTTCAGTCTGGCAAGAAGGTTCCCAAACCAGCTGAGTAAAGAAAGAGTCAAATGTATGCCTTGTGTTTTCATTAATATCTGCAATGTTTGCCTTTTGTCGTTTGGGATTTCAATAAGTATACTTAGTGACGGCATTGACGTCAGTCACTTAATTTTATCCTCACGGTGCTTTGAGCCTGTGTGAGGGGCCAGAGGGAAAGTCTGCTGCTTATCAAGGTCTTTCTTCTCTGACACTCTTTGCCCACCTCTGATCTGAGATTTACTCGGGCATGTAAAGCCGGTTGCCAGTCTTGTAAGTGAAGGTATTCATGACGGGTCTGCTCTAAACACAGCTTCTAAACAAGCTATCTGCACATGCTTTACAGAAACAACTGTACTTCCTGTGTGCTTTTGGGGTACTAGCACTTGTCTCGAAAAGAGAGATCATGGACATGCGCTCTCTGGTGACTTTGAAGGACACCCTGTTGGGGGCCTTTGGGTTCCATGACGACATCCCCACGGATTTGCTCACAGCGTTGTTTTGCCCTCCTTTCCTCTGGCACGTCCACCCTAACAGGTGCTTCTCACAGGGCCTGGAACAGGGGAAGGCAGCAGGTGCAGCCAGAGGCCTGGGGGAGTAAGAAGGACAAGACACCTGCCTCGCTGTGGGCTTCAGCTGTTCTGAGGACTAGACGCACAAGCACCATTATCAGGACGAATTATAACCCATGAGCCCATTACCTCACTAGAGAAGAGGAAGCAGAAATGCATACCTCAGCACTGTGCTTAAGATTCAACATCTCCATCCATTCCCAAACCCCTTTGGACAATGCCAGCTCAGTCTTTTCTCTCCAGGAGACATCCTTTCTTCCAGAAGCTCTCCTTGACTGCCTGGACAGTAATCCTTCCTATGGGTACCACCTTTACTCTCCTCCTGTCACGGTCCTTTTCAGGCCATCTCTTACTGTGTCTCTTGCCTATTAAACTGTGAGCTATGAGAGGAGAGGAGAACACGACATCTTGTCAACCACACCTCTCACAGTGTCTGACATGGTCTCTGTCTTTGTGGACAGAAATTGAATTAATGCATGTCAAGGACCCAGTGCAAATGTGGTCCAGGAGGCCACAGAATAGGCTCCTTTCCTAATGTTCTTTGTGTAACTCAGCAACTCCAGGTAAATAATTAATAGTTACATAGCCATTTACTCACCCAATGGGATTATTTGCTGACAAGTCAGTGTGTAAAGCTAGAACGCCTTGGTTTTTCTTGTCCTCATCAGCACTTTCCTATACAAAATTCCTTCCAATTAACACCAAACGGTTCTGTTTGGGATATTTCATGAAAGTTTATTTAAAAAACTATTTAGCCACTATGGTGGTACACATACATCTGTAATTCCAGCATCTGAGAAGCACAGACAAGAAGGTCATGGACTTGAGGACTGTCTGGGCTACTGTGAGACACACTTTTTTTAAAAAAAAAAAAAATACACAAATAAACAAATGTTCAGAAACCCCTTACCATTTTGTCATCTGAGAGAGTTAGAAGCCAGAGAGAAGCTAGGGACTATGTGATGGAGTACTGGGTAAGTAACAGCGGCTGAGAGAGAGGATGGGGAGGGAGAGAGACCTGGCGGCATTAAGTGGGTAGGGGTGCCCAACCGAAGGGAAGGGGAGAGATTTGGCGGGAAGTAGCCTGGTCAGGTGCTCACAGTATGTATCCACAAGCTGTTGGCTGAAAATAAACAGAGTGTCTGTTTGGTGGTACACCGCCCACCCCCTCATACAAAGCATAGGCAAGACTATGAGCCCAAAGAGCCCTCAGCTTTCCTTGGCTTTTCTCACTAGCACTTTTTATATGTTTGTTTCTGTTTTTTTTTTTTAATAACTTTCTGCATGTAAGTAATTGTCCTTCCTATGTGGATTTTGTATATCGTTGTCTCTTAACCCCAACATTCCCCATATGAGTCCCCCAATACTCTCACCCTCACGGGCTCAGTGCACAGTTCCAATCTGTGCTCTTTGCAATGTGACCTGTAGCGTTTTCTTTCCCTGTGTTTGGAGTATTATATCTAGTTCCCAAAGCAAATAGTCCCGGTGACCAGCTCCCCCAGTCTTATCGGTTAACAACACTATAAATGAGTTGGCTACATAACCCTGATCTGGCTACATGCAGCATGGGCGGGGATCGATGGGAAGGATCAGGTCATACAGGGACCTAGAATTTTCACATGCAAAGGGCAGGGCAAAGGGCGAAGGATGTGCTGTGACTTGTGTGAGAACTAGATACCAGATGAGACTTGGTCAAAGACCACAGTGAGAAGAAATGTAGGTTAACCAACAACCTGGTCTGAAACTCCCCTTCTCCTGTGGATTGGGAAGGACACAGCTTTTCTGACCACTTAGCTGGACTCTGTGATCCTGCCACAAGGAGTGTGTTCTAATAGCTTTGGCCACCTGGGGTGGCTTGAGAACTTAGCCTCTAAAATGTACATGCTACTTAGTGCGTGCGTAACGTAAGATGCTGAAGAAGGGTCTCCAACTGAAGGAACTCTAATTTATCTGTGCTTAAAGAAGAACCCAAAGGGGGGAAATATTAAGACATTCTGTCAAGAGATGAAGGCAAGAAACAGAATATATGCCCTTTCTCCTACAGGATATTCTTAGCTCTTAGGATAAGACTCTTTGCATTTCTAACTGCAACAAGGTAGATAATAAAGAGGGACGGGGTGGGGAAAACTCAAAGAGATTAGAGAAAAACACCAGAGGACAAGGTCTATGGCACACACCAGGATTAGAGCACTCTCAGAGTGCAAATACAATTCTCACAGGATTTGGTTAGGGGTGGGGGACTTTTGTCCCACCAAGTCCCTCAGCTCCTCGGCTGGGTCTTTGCTTCCTTTGTGTATCTACATTGTTATTGACATGGTTACATATTCCTCAGCACTGCACAGTGGCTTGTCCGTAGTCACTGGTACCGGTGAACACTTAACATACTTCACAAATCAAAGCACACTTTACAAATCAAAGCCCACTTTTCTAGCTAAAATATTGTATAAAAAAATAACTAAAAACTGTAACTAAAATATAAAGAATTGGGACTGCATGTCTCTGAACTTCTTACACTTGGATTGAGGGTGTGGCAGATATGATGAAGCTTGCTATTTTTCTCCCAATGTTAACCTCTTTTGAGACAGGGTCTCATGAGTCCAAGGCTGGCCCAGAGCTTTTTCTGTCGCCATGGAGGACCTTTAACGTCTGGTTTATTTGCCTTTACCTCCTAAGTGATAGGGTTTTAGGCATTTGGTACCATGTCTGGTTTATCTGGTTCTGGGGACTGAAGGCAGGGCTTAGTGCATGTTGGGTAAACACTCCACCAACTGAACTACATCTCCAGTCCCTAACTCTAATTTTCATTCATTCAGCCAGTTAATATCCCCATGTTCCAGATAAGTGCCTAGAATGGTACAGAGTACGCTGGTATACAAAACAGTCATTGTGCTCAAGTTTTGGACATATATGTTTGTGGGAAGAGATGGATATAAATCAATCATCCACATTTGTAATTACCAACTGTGACATGAGCCATGGAAGGGAAGTGTTATCTGCTCACATACGTGTCTACAGAGTGTGAGACCCAGAGTGCTGAAGTTCTAGCAATGCCAGGCTCTGGACTGCGTGTGCCGGGCTCCATGGAAATCTGCACCCAAAGGCTATTCTTTGCTGTGAGGTTGGAAAGAAGAAAATGAAGATGAACTCAATTTCTGAAGACTTGATTGGACAGTAAAAAATTTTTATTAGGCTCAGGGCAATATATTTGTTTTTCTCAGTAAAGCTGTGGGTCATCCTTGTCTCAGGTCACTAAGCATTCTCATTAAACTGACATGACTTTGGCTCCAGTTCTATGAGGTGGAGACATTTTCCAACCTTGGAGAAAAATTAACTTTGTAAAGGCCCCATGGAACTTCAGATGACATTAAACTGCCTGCCTTTAGTTAGGAATATCACTTAATGTATTGAAATGAACACTCGTAGTAAAAATAATATAATTGAAAATAATCAATATAACAACTAAATAAAATAAGTTAATTGAAACAGCGATGGATATAAGACATTTTCACTCTCTAGTTAAATTTTCTTAAATGTATTTAATAAATTCTCAGGAAATTAGCTTTCTAATTTTATGGCAAAATGATAAATTCCAAATAATACAATGAGACATTTTGATTAAATTCCAAAGTTTGTATATTACTTTAAATTGACCCTCCAGATGTTCTCATTTTTAAAACTGGCATTTTTTCTTTATTAAGAAATTTTTTATTCATTTTACACACCAACCACAGATCCCCCTCTCATCCCTCCTTCCATCCCCCCCCCCAGTCTTCCCCTGCCCAACCCTCCCCTTATCCCCTCCTCCAAAAAGGTGAGGCCTCCCATGGGGAGTCAGCAAAGTCTAAAACAGACATTTCTAAACCAGTGACTTCCTTTATAATCATTTTCTCTTGTAAAATTCTTGTAATTTTAGAACTTAAATTTTAATATTTATATTTATGTTGTTAATAAATATAAATCTCTCTTTTTCATGTCATGATCAACATGATGGCTAATCTTCCCTTTTCAACTTGACTGCATTTAGCATCACCTAGGAGGCACACTTTGTGGTGTGTGATGCTTCTTCCTCTGAGGGTGTTTTTAGAGACCTTTAAGGGAGGAGGGAGGGCTAATCCTAAATGGTAGTACCAGCCCATTGTCTGGGGGAGGGGCAGGTCAGGCTGAATGAAAAGGAGGAAAAATCAAAGTGGCTGAGCATCAGTATTCCTAACTGTGGACACAATGTGACCAGCCTGTCTCTCTGCCTCTGTCTCCTGCTGTGATGATTTATACCACCTTGGACCTTCTCTCCTCAGACCATGGGCCAGAACAAACATTTCCTTAACTTGCTTTTGCCATAGTAACAAGAAAAGCAATAGTGACCGCCTCTGCATGCCATTTCCCCACTGGTAAACAGTGCCTTTGTTACATCACACATTAATCTGCATAAAGTCAACAATAAATTTGCTGTATTTGGGTGATAGACGGCAACTAATATTTCTGTTTACAAAAAGGCATTATTTTAGTGCTCCAATGAGGGCTTAAGTTGTAATTACACATGGCCAGAGTGGGCCCTTAGTGATGACTCAGGGTTCTGTTTTGATTCCCTTGGCATCAGAAGCACCATGATAGCCAGGCTGACATTTATTGATATCCTGCTCACAGTCTTCCAGAAAATCTGGGCATTCTCCAGAGGCCACTATTCACTAGGACAAGTCTGCCAACGCCGCCATCTTTTCCATCATCTGGTCTCTAGCCAGTGCATGAAGACAAGCATGATTGCTTGCTTTACGATGATAGATGGAGGAGAAAGGTTTTTCCATATCAGGTGCAGGAGCAGGTTATAAGGGTTCGGTCTTAAAATGGATCCCATTTCCAACACTGTCGACTATGCCAGTGAGCTTCCCTTCCCTAACAACTTTATAGGTAACTAGTGATAGTCAGCCTTCTACCCCTAAAGATCTTGTCCATGCCTATCAGCAAGTCCTACATCCTAGATCTGGGTCCATCGACATCTCCACATGCCAGTGTCCAGTTGTGGGAATGCACATACTCATGACCACCAATATGAAATGGAATCCCAGGAATGGATGACAGGAAATAATGGAGTCATCGTTACTGTTTTATGCTTCAATACTTTCCACTTAAAGTCACCATAAGAAGCAACCCAGGAGCCGGGCGGTGGTGGCGCACGCCTTTAATCCCAGCACTCGGGAGGCAGAGCCAGGCGGATCTCTGTGAGTTCGAGGCCAGCCTGGGCTACCAAGTGAGTTCCAGGAAAGGCGCAAAGCTACACAGAGAAACCCTGCCTCGAAAAACCAAAAAAAAAAAAAAAAAGAAGCAACCCAGGAAGGCTGCCTTAGCACCTGCTCTCACACTATCAGTGAGGCCATCACCCATCATCATCTTCAGCATCCAGGTTAGCAATTCTTTCAAGACTTAAGTATTGAAGATGTTTTGCTCTCTCAAGTTGGTGTTTTTCTCCTGACGGATAATATGGGGAAACCATGGAATTGACAGTGTTTCCATTTTTACTTTGGGTTACGAGAAACTTTAAGACAATTTCTGTTACTCTTTTGGATATTTTAACCTTTAAATTGACATTCTCCCCACCACCCGATATGGTAATGTCTCTTTTATGTCACCTCAGGATTGTTGCGACTTAAGAACTGTTATCAATCAATAAGAGAGCCAGGAGTCTCCAATCACTCTAAATCCAGTTTGGGGCACCATTTTCTGACAAATGGTCAGGCCCCAGCAGTTTTAGCATTAGCATGCCAAGGAGAGGGGCTGGGAGCAGAAAGGCAGGTTTCTTTGAAGTTGGCTTTATGTGACACTCCCCGCTGTATGTAGGGGCAGATTTTGTCTCTGAACCAATGCTAGGCTTCCCAGTGCCGTGCCCTTGACTTAGACATGAAGGGACCCAGTTTCAAAGGAGGCAATTTACCTCTTGTAGGGAAGCAAAGACATCTAACTTTTACAGAACACGATCTTGTGAATTTTTAGGGAGATTTTGTTTTCCTACCTCAGTAGACAACCTCATTGAAAAAAGCACATTTTGTTTAAAGAGACGATCACTTTCATTTTCAGAACTTCCTGTCTTCTCAGAGGTCCAAGCTTTACCAAATAACAGTACATTTTAGCCTCAGTGACACATTTACACATGTCTCATTCTAGGATGTCATCACTACGGCTTGTAGAAGCCTCCATTCAGTCTTTGAGAACTCTTCCCCAGGTCCCTATCTTAACCCCTACGCCCAGGAACACAAGATCCAACAGCAAGTAAAAACCATTATTGTGGGTTAAAAAGAGACTGCAGAAGAAAGGCTACAAATTTGTATTTTAGTACCCCAAATGGTACTTTTCCAAGTGGCACCCCTTTTTCATTTGTCAGGAGCCCTTCATAACAAAGTGCGTAGCTGACCTTCCTTGGAGCTTTCTATCCCAAGGCTACTGCTGGGCTGTGAAGGTTTTGATGTGTCCTTTAAATTTTATGTGCTGGACACTTAATCCATAGATTCATAAACTGAAGCTATTTGGAGGATGAGTCCTTTGAGAAGTAATTAGGATTGGGTCAAGTCAACAGGGTGCTAAGGCCTTGGCTGCACCCAGGAATCACCTGGGTGACTTCAAAATGTGACCTATGCCTGCTTCATCTCAAACCTCTTGAGACTATTGTTCACCTGGTTTGGGGTCAGGACTTGGATAATAGCGTTCTGCAAAGCTCTGTCTATAGCTGATCCCATTGTCAACCATCCCCTGAGCCTCAAGCCAAAAGAAACCCTTCCTCCCTTAAATTGTTTCTGACAGGGAGGAGAAAAGTAACCAATATGCCATAATTTATAGTTTAGAAAAATTAATGCAATATAAATGGTTAATGATATATTACATATGCAATCTATATATGCAATGCAAGTATAAATAAATATACTCATATATATACATCACATATGTCAGGATGATCTTAACATTCATACAATGATTGTGCATGTGTGCGCACGTGCGTGTAATCGTGCTCATGTGCGTGCCCGCGCACACACATATATATATATTCAACAGGTTTGAGGAATGCCTTAGTTTAAAAGCTGTACAAAATGGGAGTTAGAGGTGGTAGAAAATGAGCAGAGTGGAAATGCTTTTCTTTCTTGTCCTTTGAGTGTGTGAAGAGCATACAATATGGTTGCTCGTCACCACGACAAGGTGGGACACAGAGGCCAATTCACATGATTTTAATTTCATCAGCAGTGAAGCTGAGATTCGAGGAGATGAATTGGTTTGCCCACGTCACCCTGGAAGAGGAAGGAAGCTTGGGGCTCCCTCTTGTTACTTAAGAATGCTCAGGTAAGCCCCGTGACACAAGAGGGCTGAGATCCCCAAGGTCGTTTTAGTTTTCTCTCGTGCTGCTCTGGTGTGGTCCCCCCCTCTCAGTGGTTTTTCAGCCACACACCTTGCTTTGTCTGTGTTGCATAAGGATATATGATTTTTTTTTTTTTTTGAGGAAGCCTGGCATCAAATGAAGTTACCATTTTCACTTGCAAGTCTGGTGTGTTTGTCAAGAAGATGCATTTTAAAAATAACTTAATCTGCAGTGTTTGCCTTCAAGCATGGGGAAACATGAATATGAATTCGGTTTAAGTGATGAATCATAGGCTCTGGCATAGATTTTGATTTGACTGACTTACCCAGTATCTGACTCATGTGTTGTTGGATTTGCATTGTTTGAAGATAGATGGGCATGACTCCTGGAGGTTCTATTATTTTCCTTCTTTAAAAAAAAATTTTTTTTTGCACGTGAAATGTTCCCTTACAGGATTATGCCTTTAAACACTTGCTTCTTAGCTGATGATACTGGTTTGGAAAGGTATGGGATTCTGGGACCTTGAAGGTTGCTCCTGCCTGTAGTTCTTGTCTCAGCTCTCTTCTCTTTGCTATTTGTCTACTGCCGCCATATAACCAGCTACAAACCTCTGCCACCAGGGACCAGTCAGCCTGGTCCCCATGCTACCCACTCCGTGATGCCCTGTATGTCTTGCACAACAAGCCACAGCAGACCCTCCCTGAACTTGTTGCTGTCAGAGATTAAAAAATTAAATGAAACACCATGGTTATAGTTTATAAAAGTTAAGATAATGATTAATAATGACATAGTGTATGAGTGTGTGTGTGTGTGTGTGTGTGTGTGTGTGTGTGTGTGTGTGTGTTCCTTCATTATTATGTGACTTTTCCTGATGAAACACCAACAAATGTCTATCACCCCTGTTGTTGTCTGTTTTTTCTTTTTTGTGGGGGGGCCCACCAACCAGCTCCTAAATAAATCACACACGGAGGCTTATTCTTTCTTATGAATGCTTGGTCTAAGCTTGGCTTGTTTCTTGCCAGCTTTTCTTAACTTAAATTATTCCCGTCTACCTTTGGCCTTGGGGCTTTTATCTTTCTCTATTTCTGTATACCTTTTCTTTCCTTCTCACTTTGTGTCTGGCTGTGTAGCTGGGTGGCTGGGTGGCTGGGTGGCTCGGTGGCTGGCTGCTGAAGTCCTCCTCCTTCCTCTCTCGTTCCTTGAACTTTCTTCTTCTGCTCCTCCTATTTATTCTCCCTGCCTGCCAGTCCTGCCTATCCTTTCTCCTACCTCCCTATTGGCTCTTTATTAGGCCATCAGGTGTTTTAGACAGGCACAGTATCACAACTTCACAGAGTTAAACAAGTGCAACATAAACAAAAGTAATATTCTACAACACATCCCAGGTAGGGAACTGATGAGAAACCAAAGAAACTATTGCACCAAAGTCCAACTTGGTGAACCAATGTATTTGTTATCTATCTGTCTAGTTGTCTGTCTGTTTATCAAGAACTTGGCAAGGAGAAACACTGTCATTCTTAAGGTTTACCTAAGGTAGAGGAGGCCCTTCACTTGACTATTAATTATAAATGCTCTGTGCCAGCATAGAAGATGAATATGCACGAACACCCCTCCCTAGGACCTGCCTTTTAAATGAGATGAATTTGAATAGTAGTTCATGTCTTGGTTTTTGTAGCCCTATTGACTATAGGTGAAGATTCTCCAGGTGACTGTGAAGATTAATATTATAAGCAATTTTTAGTTTCAAGTCCCTTGGGTTTGTTTCTTGAGTTTTATAGTAGTTCCTTTTCTGTTGCTGTGGCAATACATTATAACCAAAAGCAACTTTCGGAAGAGATAATTTATTTTGGCTTACAGTTCCAGAGGGAGAGACGAGTATAACAGTGGGAAAAGCAGGCAGAAGGAGTAGGAGGCTGAGAGATCACATCTCCACCATGCCTAAGAAGCTGGGAGAGAACCGGAAGTGGGGTACAGTTATAAACACTAAAGCCCCACCCTCTGTGACATACTTCCTCCAGCAAAGCTCTACACCCTAAAAGTTACATAACCTCACCAAACAGTACCCCAGCTGGGGGACCACATATTCAAATACTTGAGCCTACATGGGACATTTTTGCTTCAAATCATTATAAGTTTACAAGAGTTATTCCATTTTTAACACTCAAGGACATCTTCCTTATTTTCTCATTTTCTCACTGAGATCTATACAAGTCAAGTTCCTTATTTCCAGAATCAGTATTTGCCCCACTCTGTTGTCTGTATATTTTCGTGTATGTGAATGTGTATGGATTGTGTGTGTGCATGTGTATGTATGCATGCCCTAGTGCCATCCACCTGTTTTAGATCAGATCTCTCACAGGTGTGGAATTTGCTGATTCAGTTCATCTGGCTGGCCAGCCCGCACCCCCACCAGGGATCTGCTTGCCTTTACCTCTGTAACACAGAGACTATAAGTACATGCCACCACGCCTGACTATTTTTCATGGATTCCAGGGATCCAACTAAGGTCCTCATGCTTGCACAGCCAACATCTTATCAGCTGAGCCCAAGCCCCATATCTGCCATTCTCCCTAGCTCAGATTAGACTTTGAACGGATGCACCTGCCACAGCTCTGGAGCTGCCCATGGTTTTTCCTTTGAGGACAACAGCTCTCCTTCACCTCAATGGGATGTGTATTCCCAACACACGGAGAAGATGCCGCACCGGGAGCCGAATGCTCCAGAGTTGGATAGCACAAATCAGCCCTTAAATCCATGCATCCAAAGTCAGCGGCTGCTAAGTTTCACAGCATTCATAGAACTATCAGAAGTCAGCATGTCTTTCCTCGGGGCAACCTGTGAAATTGAAGATATTTTAAAGCATACTGTCTTTCCAAGAGCTAGCTAGTGATTGGGAAGAAACTGAATTGGTTTGGGAATCTAGAGTTTGGGAATCTAAAAGCACCCTGATGAGGTTATGTGAAATATACAGTTTGGGGGCTGGAGAGATGGCTGAGTGAAGAAGAGCACTTGTTGCTCTTGTAAAGGATCTGGGTTCAATTCTCAGCACCCACAGTGGCTCACAATCATCCGACTCCAATTCCAGGAGCTACAACACCTGTTTCTGACCTCCATGTACTTTACATGCAGGCTCTCTCTCTCTCTCTCTCTCTCTCTCTCTCTCTCTCTCTCTCTCTCTCTCTCTCTCTCTCACACACACACACACACACACACACACACACACACACACGGGTGAACAAAATCTCTAAAGAACAGAGAAAACTCACCTTGGTTCCCTCTTATTTGCAGCGTATGCTGCTTCTCCAAATTAAATAGAAACTGTGGAAATGGCTGGTTTGCATTTTATTCTCTCTGCTCTGAGCTTAGATACGGATTGATTAATAAACATGTTTCGAAGGATTCCAGTAGTCACCCAAACTGCCTAAATATATATTTGCATATGGCCATTTTAGGTGTTACCTGCAAGGGTAAGTGTGGAAGACTTAGCAGACACCGTCAGCCAGCTCAACAGAAACTAGTGATGAATACCAGTAAGACTGCTGGAATTCTCTGGAAAATACTTAAAATCTAGGACCCAACGACCTGCAAATGTAGGCAGATGTCTTTAATTTTCTAATATATTTGTGTTTTGATTTCTCATGGAGAGGAACTGAAAAATTGAAACGACTGTAACAGAAACGACCATGAACTCTTAAAACAGAGCAAGGGATGTTTGAATACGGGACCTGAGGGTATTTCAGGGCCTCTCTCTCTCCATCTTGAGTCTGCATGCCCCTCTCCACACAATGGCCACGTCTGAATCTGTGCTCCATGGCTTATTGTAGTTAAGTATGATGGCAACAGGCAACTTCAGGTACCATTTATCTTACCATCTACCTCCATAGAAGGAGGGAGGCCCTTCCACAGAGGAATGCCCAGTAAACACTCAGGCCAGTCCTGGCACACTCTGGCTTCCTCACAGGTTGCAGAGGTTTTGGGTCAACCTCATGTAAACAACAAGATGTGTGTCCTTTTTAGGGAAGAAGTGCAATTGTTACTTGAAGAAAGGTGTGTGTGTGTGTGTGTGTGTGTGTGTGTGTGTGTGTGTGTGTGTGTGGTGGGGGATGGGGGGCTCTAGACACAAAAAATACAACAGGTGCTCAGCATTTGGTCATTTTATGATTGCTCTCATGTACCATGAATTTAGTAGCAAATTTGTTTTGACTTTCTTAGTGCCTGTCACATATGCTTTTGGGAGTGTATGCATGTAGGTTTTTATTTTATTTGTTTTGCTCTCCATGACAAATAAATATATATCACATATTCATATATGTGTGTTTACATATATGTGTGTGTGTGTGTGTGTGTGTGTGTGTGTGTGTGTGTGAATGAATGAATGAATGAGTATTTGTTACAGGAAAGTTCAGTTTATATACTGGGAAATATATTCACTGAGTTCTTGAACCCCACATAGTCCTGCTCTGTCCTTGTACTTTGGAAGCTCTAAACTATAAAGAGTTTAGTGTCTGCATAGAGATGGGCAGGGAAGAAATATAGAATATCAAAGAGAGAGATTAATTCTCTGCTGATTTTATGACATGACCTTAAAAAGCCCCAAATGTATGCAAATTCTTCTCTACTGCTGCAAACATTGAGAGATGAAGTATTTTAACCAAAACCATGTAAGCATTTTTTAATGAATATCATATCGTTCCGGGACTCTGAGGGAGGCACAGTACATTGACAGAACCTAAATCTATATGTAAATATACTGTGATGCACTATGAAGAAGGCAGGAAGGCAAGGGTAGGGAGCTTGTGAGTGACACAGACATTTTGGAAGTATTCTGCTCCTGGGAATGGGAGTTGATTTTTCATGCTTAAAGTGGCACACATGAAAAAAAAAAAAAAAGACATGTTTTGTCTACCTGAAAATGCAAGTTATTTTGAGCTCACACAAGTGATTGAAAATGTTGGACATCATTGAATAGTCTAAATGCATTTATTAACATTTGAAAGAATTTGTGGAGTGCTCACACTTGTGCACACACATACACACACACACACACACACACACACAGAGCGCGAGTGCGCTGCATCCACAGTGTGCCCTTGTGGCTGTGATGGAGCAATCCCAGCATAACATGGGCTAGCAGGAAGGGTGGGGTGGTAACAACACAATATTATTCTTGTTCTCAACAGTGTCAAAGTGCGTACAAGAACTTCAGGCTTTGTTGCAGAACAATTAAGAAGAAAATAATCTTTCAAAGAAAATACTAAAAATGCAAATCTATTTTTAAAAATGTATGTCTATGTTTCCAGTTCCCAAATTTTGTAATATCCTTGGGAGAGCAGAAACCTAGTGTTCCAAGTCAATCCACACCGGTCATTTTCTGCCCAGTATAGAAGAACACTTGGGACATGGAGGACAGGCAGAATATTGAAGTAGTGAGGCTGTGAGGCCCCAGGACACAAAAGGTCTGGTCTTCAGGATTTGCTTTATTCTTAAGTAAAGGTGTTCTCTGGTATGTGGCTCCAGTAATGACTTGAAAGTTGCCAGTCCAATACCCATTTTCCTTGTCTTCCCAAGTAAAACTCTTCATTTTATCCCATAGAGATGATGTAAATGGACTAAAGGACTCCTTTTTCTGGTCTCCCTTGAGATTAGAGACTGCCAGAGGGGACTAAATACAAAGCACTGGGCAGGGATTTCAAGAAACACTTGAAGAAGACAAAACCTCCTTGGAGAAGCCTTTTGCCCCTTCCTCTTACCTTTTCTGTAGCCAGGAACCTATCTAGGAATGCTGGAACTTCAATTACCACCTTTGAGGACCACGGAAACTTGATGAGGGAAAAAGTGCTAACAACGGGCAGTGGCAGCTTCATCCTACGCATGGAACAGGTTTCACTTCCTAGTTCTTCAAGTCTCTCCTTTTATTCAGCTTATGCATCTTAATTTTTAATAAAGCTTTGCACGTCTTTGGTTGATAGTATTATTACTATGTGGAAAATTCTATATGCCTAGAGTGATGTGTTTATTTAAATGGTATAGGAATACACATATGGGTATTGTGTGAGAAGGTAAAATTTCAGAAACCCCATCAAACTTCATTTGCGCCTTCAGTGAATCAATAAAGTCAAATCCTCTGGACTTTAACTCAAGTTTCAAATAAGTAAATATTGTTTCAGAGAACCACGTCTGACTAGTTCCTTTTACTAAAATCAAAACAATAAGAGAAAGAGCTTTAGGAAGATTTGAAATCAGTCTTGGCAACGGAATCATTTTATTGAGCCATATCCTACCTATCAGCTATTCTTTTCACCACAGGAACAAAGCTGAAGCAACCAATATTCCGGACTCTGAGCTATATGCTCTTCTTGGTAGACTGATGACAGTGAATTAGTTTAATTTATTAGACATTTCAATCAAGATGTTCCTGAAATATAGTATGTAGCCTAGCCAAGACAAAACAAAATAAAAAAAAACCCACCAAAACAAAACAAAACAAAATGTTTCTTTCTTCAACAAACTTATTAAGCAACTACTATATGTGAGTCATCGGATGGATATGGGTGCTAGGTTTGGAGTTGGCAGTGTATATAATGTGCAACTTTCTCTACAGACAGTAAGAATTATGAAGTAGGGAGTATATATATATATATATATATATATATATATATATATATATATTCTGTAGAGAAAGCTGTACATTAAGCAGACACATACATCATAGCTATATGTTATGATAATACTATAAGAAAGAATAGAATCCTACCAAAGAAGAAGGTCGGGGAACCTACTTACACTGGGTAACAGAAAAGGACTCTCTGACCTTTGCACTGAGACTTGAAAGATGAGAACATTCTAGCAGGGAAATGACTGAAGGAAATGTATTCCTAGCATGGGTAGCAGAGGCAGAGAGGCCAGACTATACACGGCTTTGCACACAAGACTGCATCACTGGTGTGCTGGGTAACAATCCACTAGAGAACTTAGAGGCTTGAAAGACTGACCGTTTGTTTGTTAGACTCTGGATCCACACGCCAAACTGAGTTCAGCCAGACAGTTTCTCTGCTGGTGTTGCCTGGATTCACCCATACAGCAGTCACCAACCAATGACTAACATCTGGTGGCCCCAAACAGCCTAACTTATGTATCAGGCAGCTGATATCAGGCTGTGTCTTACTGGCCAAGCTCTGTCTCCACATTGTATTTGAGGGTATGCCTGGGTTTCTTGGCATGGGCATCTCAAGCATTGAAAAGGCAAGACAAGGTTTCATGAGACTTTCAATGGAAATTGTACATGCCACTTCCACTGAATTCTTTGGATCGAAGAATGTCACAGGGCACTTTGTGTCTCTCTGCTCTTAACTCCATTTGGATCCTGGCTTTTGAGTTTCACAAGTATCTTGGGAGCTACAGGAAGTATAAAGGACTCAAGTATAAAGGACTCATGGCATAACTTTAAGGAAATACTGAGCACCTAAAAGTAAGGTCAGCCTGATGGGAAAGCCATAGAAATTTAAATGCTTATGGATTATTTAAAAGGAACCTTGAGTCCTTTGCTTCTGAGGTGCCAATGGGGAGTTATAAAGAACAACATGAGAATTTCTTTATAAATGACTATTGATGACTCAGTAGTAGTTTGTGTGATCTGAAGACAATAAAGTGGATATTGACACTCAGCAGATATTACCACAGATAGCCAATGGGTACAACTTAGGTCCAGCCTTACTCCTATACAGTTATCCAGGGTTGGATTAGAGCCACACTCTGAGGTAAGGGGTCAGGAATGCACTAAATCTGAAGAAATGAATGGGGTTCAAAATGGAAATGAAATTATGAAAGGAAAGAAGACCCCGGATGAGTGAGATGGTGCAGTGGGTAAAGGCATTTGCTGTACCAGCTGGGCAACCTGAGTTCCACACCCCGCCCCCAACTAATGTAAAGGTGGACTTGACCTCTGAGCACCATGCACACACCATAGCATATGTGCCTTGTGCACATACATCATGCACACACACAACAATACGTTTTTAAAAATAGACAAGAAGACCTACTTCTTGGATATACTTGTGTTTGGAACTGAAAAAGTAAGCCCACACCATTGTATGTGATATATACATTCTTAAATAAAATTTCTACTAAAGTGTATCATATATGCAGAAAAGCACACAAATAAATCATAGAAAAATATAAATGAATTTCACATGCAAATATATTCATATTTTAATTCCTAGATCAAGGAGGCAATAGATGCAACTAGCAATAAAGAAGTCTGCCTCTTCTCCCTGAAGACAGCCCTGCTCTGGCTCCTAACACTGTGGATTAATTTTTCCATGTTCTCAAGTTACATAACGGGAAGCATTTAGCATGGCCTCATTTACATGTAGCATATTTAACATTGTGTCTGTGAGACTTGTCCATGTTGTTGGCTACAGTTGGTTTATTTGTGTTACTTGTTGGTATTCTATCGTGTGGTTCTAAAACATTTTACCTAACTACTCCCATTCTGTTGTTGATGGATATTTGGGCTATTCCCAATTTTGGACCACTATAAAAATATATACTGTGTGCATTTTTACATGTTATTTGGCAAAGCATCTGGGTACATTTTTCTTATTTATATACCTAGGGGAGAAATTACAGGTTTCAGCGTATATGTATAGGCAGCTTTGGTAGATAGTTCAAATTGTTTACCAGGGTGGGTGTGCTGGTTCACACTCCCACCAGCAATTAAGGAGAATTCTAATTTCCTCCTACATGTTTACTAACAGTCTGTTGTATTGCCAGTTGTAAATTTTAGTTGCATTAAAGGGTGTGTGTGTGTGTGTGTGTTTTAAATTGGATGGGCCCTTCTTTTCATTCACTTGTTAGGGTGGGTGAGCATCACTTTGTGTGTTAATAATCTATTTGTTTATTATACTCTACGAAATTCTTATTCAAATATTTTGTTTGTTTTTCTACTGAGATCTTCTCCTGGAGGTGTAGGAATTCTTTATAGATTCTGGAGCCAAAAACATACACACTCTCCTACACACAAGCACATATGCATCTTTGAGACTGGCTTTTTCATGGTCTTACTGAGCCTATTGAACAGAGAGACATTCTTGTTTTATTGTGCTTCTGTCCATCTCTCCTTCCCTCCTTCCTAGTCTGTGTTTTGCGCATCTTCATTAAGATTCTCTTGGGTGCTTCCGGCCCTTTACATCTCCACAGGAGTTTGATAAACAGCTCGACAGTTTCTGCTTAAAGAATATCTGTTGGTGCATTGAACTGCCTTGACTTCGAATTTTAGGTGGATCTAGCCCCTGAAGCTACCTAAGGCTTAGACCTAAAGCAGTAGGAGGCAGTTATATAAGGAACATGAGATCTGCAGGGAAAGGAGCTTTTCTAGGGCAGAGAGATCCACGTGCAAAGACTTGGTATATAAAAAGGCTTAGCCACGAAGCAGAAGAAGAAAAGATTGAGGTGACGCTGGCCAGAGCGGAGTCCATAGTGTGGAAGGCCACTGCGGGCAGTTTGGGTGAACAGAACCAGGAAAATCTAGATTTGCTTGCTTCACTATTGAAACATTCTTTTAAAACACGATTTTACTTTACCATTTATTCAACTTCTTTTTAAAAAGGTGATTTAATTTTTTAAAAGGCCCCAGAAACCCACACAGCCATAATTGGATTCTCTTTGACTCAACCCAAAAAAGTGTAATGTGAGTTTTGTTCGATTCTTGGATTCAAACTTGGGCTGAATACATCTGAACCCGTGTAACCCCCACAATTCCCTGTAAGGAACTCAGCACACTGAAACATTTCTTTGGAACTTGCAGAATGTCCCCCGATATGACTCAGTGTACCTCATAGCACTTTCATTCTTTGGTCGCAGGAAAATCACAAAAGAGATGAGTCAGCCGCATGCCATTGAATCGGGGGCCCATTATCCTCAAGCATCCACAGGAAACAGTTGCCACTGAGAGCTCTTTATCAAAAGGTCTTTTGTTGCTTTAAGGGCAAGCGCTAACCTACGCAATGACTACACGTTTTTTGAATGCTTTAAAGCATCTTTCTATTTTCTAGAAAAAAAAAATGCAGCTGCCTTAGCAATTGCAGCCCGGATCCATGTAGAAAACCTGATCAAATAGGTTCCCGCTGTTAGATTCATGTCAAACTGGGGGCCCTTTACAATGAACTTCATATCAGAGTCGCTGTGAGCCATTCTAGAGAGCAAATCCCCAGCACGTTGTCCACATGTCCTGGAAGAATACAGTTCGATAGTTGAAGAGCACTGTCCATAATAGTTACCTTGTTGGACCTTTCTGAGGACTTGGTAACAGCCAAAGCTGAAAAGCAGATACTGAAGGCCTTACTTATTTCAGAGTGTAAGGAGTCGGGCTCTTACATAAATGCCATCGTTGGGTAGGAAGAGAGGAAGCAGAATTGCATATAAGTAATGGGGAATTTACGATGCATGATGACTTATGCTCGGAGTAGTGGGGTCCAGCCCTGATTTCTCCAGCTTTGTTAGGCCTCCACAGACTTAGCTTCAACAACGGCTGTGGCCTGGAAGACTCTTGTCACCTGAAGTCAGAGGCTTGCAGACCAGCACCAGCTTTTTCAGAGAGAACGTATTTATTCTTGAATTTGAACTTTGTTCTGAACTCCTGAGCCCTTATTAGGGTCTGTTCTTTTTCTTTACTTTATTTATTTATTTTTCTTTTTTCTTTTTTCTGGCAATAAGACCATATGCTCCAAACACCAAGTTACTGCTTGGACTCTATAACAGACAGAACAGATCTCTGGAACTTCCATATTTTTCCCCACGTGAGTTCCAAATGTGCTTCTTCCAGAAAACCCTTTACTTGACCACTAGGTTGATGGCCCCTTGCGAGGTGGTGCTGGCTTACCCAGCAATGCTTGGTGTACAGTAGTACAGGTAGCAGGCTCCTCCTCCTCCTCCTTTTCCTTCTTTTTTAACAATGACACTAATACGACAATTTTACTTGTCCCTTAGTGCTCTGTCTACCAAATTCTAATTCTCCTCCCAATTCATTTTTTCTTATTTAAAAAAAATTAAAATATAATTGTATTGTTTCCATCTTCTCTTTCTTCCCGCCAACCTTTTTCATGTCCTGTCTCTTTCTCTCCAACTCCTCCTATTTCTTCCCTTCCCTCCCCTTCAAGTTCATGGCCTCTTTTTTTAATTACTATTATCACACACACATATATGTGTGTACACAAATATATATGAATGAATATGAAGTATTTGGCTGAGTTGCTTGTATGTATATTATCTTGGGGCTTGCTACTTGGTGCTGTATAACCAATTGGGGGGCTCATTTCTGGGGAAGACTAACTCCCCTTCTCTTAGCAGTCCTTAGTTGCCTGTAGTTCTCTGTCTAGGGCTGAGGGCCCAGTGAGATTTCCCCCTTCTGCGTCAGCCTGTCTATTGATTTTGTCATTGTTTGTGTCTTATTTAGATAATCATATCATGGTACCACGGATGTAGCTTCCCTGTCATTTCTAGGAGACACAATTTCACAACAGACTTCCTGGTCATCTGGTTCATAAAATATTCAACCCCACCCCCCTTTCCATGATGTTCCCTGGACCTTAGGTATAGGAGTTATGTTGTAGATGTATCAGTTGGGGCTCAGTAGCCTACGGTTAGTTGTTCACTGTGTTTTGGTCAGTGTGGTTTTCTGTGATCTGCTGCAAAGAGAAGCTTTTCTTTGATGAGGGGTTAAAAACTTCACTTATCTGTGGGCCTAAGGAGAAGTACTTCGAGTGTATTTAAGACTTACGCTGATCTAGAAAGCGTTGATAGATAGATCCTCCTGTAAGATCCAGGACCTCACTAGCCTTGGGTAGCTGGCTAGGTTTCCAGTACCAGGCACGATTTCCTTCCTGTTGAGTGGGCCTTAATTCCAGTCAGACAACTGTTGGTTACCACCAAGGCTGGAGTACCACTATAGCACCTTTAGGGGTATCGCCACATGTTAGCCATTGTGCTTCATAAGCACCACAGCTGTGCAGGGCTATTAATTGTCTCCTGTCTTTGGAAGCTGCATTTCTCCTTTTGGTACTATGGAAGCTAGTCCTCAAGGATGAGGCTTTCAGGTTAGAACTTGAATTTTCTGGTTCCTGTGTCCAAAGTACATGATATCTTCAGCAATAAGGACTTACCATTTACATTGGGGAGGTAATGATGGCAATAGCCTATGTTGTTTGTGGAGTTTCTTGGACTTCTCTGACCAACAACTTAAGAAAAGCTTCCTCATGCCTGGTGTGGTCTTCCCAATTCTTAACTGTCTTGTTCTGTTTTATGCATGGCAGGAAAGCCTAAGCTGAACGTAGAGAGAGCGACAATTGACTGGTTTAGGTTAAATGATACCAGTATGTAAAAAAGCACATAGCATTTATTTTCCAAAACATTTTAAATTTTGCTTTTAAATATTCTTAATGATAGGAAGGGGAGATAGGTCACATAACTTTGCCAGAAAAGGTTGTGTTGTTCTAAAAAGTTTTTTTTCAAAGAGTATATTACATTGTGGATAAATATTCGGTTCAATTCATATTCCGAACTTCCTTCCTGGGATAGGCACTGTTTGAGACCACCATCACCATGTAAATTTAGAGAAACAGTCTGGCAGTTCCATGCGGATGGGACCATCAATGCTCTCTGACTCCTCGGGAGTGGAAGCTCTGGTGAGGTTTTAGAAGACTGCCTGAAAAGAGGAAGTATGTGGAATGGGAATGATGGGGCCACAGAGAAGCGCAGAGGAGCAACGGCCATGACCCACGTCCTGCTGGAGGAACCTGGTCCTCGTGCCCACATGCTGGTGTAATTTATTATAATCCCTCATCCCTCTGTTTGCCTCACCCACTCCTGTGTTTGAGGTTAAATTTATAACTCAGTTTGTAAGTTGTAAGGACCCGAATGGGATGATGATTACTGGAGATGGAATCGGGGAGTCTAGACATTTTAGGCTTAGAGCTGAATGCTGGAACTGATATGATTTAGGGCTTTCTCAGTTTAGGAAACGAGAAAGTATACTTTTGCATAGAGGTAGACCGATATGTTTATTCACTTGGGAGTGAAAAGCGCAGTGTATTTATGTGTACAACCCATGCTCCTGACCTACTCCATTTCCTAATATTTTTACCTTCTTGGTTTTCCTGGCAGTTCCAATAGCAAGTAATCTTTTCCTTTTATTTTTCAACTTAGAGATGGAGCTGATGGGATTCATCATCGGAACTCTTTAAATCCGGATGGTTCTGTCATGCTGTTCCCTTGAGTTGGCACTGGCTCTTTGCTCCTTGTCACCCATTTGGAAGCTGCCCTAGTTTGCTGATTTTGAGCTTACATCTCTAAGGGGATTAAGGCTCACAGCTCATTGTCTTCAAACTTCCATCAGAGAGAATCACAAAAATACTTCACTGCAAAATGCCTGGGAGCTTGGAGCAGACAGAGGTGCCCATGGCCCTTCTGGACATGGTTTTTTTAGAAGGCAGAAGCAGCCTGTGTGCATCTGCACTGCAGCAGTCGGAGAAAGCAAGGAGAAGCACCTAGCTAGACCCATTCATTTATCATAAAAACCGTCTCGGAAATAACGTCAAATGCCAACTACAGAAGCTGCTTTTCAGTGTGGGCGAACAGACTCTTTGCGCCCTGTAGGGATATTTACTCACACAGGGTCACCTTGGTCAACATAGATACTGAGACTATGATGTTTCATTTTAAAGTTCATCAACATCTCTAGAAATAAGTGCATGATGTGACCAGGAATCTAAAAAGCTGCCTCCTCCTCCTCCTCCTTTTCCTCCTCTCCCTCCTCCTCTTCCTCTTCCTTCTCTTCCTCCTCCTCCTTCCTTTTTTCTCTCCTCCTCCTTTTTTAATCCTCCTACTTATCCTTGCACTGTTTTTAACTGAGATCTTGCAAATTCACACACACACCACACCACACACACACACACACACACACACACACACACACACACACACACACAATGAAGAATTGCTGGTAATATGAGTGCTTTTTACAAAACAGCACATTTTTCTTTAACTTCTACCTCCTACCTAGCAAACGTTCTTCAATTGCACCTGAGGGTTTAAAAGACTTCTGAGAAGCCAGTGAACCTTACAACTTGAATACTCCTTCCCCAACAAAAGAAGTAATTGTAGCAAAGCTAAAGCAATTTAACTCCAATCCTGGAGTTTCTTATTGAGCTGCTCCCTGATAGCAGGCGGCCACATTCATTAAAGGGTTGGAAGGAGAGGAGCCAGGAGAAACTGCTTCTGGCACCTTCTGACCATATGCAGTTACCTCTCAGATTCTCCTAAATTACAGCATCTTATCTGCAAAATTAAGTTTTCTTCTCCAAAGGGAGCAAGAAGAAAAGATTGGGCCGAGGAAGAATGAATGCCCCTCCAATCTCAGCCCTCAAATCTGAGCCGCACAGAGAGGCCATTGAAGGATTCAAGACACCCTTATCTGAGAACACGTTCTTCCAGAATTCTGTTGCATAGCCCCCACAGTTACTGAAGCTTGTCGGGAAGCTGGGGCCAGGAGGGAGGAACTAGACCATCGATCTCATGGAAACACACCTTGAAGCCCAGGGGTAGACTCTCCTGCTCCAGGGTTCAGTGGCAGGACAGCTTCCTTCCACTAAGAAACTAGAGGCAGCAGCTTGAGCACTGGGACACAATTCGGAGTCTAGCCCTGTCTCTCCCTGTAGCTAGATGCAGAGATGGGTTACTGGATCTAAGCATCGGTTTCTGGGGCTGGAAGATGGTTCAGTGGGTAAGGGGCTTGCCATGTAAACATGAGGACCTCAACTCAGTTCCTAGCCCTGGCATCTTTGTAATCCTTGTATCTATGCTGCTGCACGCTCAACACACACACACACACACACACACACACACACACACACACACACACACACACCCCTTAAAATTAATGTCCGTTTATGAGTACTGCTGCTGTGAGGATTAGGTATAGCATACCCAGCAAGTCCTTAGCATCAGCAAGGGGTCAGTGATAACAATGACCATGGGAAGGAAGGACATGGGGATGACTGAAGAACCTAGCATCAGCCCGGGCTAACTTTTCCTTAAACTTTGGATGAACCAGACTCTTGCTAAAATCCATAAAAACAAAGAATAGTTTGTTTCTTCAGACAAAACAGAGTTATTCCAAAATATATTTAGATAACATTTAAATTTAAAATGTAATTTTTCCCTCTCAACGTTTTATTTTGGACTGAGAAAGAACATTTCACACTTACGGTATTTCAAATGTCCTAAAGGAAGGGAGAAACATGTAACAAAACTAGCCCATGACTAGATACGCAAATCAGTAACATTTTGGGGAGGGGCAAGTTGCAAAAACATGCAAAAACCATGTGTCAATGAAGAGTATTTTCTGCAATACCATTTTCTGAGAAGTCTTCGAATGAAGGCATGAGCTCCATGGTGGTGGATAGGAAAACTGAGGCACAGAGAAAATATTGAATAAACTGACATTTTCATTCTAGTAAATTTGTAGGGAAAAAATTAAACATGTATATGTGTTTATGATCATATTACCAGTTCAACCAAATTTTGCACTAGTCAGGATGCCACCTCTCCTTTACTATTTATCAAATATGATCATAATCATAACAAAGCATTTTCTTTCCCATTGCATTAACCTTTTCTTTTGTAAAATGATGTAGCAATGCAGGATGGGGTGTTAATTCATTACTGCATTTCCTGGGTGGGTATACAGTTGGTGTTCATTGTATCATTGGTTGCTTAAATATATGATTCAGTGGAAGATTCCCTGTAAGGGACTTGAAGATAACATTGTTCTTGAAAAATGCCATGTGTTGACTAGTTACTTCACTTCCAAATGTGTGGTTTGCTCAATGGGTTAATTGAGAGCAGTCCAGTGTGTGTCGGAGTGTTCTGTTAGGTAGTCAAATTGTTTGTGAGTGCATCTGAAGAAGATGAGCAACACCATTTGTCACAAAATGTCCACATTGTTGAAAGCCAAGAGGTATGGTTGGGGGAAGGAAGATTTGAGAACAGTTAATCATCAAATTCAAAGTTTCCATCAAGTCTACAGACTCCTTAAAAGTCAAAAAAGTTGCCGTTTTCAAAAAAGCTTTCCTTTGCCAATTGTGTACTGACATTTGAGCACACAGCAGTAATATTGATCAAGATAACACGGAGAACAAAACCCAATGTAGTTACTACAGTAGAATTTTTCCATGAGTAATGCTCTTGCCGAGATAAGCTTTATTGCAGAGAAGTGATTAACAAGTTTATGGTCTGTGTAGTCCATGGTCTCCACAATTGCTAAGACCATTGGAAAACAACATTTAACACAGTCTCCTTCACATTCCCTGACCATCCGGTTTGTGTCAAGTTCTCATATTAGAGAAGATGTTTCTGGAAACTTCTCTGTCCCCATCTTGAGATACTGGTATTTTCTTCTTATGGTGTAAATCAGCATTATTTTGGAGGACTGATGATTTTTACTTCCCAGTCCCTTTGTAGACTGATGCCAGCTGTATATCATCCTGGAATACCTTTAAGTACTAAAGAAAATTCAACTCAAACACAGCAGGTGAGTCACGCCCTTTGTAGAAACACACATGCCAGTCAGGCATTAGTAGAGCGGGGCTCTTGGTGAAAGTTAACATTTAGTCTTGTCTGTGGCTCTGAATCTTCTCTATCAATTGTATGATATTTGGCCTAACTCTTGGAATAGAGTGAAATATATGTTATGGTATGTATCAAGAAAGAACTTCGCTGAGAAGAAAAGGTTGGATGCATCTAAGTTTTATTTTTCTATAGTAGAGTGAATCATATGTATGTGTTGAAAAACTACATGAAGATTTTTATCAAACTAAAAGCATTTTTGATGCATCTATTTATTTAATAACATTCCTTGGCAATTTGGGCAGATATTTTCAAGGTAGAAATAAAATGTTTTCATTTCTCTTAGGTTATTGTATGAGAGATATTTTCATGGGCCTTTGTTACAACCCTGGAAAAGGAGACAGGAGTCCTAGTCTAAAATCATCACTAACTTGATGGCTCTGTCATTCAGGTGAACCTCTTTCCCAACAGCAACAACCACAATAAGATGAAGGTACCATTTCACAGAATGATGGTGGAAAGCCAAAGAGAAAATGCGTAACAAGCAATAGTGAGCTGTTATAAAACTCAGCTTAAACAGACATTATTCCTTTGACAATACTAACCACAGTTTGATTATACTTTAAATGGACTTGACTAATAAGAATAAGTTTTCCTTTGGGGGACATTTTTTAAAATGTACAGTGAAATGAAACCATTATATCAATGCTTGCATGCAAAGGCCAGCAAAAATGACTTAGAAATGTGCAACATCTTTAGTGAAGTAGCCATTTAAATGTAATTGGAATGCCATATCTCAGAGCATTAGAGGATGGGCCATTAGGTGCTTGATTATTATTGCTAAAAATAGCTTTCTTTGTATTAAAAAGTATGTCTTGAGGTATCAGTACGATATCAAATGAATTCAGTATCATAACCAATATGCTTCAAACTTTAAGGCATTTTGGTGTAGATAACATTCTTTATTTTATATAATCAAAGATGAAATAGGAACAATTTCCCCCAGAAAATTCAGATAACTGATCCAAATCATCTTCATTGTATTTTGCCTTTAAAAGATCATGACATGCTTGCAGTTTCTTGAGTAATTGACTCAAATCACCATTCAAAGGCTTTTTGGGGGTCTCAGTTTATAGATATACTCTTCGTTAAGTCAATGAATCATATAGCTGATGAAGAAAGGTCAAATTTCCTCCATGCAGCACCATTACAGCTTCAGAAACAAAGAATTAAAATGTACACCCTCCAGAACAAAGAGTAACTCACCAGGAAAGAATGAGATGCATAGAAACAGTCTTTCTTAACTCATCTGTAAGTTTACATGGAAAAGACCCTCCTCCAAACTAGACCTTTGACATTTGTGTTTTTAGAAAAAATTCCAAATATTCTTCTCTTCCCGAGTGCTTCTAGAATAGTTTACTGACAAAATGTCTTGATTAATATGCTGAACTATTCTATGTAAACAAACTTGCCAAACAGACTGCATGTTATAGGATAATTGGTACTTCTCCTAAGGAATAATTGGTACTTCTCCTATGGGGTAATTGCTACTGGACCTTTTCTCTTAGTGGAAAAAAACCATAAGCAATATTGGAAAGTTTTGATCTTGAGCAGGAAACAGTTTGGGAATGTTATGTGAACTGAGGGGCACAGTTCTGGACAGCAAGAGTGAGTGCTCTATCTCCCTCCCTAATGACTCCACAGGCTTCCCGCTCTCTCACCCTTTAGTGGGTCAGTCACAGAGGCCTCATTTTCCATCCATTCCACCACAGAAGGCTCAGATAGCAGCTCGTAGAGAACGCAGTCCTCAGGGGAGAGAGTAGAGAAAGAGGTGGGCAGAGCAGGCTACCTTTTGCTGAGCACTAAATGGAGAATCACGGGAATGACCCTGGAAGCCTGAACCCGAGACTTCCCAAACATGGGAGAAATCATGGTCATGGGGTGACAGCCTCTTGCTGGCAGTAATCACCATGAGCACTCAAGGGTGACACCAAAAAACAAGGTTTCAAATACTCCTTAGTCTTGGTTATATGCAAAATTCCACAAATTGTTCGCATCTCTCTCCTCTTTCTGAGGTGGGAAATTAAATATAGTATGTTCATGAGCTATCAAATAATTGAACAAATAAGTGGGTCTCAATACAAGTGAGCCTTTAACAGCACAGATTTGAACCGAGTGGGGATATTTACATAGGTTATTGTGGAGGGATTTTCTTCTTTTGAGAGTTGTGATAATTAAGAGACTAATCATGGAGAATCATTACAAAAATTAAGAAAAACGATATGATATAAATACATCAAAAACATACAGGTAATAGCCTACTTTATTACCTACTGCCATGAAACATACACAGAACTATAGCAGAAAGTTGAATTTTATCAAAACATATCCTTAAATACTTACAAGGTGCTCATGTTGCCATGGAGAGAAATGTAAGCAAATAGGAAATAAGTTGCTAGTTCATAACTGTGCAAAATAAACTGCGGTCATACTGTGCAGTTGTGATGATGTCATGGTTCCCTTCCTGTTACTGTAGCATGAGTTCAAGCATTGCAAGAGCTGGAGAAAAATGCTTTGTGGCACCAGTTGTGTCCAAGCAGGAAATATCTCCAGTGTCATCTGTCCCAGCAAAGCATGATCTCTGAAGCTCCCCTCCCCCATTTTCATTGTCATATGACATACAAAACATACAAAATTGGGTTAGTTAATTATTTATAGTATTGGTCAGGCTTCCTGTCAATGGTAGGCTTTTAGAAGTTAAGTTTTTTTGAGAGTCAAAAGTTATGTGTAGATTTTTGACTAAACATGAGATGGGTTTTCCTAACCCAAGTTGTTTAAGGGTTAAGTGCATATGGCCAAAGTTGCCAATAAGCATAACACATATTATTCAGACAACTCTTGACTTTTATGTTTGCAACTTTACACTACGCATAAAAGATCACATGGTAAGGTTTCAGTGACACCAGCGGTTGACCAGGAGCACTCACCATATGGTGAGGTTGACCAGGAGCACTCACCATATGGTGAGCTCAGGTCCGATGAGGCTTCATCATTTTATCCTCCTAGCTAATGGTGACTTTTGGTTATTTTTTTCTTTCTTTCTGTTTTAAAACTTGTACTTATTATTTTAAAATTTTCATACAATACATTTTGGTTATCTTCTTTCTCTTTCCCCAACTCCTCCCACATACCCCCCAACCTAGATTCTTGGGTCTTAAAATGAAGGAAACTGAGATCTTTCAAAGAATTGTGACCATCACATCATAATGTGTTGTTTTCTCCCTTATTCCTATTTTTCCTCTTCTCTTTTTATATTGACAAGCGTTCCCTATAGATGGACTCAGAATGTATTAAGTTCAATTAGTTTGACACAATTGATATGATAACTCTAGTTTGAAATTCCGGCAAATTTAGATGAGATCAGGCATATTCAGGGTGGTGTGGCTATAGACAAATCCCAGCATTTTTTTCCCTTTTACTGAAAATAAATTCTTTTTTCATACAGTGCATCCTGATTATAGTTTCCCCTCCCTCTACTCCTCCCAGTTCCTCCCCATCTCCCATCCCCTCCAAATCCACTCCCTTTCTGTCTCTCATTAGAAAACAACAGGGCTTCTAAGAGGTAGTCACCAAACATGACAAGATAAAACATAAGGTGAAGCAAAAACTATCAGACTCTTTTCCTCCTGTTGGGTTGCTGGGTCCAACTTTGAGATGACAGTTTTTGCTTCAAATTCCGGTATTTTTAAAGTCTTGTGGAATCTACTTTATAAGACGTTTCATTCTTCAAATTTGCTGGTGAATATGCCGATGGCCTTTGGTCCTGTTGGTTTTTCACTTTTTTCTTGGGGGAAATTCTTCTATCGTGTGATTCTGCAAAGCACAGCTTCTCAATTTCAAACTCTTATGCCCCCACTTTCTTTTGCGCTAGGAATGAATCCGGGAGTGCTGTGCGTGTTAGCTAAAAACTACACCACTGAGCTGCTTGGTTTTTGTTTGTTTTTGTTTTTTGAGAGGGTCTCCATAAGTAGCCCAGGCTGTCTTTGAACTTCTGATCCTCCTGCCTCTGCCTTTCAAGTGCTGGGATAATAAGTACACACCAGCACACCGTGCAGATATTGTAGAGATTATCCATTTCTACTACAATGTTTCCAGGGGATTCTGAATCTTTTCCTTCTCTCTCGGCTAATTATTTCCTCCACTTGGCAGGAGGAAGACTATTTAGTTACTTGATGAATGAACATATGTGCAGCCACCATCCTCCCATGAAGGGAGCCTTGGTGTAGAGGACAGAGGCATGAGGCAGTTCCCACGTGATCTGCTTCTCTTGCAGTCTGCCCAAGGGTGGCCATTCTTGTCTCCATGCAGCAAACTCTGGAACCCTTTGTATTTACGGGGGAAGCAAACCTTTGGCCAGGTCTGTGATGAGTCAGATAGAAAAAGTCAGTCCACATAGTGAAGGGGGTGTACTAGACATCCCTTTGGCATCATGTCTAAATATGGTTCTTCATCCAGCAACACTAGCAATGGAATTGGCTTATTGACTTCTGTTGAATTCTGTGCAGGATTCTCAGTTTGTTCTGAACCTGATCAGAAAATGCAGATCATTTATCTTGCAAATCCCAGTCAATGTGTTGAAGCACCCACCTTCTCAGACAGGGGCTCAAACTGGCCTCATGGATACAGGAGGGTAAACCTCCCATGTGAGATTTGGACTTCCTTTTTTGAATCAATATCAAGGGTAAAAAGGATGAGGATTATTTCGAATAGGGTATTTTAATGGGTCAACTGAGTAGTGAAGCCTGGGATTCCTACACAATGAGAACCTGCTGGGCCAGTTCGGTTCCTTCAGATGATGATATTCCAATTAAAAGGAAGGCCTGTTTGACTCTTGGGCTCCCAGAAAAGCTCAGAGTAGGGGTGGGCCTGGGGCTTCTTCCCAGGAGAGCAGAATGCTGAGTAAGAAATTTGAATTCTCCAAGTTGATCAGTCTTGGGTAAGGGGGGTCCTATGACAGTGTCCCAAGTTTGATTTAGTCATTTCCATTGGCTGTCTCTTTGAATACCTTGTGGTTCCTACTGCTCCTTCTTCACCCAATCAGCTTTACATTGTGACACAGTCTTCAATGCAATTGAATCCAAAGTCTAGATCTTCAGACCATGTTCAGTTTTACGCTCTCTTTAGTGGTAATCATTTGGCCTACCTCAGCTTCGGATGGAAAGGTATGTGGTATATTTGAAAAAGTATCCACTGTCGTAACAGATGGACCAGTGTTCATTTCAATTCTTTCAATTATTGAGCACATGTGAGTCACGGATTAGAGTTTCATCTTTTGAGATCCCATTTATTCATCTAAAACGTGAGGAAATGTTCAAGGGTAAATAAGATAGATAAATAATTTGTAGAGCAGACAACAAGTAAATGGTGGTTGGTATTGCTCATCAACAGAGAGTCCTCAATATCCGCTTCGTGCCACAGCTGCTCAAAATATGCACACAAGGACCGCGTCACCCCATCATCTCATACACGTCTGAAGTCAAGTGTTATTAATTTTAGTATCAACTTACAAAAAGGAAAACGATGTGCCCCAAAACGTGCCTGTTACAGGATTATGTCATGTCAGCAGCTCGACTTCCAGCTTCTAATCTCCTGCTCTTTGATGTGGCAAGGTGTCTCGGAGACCTTCCCACTTGAGACCAGGGCCTAGCCCGAGATTCCCATCCTAACAGGCAGCCACTTTCTAAAGAGTCAGCTCACCAGTCAGACAATTTGATGCCTTCCACATTGAGGACAAGCATTCGAGCTTGGCAGCAGGATGTTAGCTCTTACGATGAAAACACGAGGAAGAGATTAGGAACACTAAATGTCACTTGGAGGGTTTAATAGTAGTATGCAAGCAATGTGCTACAGTAAGAATCAGCTTCCCCTTCCCTCTTTAAACGCCCACGGGAAGTCACAGAACTAGTCTCTCAAGGTCTTTGCTTGTCTTGGGTTCTTAGAGAGCATCTGAACCCTACCTACTATTTCCTCACCCCTCAGAGCTTGCTACTTTTAAACAAGATAGTTCCACAATGGAGTGTTCTTACAGCCTGTGTAGATGAAGGCTAGAAATACCCCAGACCCTGATCCTATCTCTACTGCTAAAGGCCCTGGCAACGTGGAAACAACCCCCTTTGCATCCTCATAGTCCTTTGAGCTGTATATAGGCCAAAGGTCAACAGATCCTATAGTTTGAAATCACTCAGAAAAATTGACTCTTCTTCAGGTTTTTTTTTTTTTTTCCATGATCTTAAAAATAACTTGTCATGTCAAGAGGCATTTAGTGACGTATCTGACTAGTAGATGCTGAGTCTTCTAGAGTTCCCAGACAATATCAGGACTTCTTCACTCTGTTCCCAGACTTTTCATCAGGAGGGATTGAGAGATTTGGTAGAGGGATAAGAGAAAGGGGTGTGTGTATGTGGAAAAGAGTAAGGGAAGAACAAGATGAAGATGACCATGGTGAGCATGAAGATGATGAAGAGGAGGGGGAAGGAGACCAAAGCTGGGAGAAGGGTGTCTACGTGGGATTGAGAGGGGTTGGAGTGAGGGGGCAGGGTGTGAGCATGACCTGAATACCTTGTGTTCTCATATGAAATTACTGAAGAATAAACGTTGAAGGAGAGGGAGAAAAGGAAAATGGGGAGACTACTTTCAACCAGGTGACTCACCATCCATTCTTCTAAGTGCAGAGAACTATGAGGTCTCACACACACACACACACACACACACACACACACACACACACACATACACACACACACACACACATACACACACACACACACACACACACACACACACACACACACACACACACACACAAGTTTAAACCTAACTGTAACACAACTCTGTCCTGTTCTTGACAACTATACAGTAAGTCAGGCCAGTGTCTGCAGAGCCTGCCCTCCAGTAGTTCCTCAAGTACTAAGCATCTCTGTTTCCAGCCACACAGGGCAACGTGTAGCAAGCCCTCAAACAATTTTAATTGCTTTAGACTCACAGAGACATACCACTTATATTCCCACTGTCGAGGACTCACAGCTAACTGTGAGGGAGGCTGGGAAATGTAGCGACAAAAATTTGCCTCTTCATCAGTGGCAGTCAATTGAGAATTATGTTGACATATAATTTCAAGTAGAAATTGTGAGGCTGGAGAGATTGCTCAGTGGTTAAAAGCATTTACTCCTTTTGTCAAGGACCTGAGTTCTATTCCCAGCATCTACACGTTGGCTCAAAACCATCCCTACCTCCAGTTTCAGGAGAGCTGCTCCACTTTCTGACCTCTGTAGGCACCATGCAGGCAAACATTCACGTAAAATAAAATGAACACATCTAATAAAAAATAATAAAAGAGCACAGGCTGCTCTTTTGCAGGATTCAGGTTTGATTTCAAGCACCCATAGGGTGCTAGTTTCAGAGGGATCCAGTGCCCTCTTTTGGCCTTCAAGGGACCATGAATGCACATGACACACAGCTATACATGCAGACAAAATAGTCATACACACATAAAATAAATTAATCAATAAAAAATTAAGTATAAATTGCTACATTTTTAGAGGAGAAACTTGGTCATCGGCAAGGAGGGTTTCTATCATTTGTGGCTAATAGCATTTTTAAAAACCAATTTGAAATGATCACTTATTTTTATTCTTCCATAGCCATGTCTGTGGGTTCTGGTCAAACATATTCCTTCCAATGGACTCAGAGCTTCTCAGAAGCGCTCACTGCCTCTCCTTGCTCTGACTTTTATTAAGAGAGTAAGAGCTTTTATTTCTTTGGTGATGATTTCAGCCAGCCATATGGATATGCAATCTGGACCAATGTGTCATTAGTTTTCCATATCTGATCCTAGAAATGGACTAAATATACTTTGTTTCCAGATGATGGACTAGGAAACTCAGAACATTTCTCTGCAATTCAAAAGAAAATCAAAGATTAGTGAACAACAATAGCTGTGGTAGAAGCAAGAGCAACAGCCAAGAATTTTCTGTCCTCAAAGGCATAAAATTGCTTTATCAATAATGTGAAAATGGTTTTTTTGTTTGAATTAGTAGAACTGATTTGTAAGAGTTATTAAATATTCTTACTATTCTTTTACTTTATTGTATAACTTATGATTTTGAAAGAAAACTCTTGAAACACCTTGGATGATTTCTGAAATCTGATTCACACAGGAAACTTTGCCCAAGTTAATGTTTAGGGGAATGATTGGTGCTTCAGAATACAAAAGCTAAGCTGCTAGATTCTCATCCTACCCCCGTAACGATTGCACCAAGCCACTCTCCTGATTTTATAATGTTCTTTTGATGCTCCAAGTCCAAGGGCAATATTTGATGTGAAAATTACAGCTTTGAACTTCTTGAATATTTTCTCTTTTAAAACAATTTATAATTTAGATCTTTTGATACTTAGGGACTATGTCTTTGAACTTGCAAATATTTCTCTGATAACTACATACAAATGCTTTCTTTTAGATGCATGTGTTTTCTGTAGGAAATGTACTGGTCCTCATATTTTCCTATATCTTTTGCTTTTAAGTCAACATAATTGTTGAACATCTGAAAACTACCTCTGTATATCTGCTGCATTCTCTATACTGAGCCATGTTGTATTTAGATAACATATCACAGATACTAAAAGAACTAAAGGAATAACTGTGATGGTCCACACTGCAATATCCAGAGACCTAAAGTTTGGGTCCATTTGCTTCCTCATGCTTAGAATAGAAAAGAAAGGGACACTGAGAAGTAATATGCTAGATTTAATATAAGAATGTGCTAGGATGGTGCTCTGATAAAAATGAGGAAAACGTCAAAGCTGTAAAACTTCAAAAAGTTTTAAATAACATGACGTACAGACCTTTTGGGAAGTTCTTATGACTCAGAAGCAATCGATTTTTGTTCTATGCTAAGCACAGCTCTATATTTTAGGTGGAAGACAGTGGACAGGAGGGAGACCCAGGAGTAGAAGGAAAGGAAGGTTGACGTATTGATTGTGTGACTCATTTACATGCAACAGAAGACTGCATCACTGTCTTGTTTTCAGTCTGTGTTTTCTAATTAACTTCATGTCAGTGGTTACCAAACAAGAGGTATAGTACATGCTTCATTATATGATAGCTAAATCCAATTTCCTTTATTGATCAGGAGGCGAGTAATAAGCATTCTAGTTTCCTATGCAATGCCTACTTTGTCTATCTTCTTGCCTAAAAGAGTCCTACACATTGAGTACAATGCACCTAGAATTCCTTCTCACCAATGTTGATCATTTGGCTGAATTTTAGTTAATACAATGCAAGAGGAAGGCTAGTGGGTGGGGCTTCCACAAAACACAGCTCTCCTTTTTTCCTTGGTAAAAGGCAGTAAATTCAGCCAACCCCTGTCTTTGTCCTTTATCTTTCTCATTTTTCCTGCTTACTATGATAATTTTATGGCTGAAGGTGTGAGAGCCATACCATGATCATAAAGACAAAGATCCCATGCTAAAGATGGTGACCTATGGTATAGAAGGAGGTTGCTTCCCAAATAAGTGCCTCATTCCTGGACTGTTCACTTTTAGCATCCTTGTAAAATCAGATCCACAGACTCTGATTGGTTTTGGTTCTATGCAGTCAAACACAACTTTAAACAATACAACTCAGCTAGACAGCTGTTTCCATAGAGAAGCTGGAGACCAAATGCTTTATTGTCTACTGTTACCTGGCTTAGAATATATGGGTTTTTTTTTAGTTTGACTCTCTTTTCCACCTTCTAACTCCCTTAGTTCTTCCTTTTGACACTGTTTTGGAGCTTGCCTTGTCCTTCTCCATATCCATTACCTGTCAACCATGATACCCTTCTCCTACCTTGGCTGACTTTTGCTATGGGCAAACACATAGTACTGTGTTCTCATTTATTGTTAAAGGAACCAAGACATGGTGGATTTCAATTCTGCCACTTCACTGATTAAGAAACAAGGAGAAAAGATAGTAAAATATTGCCCAGATACAACCCACCAAATTAAACAAGGCTCATTGGCAATCAGCTGTGTGTGACAACCACTGATTACAATGGCAAATGTTGATGTCATTCATATTGCATGTCAGGCCCGGTGCTAATTACCATTTATGCTTTATCAGTATTACCTCCTCTAGTACACAATGAGAAAAGCTTTATAAGCATCTTAGCTTAACAAATGATGAAACTCAGGAACAAAAAAGCAAAGAGATATTTTAGGATCACATGCCTAGCTATGCTTCACTGGAGAAAAATCTGGGAAATTGAATATTGGGGTATATTAGCCTGCACTGCAATGTACACCAACCAAATCAGCCCACAACATCATTTGGAATGGAGTTTTTGAATATGTATCTACATATAACATAGATATATATTACATATATATATAATATAACCTATAACTAGTCTGTCTTTAAGCTACATAAAATTTAAAGACTATCCTGTCACATATTAGTCATTCATGGGTAGTTTGAAAATATTAGAGGTTACTTCATTCACTGAACAAATGAGAAACTGTTGTATCTCATGTGTTCAGTTGGGTCTTAGGAATATAGTATGGTACAATTTTCCTTCAGAAACTCATATTCTCCATGACAGAAGACAAAGTCAGCTGGTGAGTAAATTATTTCATATAGGATTCTATCAAATCTGGTGGGAAGTGACTTTGAGTAAAACATCCAGAGGCCCTAACATCCAAGTTATGCCCCACAGGTAAGTAGGTATTCAAACAGCTTAAGGCAGAAAGTGTGATGTGGATGGGAAATAGCTTATGCTGTGGCCACAGGGTAAGAACCAGCTTGGTGCCCCCTGAGGTGCAAGGCAAGAGGTATGGCTGAAAGATGAACTCAGGGGATAATGCAGCTTCAAGGGGCCTGGTGGATTGGTTGGAAACCAGCAGTGGGAAGTCATCCAATGCTCTAACGAATGAGAAGAAGGAAGAATTGTATTTAGAAAATCACCCTGAATGTCCCATAGAAGAGGCATTTCTGAAAAGACGTTTTGATTTTTTTTTAATTTTTACTGTATTTTTTGAATTCTTTGTTTCATGTCATTCATAATGAAGACCAAAAAATTTAAAAAAGAAAATCTCCAGATTCTTTGCTCTATCACAAACACATCTGGGCACTGGGAACTGTATGGGAGTTGAATATTTCCTGGCTGTTTGGATAGTTTGTTATCAATTGCTTCAAGGGAATAAAGACTACTTTTGTTATGAATTCGAGACACTGTGGTATGTGAAATCCAATACAGTCATCCACATCTGCCTATGCTTGCTTGAGAGTTTCTATCTTTGAATAGGAAATGCAGTATAACTTTTGCTGAAAGTATTTCAGCCCATATTTTAAATTTGCTTACAAAAATGAAAACACTCTTTTGCTTTCCTGAAAGACCGAGGCTCTACCTTAAGGAACATTCTAGCATTCTTATGACAGCTCAAGACATTTTTCTTTGTATTGTTGTTCTCAGTGCTGAAGATGGAGCCCAAAGCCTTGTATGTGCTAAGCAGGTGCTATACCGCTGGGCTATGTTAGTAGGGGTCATTTTCTAAAACAAATAAAAAATATCCTGTGATTTCTCCATGCCACATCAAAGTTGGGAGACAGATCGATAGCTGTTAATGGTGGCATCTCCACTTTCTAGAGGACAGTCACTCAGATCCATTAATATGTGTGTGACCATTCTCAGATCCATTAGCAGTGTGTGACTGTCCTCTAGACATAAACACAGAAGAAAACACCCCCCACTCAAAGCAGCACATCCAGTCACGACGAGTTTCTACAACAGACTTTGTGACACGACACAAAGTACATAGAAAACAAATTATGAAAAATAGGATCACGTGCTGAAGACGAGAGGCCTTTGGGTTCGTGAGCACTAGATTCATCTATAGCGAATCGAGGACATTTAACTTGATCAGATTCTAAGACTGCAATTTCTGGGTCTGCTTATGATCTCTATTTGACCTCTCTAGATAATGTATTTATTTATCAGCTTAGGGTATGAGGAAAACCTGTGAATGCTTTCATCATTATTCCTCGTCAAAGGCCACATGGAAGTAGGTCATGACTCTTTTGTAGAAAGGAACGAATCCCCAAATTGCCTGTTATAGTCTTAGAATGCCCATCTTTTCTATAGCCAAATAGGTTCCTTTCTTCATCGGAACCCTTACAACATCTAATATGAAGTATCCAAGGATCAAATTCTTTCAATAGAGAAGACAGAAATTGGGACTCAGTTTTAGGTATGATTTTAAGATGGGGGTAGGAATATGTCGTCGTACGTATTTTAAAATACAACAGAAAATAATTTCTGCCTTGATCTCTCTTGATCCTTTAGCAGCTCTCTGTTTCAGTGCCTCATGTCAAAATTTTGCCAGCTGAAGAATAAAAGAGTTGTTTAAATACCACAGAAAATGCATAAGAATACCTGAGGTTAAGCTGAGCTTCCCAGAACTTTAAGAATCATAATCTCTCTATGGAATTGTGAACTTTAAATGTAATCTGCCAAAAATGTTTGGCCAAGCAATTGAAACAAAACTGCTACTTCAGAAAGAATGGTCTGACTGTTCTTTTTGACCTCAGAGATAGGATGATAATCTATTTAGGCAGTGAGATGTTGAAGTGAAGAGGAGAGACAACAGATTTCTACTACCTAGAAGGTGTCTGTCAATGTATTATAATAATGTTAGCGGGGTTGGTTGACAAGTGAGTGTGATTTGAATGAAAATGTCCTTGTAGTCTCATCTGTTGGGACGCTTGGTCCCCCATTAGAGAAACTGGAAAGGATTGGGAGGTGAGGCTTTGTTGGAGTAGGTGTGGCCTTGTTGGAGGAGTGTGCCCCTGGGGTGGACTTTGAAATTTCAAAAGCATACACCAAGTCCAGTCTCAATAACATCTCCCCCACTCCTCCTCTCTCTACCTCATGATTATGGATCAGGATGTAAACTCTCCGCTCTGTTCCAGCTCCAAGCCTGCCTGCTGCCATGCTCCTTGCCATTACGAGCATGGACTAACCCTCTGAAACTATAAGCAAGCCCCCAGTTAAATGCTTTCATAGACGTCTCCCTTGGTCATGGTGTCTCTTCACAGGATTATAATAGTAACTAAAGCTGGAGATACTAACCAATGCAATTAAACAAACAAAAAGAATTTAGATGTATAAAATTAGAAGTAAGGAAATGAAACAATGGCTATTCAAAAGTGATGTGATCATATAGCCAAAATTCAATCAATAAACATAACCAAGAGACATGCACAATTAACAAACCAAAATATTATTTTATAGTACTAACTATCCCACTTTCCAGAGAAAAAGAGTAAGACACTTGGTTAATAATGTAAGAGAAAATTGTGCAAGATTGTCCTTCTACCAAACAATAAAAGCATACAAACACAAAGATCTATCCTGTTCTTGGATAGACAATTCCATGTCCTAAAGACACAAATTCTTTCTTAATTTTTACATGTCATCAAGTTGTTTTGTGAGCTCACATGGGAAAGCAAACTTGTGAGAATTGCAAGGACCATGCAAAGCAAAAAGGAATGGGGAGAGAGAACTAGCCCCAGAGAAAGCAAAGCCTGCCACAGAGTCATGGTGTCTGAGTTTCCAGGTTGACAGTGAGAAGTCTGGAAACAGCAAGTTCATGAGAGAGGAATCAAGCCCTCTTAAATGTGGCCTTTCCTGATGCAGGTTAGCATAATCCTTCTGCAGACACAGTCTAAGACTATCGAGCTAACTTAAAAACGCATGTACTTGGGCTTAGCAGTTCTAATTTTAGGAACTCATCAAATAAGCATCCTCAGAAATATGCAAATCTGTACAGCTGTATCTGTTATAACATTTCTTTAATAGTAGAAAAGAAAAAGAAATCATTCAAATGTAAGCATCCAACAGTAGGTAAGAGTTAATTTAAACAGTTAGAGGATGAAATAGCCAGATGATGAACTTGAGTGACATTGAAGTTACTTCTTAGAAATCGGCAGTGTAAACGAGTGTGCTAATAAAGGCTCTGAGAAATCTTGCAGGAAGAAATTGTTTCTAGCTTGTTCCTAGTTTTCCTCAAATTTATTCCACCCTGGAAGTCTTATCATTTATGAGGAAGCCTGGAAGTGCCGATGTGGTCTCAAGAGTCAATATCAGCCATCTTCCTTAGTCTGTACTGTCATTTCTACTTGGGACCTGTGAGATCTGGCCGGACGTTTGTCATGTCCAGCTCCGTCACGACTCCTGGACTGACAGCCTTCTTCATTAGATCATGCACTGAGATGCTTATTTCCATTAACGTGAGAACTTGGCTGGCCACTGACATCCACTTCTAATATCATCAGCTGTCTTGGCTTATAAAAAAGTAGGAAAATATGGATGATGACTAAAACTCTGGCTCCCTCCGGAGCATCTGCTTTTGATGTCACACTGTCCCTGAAGGCTGTTTGTCACTGAGAATGTGATGAGCATACTCAGCCTGTGATGTTGAGGGTCCCATGTTTCCCACCTACTGGCCATCTGGGGAAGGCAATGAAAGAAGCCAATGTGATTACAACCCCGCCCCTCCCAGTCAGGATATGCTGTTATTAGAGGTCCTGGCATTATATACAGAAGAACCCTGACTTGTATTTCATGTTTTAGGCATGGTCCAATGAGCTTTCTGTAGAACTGAGCCCAGGTGTGAGTGGGTGAGCCCAGGTGTGAGTGGGCGAGCCCAGGTGTCAGTGGGCACAATGTGAAATTCAATTTAAACCTTGCATCCTGTCTCAAACCAAAAGACAGAAGGAAGAGGTGGGGTGGAAGCCAAAAGTGTGCTGAACTTGTCTGCTTCCTGTTCACTTGGTATGAATATGTTATTGAGCATTAAAAAAAAAAAAACTTTATTGAGACTTAAATGGCCCGACTAAGCGTAACCTGGACTTACTGCTGCCAGGATTTTCATGCATCATGTCTGTGTCTGCCTTTGGGGTATTCGTTCCTTGCTGTTGGCAGAACATTCTTCATTAGGGAAGAACTCAAAACCCAAGGATTAAAGTGATGGGCAGGAAAGGTCCAATAATGAAGACCTTCATAATCTGCTGTGTTTCCCTGGTCACCTCCATTATCTGAGCCCTGAAAGTACTGTCCACCACTCACCTTGCCTAGATCTTCAGATAAACTCTCCATCTTTGTCTGTTGCTTTCCTGGAGGACACCCTAAAAACTCTATTTGAAGTTTTCCAGGATCTAGTCCACAGATTGCTGGTCTTATAAATGATGCAAGTGTATATTCTTTAATTGATGAAAGGTCCTATACCAAAGAACTCTTAAAACTCCATACACCAAATTCAGCTAAGAAAGATTCATTGAGTTTCTTCTTTTTATTTCTTTTTTCCCCTTTAATGAAGACATTATCTTAAACATCAATTTTAAGAGCCTAATAAGACGGAGAAGGAATTGAAAATACATTAACATTTGTAAAGATAGGGGAGTGTTAGGCTAGAAGTTTATGTGAATAATTTGGTGCTATCTGGGTGTTATCACATCTAACCCTGGTCGCCAGTGATCAATGTTGTATTGACTTGAGTGAGAACTGAGTCTGGAATGTCACAGCGCTTCAGTGGTCCCTGCCGTCGAAACACTTCCTGGGAAATTGGTCCCCATGAGAAGTAAGCCACTGTAACAAACAGCTACTGTCTCTTGACTCCTTACAGCAACTCAGAGCTATCTAGGGTGCTCTGCGGGCAAGGTCTTTTTCGACTTCTGCCACAGAGCGAGAAGCAGATGCTACAGTCCGCAATGAGATCTGGGGGGCTCCTTATTCCCACCATTCCTGAGCATGTCTGTGCTCCTATTCTTCCTTGTCCCACCTCGGATCTGTTGTGCTCTTTGGATCTTGTCACTTCTTGTTTTACTGTTATCTTCATAGTAATTAAGCAAAGCTGATTGTCATGCGGCTTCAGTGGAGAGCTCCCTTTAGACTCTAGATTTCTACCACTCAGAAGAACTCCATCTTCCCTCAAACACCTTACTGCATAGGATAGCAAACGTCTGGAAGTTTCTAAAGCTGCAAATGAAACAGTAGGATGATGTGGTGGTATTGTGTTCCCCAAAATATTGTGCACCCTAATAAACTTACCTGGGGTCAGAGACAGAACAACCACCATATTAAACATAGAGGATAGGCAGTGGTAGCACATGCCTTTAATCCTAGCATTCCAGAGGCAGAAGTCCATCTGTTCAAGGATACAGCCAAGCATGGTGACTCACGCCTTTAATCCCAGGGAGTGGTGATAGAAGGCAGAAAGATATATAAGGGATGAGGACCAGAAACTAGAAGCATTTGGCTGGTTAAGCATTTGACCTGGTTAAGCATTTGGCCTGGTTAAGCATTCAGGCTTTTGAGCAGCAGTTCAGCTGAGACCCATTCTGGATGAGGACTCAGAGGCCTCCAGTCTAAGGAAACAAGACCCGCTGAGGATCCGGCGAGGTGAGGTAGCTGTGGCTTGTTCTGGTTCTCTGATCTTCCAGTTCACCCCAATACCTGGCTCAGGTTTGATTTTATTTATAAGAACTTTTAAGATTCATGCTACAGTAGGAGGTTATTATTAAGTCTTTATCACTTTACATTTTATTTATTTATTCACTTAATGAGACAAAGTCCTATGTATCCCAAGCTGGCCTTGAACTTGCCATGTGGCCAAGGATGATCTTGAATTTCTGATCCTTCTGCCTCTGCCTCCCAAGTGCTGGAGGATTTTTTTTTTTTCTAAGCACTCTAAATAATATTCTCTTCTTGATACATTTGCTTTGTTTTAATATTTTATGTAAGAGCAGTTAGCTTCAGCATTGTTTTCTGAAAATGGGCATTTAATGTATTTAAAAATCCCAGTATAGTGAAATGAATACGTACATTATGGTTATGGAGAGAAGCTTGGTTATAAAACGTATCAATTGCACTGGGTGGAGAATAGTCCCAGGAGAGCTGAGACGTGTTTCACAGGCTTCTTTAGACCTCTGTAAAGCTGATGCCTGTCCACTCAACACTGGTTGTCCCCAAGGGTGGGAAGCCGGGCCCCAGGCCTCTCCCTCTCTCTCTCCTTGTTCTCTTTTTTCTTTTCTCTTCTCCTTTTTCTTCCCCATTTAGATTTCTCCTCCTACTTATTCTCTCTGCCCATCAGTCCCGCCTATCCTTTCTCTGTCTAGCTATTGGCCGTTCAGCTCTTTATTAGGCCAATCAGGTGCCTTACGCAGGCAAGATGAAACAAATGCAACACATCTTCATATAATTAAACACACACATCCTTACATCATTAAACAAATGCAGCATAAACAAAAGTAACACACCTTTATACAGTTAAAGTAATATTCCTCAGCATAAACAAATGTAATACATCTTTACATATAATAAAATAATATCCCACAACAAGGTGGCTCTCTTAAAGCTTCAGAGGTTCAGTCCATTATCATCATGGTGGCGAGCATGGCAGCATGTAGGCAGATGTGGTGCTGGAGTAGTAGCTGAGCATCCTACATCTTGCAGGCAACAGGAAGTTGACTGACAAGACTAGGTAGTATCCTGAGCATAAGAAACCTCAAAGCCCACCCCCACAGTGACATACTTCCTCTAACAAAGCCACACCCACTTCAACAAAGCCACACCTCCTAATAGTTCCACTCCCTATGAGATTATGGAGGCCAATTACATTCAAACTACCACAGGTGTTATTAGTCTTACACACTGCCCCCTGGCAGCTGGGAGAGAAAAGAGAAAGCATGTTTGAGGGGTACTAACTGAGCCAGCTAGAAGGGAGTGGTAGGCAGGATGTATGTTAGAGATGAGACTCTGGGTGTAGAAGTCAACAATTCCTGAGTTAATTAGTTAAAGGGATTAGCATATGCCACTATTTACTTACCAATTCGTAAAGATTCAATAACTGGTAATACCAATTCAGGGAAGGTTGTGGTAAGAGAAATTCCACTCTAGAACTAATTAATTTCTTTGTAATCTTTATTTTCTATGCATCATGGACACTTACAGTAAACTATGGTTCTACACAATTTCCTAGGCAAAACCTTGGGTCAGACGATAATCTAAGGCAGAAAATTCTGTTTGACCTTTTCTGTGGCCACTAGGATGTTACAGATGATGATGACTGTACCTTGGAGGCAGGTACCAACTTTGTACATATGGAAAGATGGCAGTTCTACTCTTCTGTTGAAGGCGGATGAGTCATTTTCCACTTCCTTTTTAAAGAAATTTAGAATCTCAGCAACAGACTTTGGGTTTTAACAGAACAAAGTTGCTAGACATATGTAGTAGCCCTCACTAAATTGTCCACAATTAAGGAAATGAATAGACAGATACTAAGAAAACTGCTTAAATAATCTAAATCCAGATATGAACCAGAAAGATATCTTTGTTCTGTTATGTTGGCTTAGACATAGTTACCCAATTAATACAATAGTTCCAAGGGACTTTCCCCTACCCCCTTAGACATTTAAAACCAATTTTACAGATTTCTGTGGTTTACAGATTGATTTCCACATGTGGCTTTTGGAGTAGGAGAAAATCAGAAGTGCATTATATTTTAACGAACGGAGGATCCAGGGAAGGATTCCAAAAGTAAATTGTTATCTGAGCTATCTACATTTATCAAGCAAGAGCGAGCATTCATTCTTTCACAAATAGAAAAAAAAGATCTCTAACTTTGTTTCCTTGGTAATGAATTGAGACAGGAAATAATACTATGTGAACTAAATGAGGCTATATATATAAATCACAGAATATGTTTAGCATCATACTGCTGCTCTGTTTATTTGGGGAAAATAATATGGTATTTTTTTTCTATCAAGTACTTGAGAAGATGTTTAGATTCTTTTGTGTTTTTTACTGTATTTAATTTTTTCTTTATTGCAAACATGGAATGTTTATTTTTAAATTGACTTTAAAATGTAGTTATATCATTTCTTCTCTCCCTGTCCTGCCTCTTACTCCTCCCATCTCTGCCCCCTCCCTCCCAGATTCACAGCCTCTTCTTCAACCATTGTTGCTATATACACATAGACATGAATAAAAACATAAATACAACATGCTGAGTTCGGTCATGTTGTCTACATGTATATGTTCCTAGGTCTGACCCCTGGGTCCATAACCAATCAGGGGACTCATCCTTGGGGAAATTCTCCTTCTCTCGGGAGTTATTCGGGATTTATAAGATGAACAATATATAGAGATATGTGATTTCCTTCTAAGAAAATATTAAGTTATTTGTTCCACAATAATATAACCATTCTTGCTTTTACATAGTTTCACCATTTTCTTCGTATACATGTAAATTAGATATACTTTTGTGAGTATGATACATAGGTTTTAGCGGCAAAGACATTTATTGTAGTTTTGGCTTGAGTCTTTAATTCACTGTCATTTTTTGGCTTAAGCCTGGAAATTACACATTAAGGTTTAATACTTTGCTCTCATTAAACTGTCCTTTCTTCACAGTTGCAGAGCATCATGTGGATGGGCCTCACCAACAGGAGGCCTCTCTCTTCTTCCCTTTCAAGGACCTCCATGGAGAAACAGGGTTCCTGCTGGTGCATCTAATCCTCAAAGATACTCAGATCCATATTCATTATCCTCACTTCCTTAACCCTACTGAAATCTACCTTCAGACTTTTTAAACCGAGTTTACAGAGGTCATCACATGGCCTTTTCACTGCAAAGTTCAACGATCTCTTTAGTACTCCATCCTTTGAGGCATGTGCATCCTCATTTAACTTTTCCTTTTAGCTTTCAGGTCCCAGGCTTCCCCGTCTGTCTGTGGTGTTTTAAAAAAATCTTTTCCAGCCCTGTTTTCCTGCTTTCTGTATTTACTGTCTTCAAAATCCCTGCAGCTTTCTGAGTGTTATCTAAGAACAAGCATCAGCACAGGCAGCTGAGCTCTTATTATGAATGCAGAATTCAGACTCCTTTCCAGCCTCGAGAATCTACATTGAATGAGACCCTTAGAAGATTGAGATCCTTGCACATTCAAATCTGTGAAGATTGTCCTCAAAGATGGTCACTAAGGGTCTTTCCTTTGTCCTTTCTCTTAGAGGTATACATCGGTACCAAACTTAGTCGTTTGTATCCTTATGACTCCCACAGTGATCTTCGAATGCTAGGCATCCCCTGAAATAGCTTAACTGCTTGCATATCCCATAGGCAGCTCAAACTAAATGTGCCTAATTTTTAACTAATTTTCATTTTCTCCTCTCTTTGCCTAAACACCCAAGAAAGAAATCCATTATCCTTGACGCTTCCTTCTGTCAGTGGCATAATAATACAGTGACATTGGCCGTAGAGAGTGCCCTGAGGAAAAAATGAAATTGAATGCTCTTATTTGATGGTAAGTCAGCTTTTCCTCTCTGCTGTGCAGAATGAGGGGGAAACCCTGCTGAGGTCAGCTGTCAGACCTGGTTGGCTACAGCTTCCTGAGTGAGCAAGGGAACATGAGATGTTTCCAATGGAAAACATTCTGCAAGTGTGGCAGAGCTGAGGTTTTATTGTTTTTTGCCTTCAACAGTTTGAAATCAGAGTAGAGGAAGTAGAATTCTCAGCACGTGGGTTAAGAGTGGAAGTGTGTGTGTGTGTGTGTGTGTGTGTGTGTGTGTGTGTCTGGGGGGCAGTGTTTTCCTATTGCCAAAGATGGCAATAATGTACACATTCTAATTTGCCTTCTGATGGCCCTTAAAAGGAAACATCTAGAATGCTTTGGAAGGACACCGGATGTCTCTGTTTTCCTATCCCCAAGGTGATGTGTTTTCAGGAGCAAACATTTATGTTTGATTTTTCTCTTATGGAGCACTAGTTGCCCCTGAACGACATCTATATCTGAATAAATGTGCTTGTAATGAATGTATGTGTAATTAGTTCAAATTCTATTGTGTGGAGTCAGAGACTGATGGTTGTCTACCAAGATCTGGCATCTGCTCCTCCAGGGCAGAATCCTGCTTGGCTTGTGCTTTCTTCTGAGGTCATTAGCATGGAGAGCAGTCAGAGCTAGAGCATCCACACAGCTTATCATCCCTACCACCATGGCCCTTCCCTTGCCTCACTCTGAGTGAGCGTCATCCCCGGGGGACTGTGCCTCCTCTGGATAGGCCCCAACTGCCCACCCCCTAGTTAGGAAACCCGTGAAGAACATGCAGACTCTCCTTGGAACCCCTGGGCCCCAGTACCGTTCCACACAGAGGGGTCTACACGCCTGCTAAGCGGGGCATGATCGAAGCCCTAGCTCTCTTATACTTTACCTTTTATCACAGAAGCTGTATTAGAAAGTTAGTGATTTGATGTCTGTTAATATCATCATTCACCTGAGCTGTGGCTCCACAGCCATTTGCTCTCTGGGCTTGATAAATCGCTTTGTATGGCGGAAATGTGTTCGGCGCAGCAAATATCTAATTTACTTAAGCAACATTTGCTGCACAACCCGCATGTGTAAGTGAATGGCTGCCAAGGTGCGTGGACTGAGATGAATCACGAATCAAGAGCCTTGAAATGAGAAATGGATTTGGTTCCTAAATGTGGCTGTGACTAGGCACGGGAACAGATTTAGGCACGTGAAGCCCGTAGATGGTTCTCTGACCAGAACTGGCAACAGCCCTGTTCTAAGGGGATCGACTTATTTAGAAGTCTGTTTGACAGTCACTTGATGTCCTTTTAGCAAAACAACGGTACTCAGGCCAAGGTAGTGTAGAGCAGGTTTACAGTACCAGACAAGAATTTGAATTCTCCTGTGACATGAGCATCAAATCCAAATTTTTAAAAAGTGGTTTCTTCAATAACTAACTCTCTTAGCTCTTGTACCAGTAGGCTTATCCTGCCTGTTTGATTGGAAGTGTAGTATGTGTGTGTGGTGGGGGGGTGGTCCAAACCACTGTGGATGACGATTCTTCCCCAACCAGCTTGCACAGCAATTCTGGTAGTAATAGAGTTAGCCACCGGCGAGGACACTTCCAGCTTACTTCCAGATACATTTTTCTATGTCTTGTGACCAAGGCATGTGGCCTCTTCAGCAATTGGGTCTTACCATTTAATTCTGATGGGCTAGCAACAATAGTGATGGTTGCCTAGGTTGTTTTGTGGCTTTAGGAGCCTTTCTGACTAACAGCTTGTAGGAGGTAGCTGGGTTCTTGTCTAATAATTTCTAGCTCCTGGAAGCACCTTTACCCACCCACCCAGGGCACCTCCATTCCACCTTCTTTAGTTTTATTTTTTGATGAGCTTGTCAAATATCAGATTCCTTTATGGCCTAGTCACACATTGTTGGCTGTGTCTCCCCCTCCCCCTCTTCCAGCTGTGTCCCTGTCATGGAGTGCCATGCATGTCTTAGCTTTTTCATGGCAGGTTTCTCTGTTCCCGTTTTAAAATTAATTTTTAAGTTAGCATGCAAAGTAACGAGTTTCATCATGGCATTTTCATACGCTTGTTATCATACTTTATCATTTTAACTCTTTTTGTTAGCACATATTCATTAGACATGATAATGGGTTTCATTATGCCATCCACCACTTCCTGGCAATTTTCAAGAATGGTTTTGCATCTTTCTGCCAGTGTTGTGCAGAGCTCAGATCATGTGATTATGTTCTAACTCCAACCTTCTGAACACCCCACAGTAGAGTACTCTTCTGTCTTCTGCTCCTGAAGGAGCCTCTGCTTCATGTTTAATGAAAATATTGTCAATGCCTTTGAGATGGAGATGACCAGGAACATGGCCATAGTTGAGCAAGGTCAGTTTATAACTCACTGCAATGAAGAAGAACAAGATCCACAGGACCATGAAGGATGCTGAGAAGGGCTGCAGGATTTGGGCTTGTATTTGATGATATCAGGGAGCACTTAAGGAAGTAGAGCTCTATGTTAGTCAAGGTCCGCAAATAGGACGAAGTCCATGACTGCAGAAGAAGAGCAGCTGGATAAAGGCTAATGTCACCAATGGAAAGACAGCAGCAATCCTCAGATCAGCCAGGATGTGGAGACGGGGTAGGGTCACTTTGTTGCTCAGAAAATGTTCACGCTTGTGTGTTCAGACATTGTTTTGGAATAGCCTTGTTTTTGTTCCTGTTCCATTATGGCCGTGGAGAGGCCTTGTCTAGTGTTGATCTCCCAGGAAATTCTTGACAACCTATAGTAGAATTTCAAAACAGGGATGTGGGAGTCTGACCAGCACCGCACTTGCACTGTGCTCTTTGTGGGCATTGAACTGGTTTCCAGCAACATTACGTCTTTCTTGTTTGACATCCTGGGTGGGTGGAAAGGAGCTGAAGAAGCAGGAGCTCAGAGCATCCCTCTCTGATCTCCCCTTCCTCACACTGAAGACATTCTATGGTTTCTTTTCAAGGCTGTCTTTTGATCTCTAGAGGGCAGTTGCCTTTAACATCAAGGAAGTACCCTAATTCTCTCCTTTCAAGTTGACTTCTGTGGCAAGAGTCATAACCCAGTTTTTCCCTTTATGCCGAGAAGGCTCTGGAAGCTGGCCATTTGTTTCTCTGTCCCATTCTTTACGCTACCAGAAGGAGCTGGTAAAGGGGAGGATGAGTGCTGTAATGGCACAATCGAAATTCTCTCTTCTCTCTTCTTGTTTTGTACACAGCCACTGTGGCCGTTTCACATCAACTAAAATCATTCAGAGGTTTTGATAAAAAATTATCATATGCTCAGTCAACTATACCTAGACCACTTTTTTGCTTGGTTGCTTATAATGAATAATGATATTTTTTTTCCTTTTCACTTGAAGCTGTACTCTGGAATCAAAGGGAAACTTTAAAGAAGAGATTCTTGTGTAATTGGTTTGGTATAGGACCCAAGTAGCTCTTTATTTATTTTAAAATACTTTCAGACAAATATAAGGAAACTCACTGTGGAAAACAAAAAGATCCTTTGTCCCAAGCTTACAGCGTAATTTATCTTTTGAGGATGCTTGATACTATTACAATAGCAGTAAAATTTGCGTGGGCCAATGAATTTTCAGTGAGTGGCTGTTAGAAATGGGTGATAAAGACTTAAAACAAGAATGAGTCTGCTGGATCACAGAAAAGTCGGCTGGCTCTTCCAACGCTTTGGTGAGTTAAACAATTATCTATCTATGGTCATCCTCTGTGGCCTATAAACAGGATGAGGGAGCAGCCACAGAGAAAAAGGTAGCGCCAGTGTCTGGCGCAGGGTTGACAAGCAGACACATAAACAGAGACTTGGGAGGAAACTGTGTTTATATCAACTCAAAGGGGAGCCCTAGGCTCTGAGGCAACTGGGGACTTTGGTGCCTATAAATAGTCTCAGGTTATTTCCAGCCATAGGATAATAGCTATTCACTAATAAATGTCTTCTTTTATGTATTGTAAATTAATCATTGGTTTGATGCTCATGTTCTATACATTGTACTTAAGATTTCTGCAATAAATAAGTATAACTAACTCTGTAAGCAACTAACTCAGTAATTTAATGTAATGTAACTATTAAGAATGCCACCACACTCCAAAAAAGAAAGAGAGAGAGAGAGAGAGAGAGAGAGAGAGAGAGAGAGAGAGAGAGAGAAAGAACAAAAAAAGAATGCCTCCACAGGCAAGGGCCAGCATAAAGGACCTTCAGCTGGGTTTCTGTGATGCTGATGGTAAAGGTTATGCTAAAGAAAGATAGTTTTTGTAAGAAAATGTCTAGACTGAACATTTTTAAGTACATACATGTGTATACACACATACACACACACTTGATTAAAATAAACTTTTGTGGATTTACTGTGGTGACAGAGACTTAGATATCAGATTCATATTGTAAATCCATAAATTATATTCCTGGAATATATGATTGAGACTTAGATATCAGATTCATATTGTAAATCTATAAATTATGTTCCAGGAATACATGATTGCAAAACTTTTCATTAAAGGAAGATTTTAATTTTTTATCTCTCTTTTCCCCTCTCTTTCTTGCATTCCTTATTTTTTTTTCAAAGATTTATTTATTATGTATACAGTGTCTGCCTTCATGTATACCTGCACACCTGTAGAGGGCACCAGATATCATTACAGACGGTTGTGAGCCACAGCGTGATTGCTGGGAATTAAACTCAGGACCTCTGAAAGAGCAGCCAGTGCCCTTAACTGCTGAGCCCCCTCCTGCCCCTTCCTTATTTATTTATTTTTTTTTTGAGAAAGATTCTTTCTGTGTAGTCCAGGGTAGCCTCAAATTGGCCTCTTTCCTGCCTTGGCCTCCCAAAGGTTGGGATTACAGTTGTATACTACTATGGCATTCCTTAACATTTTATTAAGGTGAAAGTATGATGTGTGTTGTCTCCAGATGAAAAGGTACCAACTTTTCTTTTGTGGTTATAAAACGAATATGGAGAACTGGTTGAGACTAAGAACTTTGGAACCAGGTGGTTTTGGTTTGGGTATTAGCTCCTTGTGTGAAGTGTTTACATTTTTGTTGTTGTTTTGTTTGTTTGTTTTTTGTCATTTACTAAAACAGGGACAGCAGCAGTGCTCACAGAACTGTGGTAGCAATGAAATCATTCAATGTAATAAACCACCTGGACTCACAGTGCCTGCACAGAATACTTACTGTAAACATCGGGTGCTTAGATTTTAGTCCTCGGAGAGGGTTGGATGACTATAAAACGGATTTTCACAAGCATGAAACCTGCCAGAACAATCATGACATACTGAAACTGGGCGTGATGGGACAGGCCTGTAATTCCAACACTTGGAAGGTGGAGGCGGGAGGATCCAGTGTCCGAGACCAGCCTTGGCTCCTCAACTTGAGTTTGAGGACAGTCCGGACCACATAGAACCCTGTCTAAAAATCAAAACGAACCAACAAAACCACCCTATAACTGGAAGTGATTTTGGGTTTTTTTTTAATGTGATAAACCCAGCTTATTGTCAATTAAATAAGAACCCACCATGGGGAATGAAGCATAAGAAGGAGCCATGAACTTTTAATCAGTTTACCTTGTCCTCTCTGTGACTTCTGAAGGCGAATGGTCATTTCTTTGTATAGAAATTTTTCTAGCTGGGCGGTGGTGGTGCACGCCTTAATCCCAGCACTAGGGAGGCAGAGGCAGGCGGATCTCTGTGAGTTCGAGGCCAGCCTGGTCTACAGAGCAAGATCATGGACAAGCACCAAAACTACACGGAGAAACCCTGTCTCTAAACCCCCCCCCCCAAAAAAAAGAAGTCTTTCTATTTCTATCTCAAAGTGGGAGGACCCACAAAGCAAGCATAATTAGAATCATTTCAAAATGTTTTAGAATGAATAATATATAGAATATCCATTATAGAAAACACTTTCTTCAGCCTAGGGGACCTTGAAGGACACAGAGGATATGTGGAGCTTTTGACCCTCATTTCCAGGGGCCTTATGAGGTTTAAAATAAACTCTCTAGTGATATTATCCAGTTGCAACACTAAGACACACTGTCGACTACTGTGGAAACCACGCCTTGCCAGGCATTTTGCAGGGCCCCGTGGGAGCCCATGGTCTGGCTTGACGCTGGCTTGTAACTGTTAAGCACTTCTTTAAGCGAATGTAAACTGTACGAAGACATTAATCACAGGTCCAGGGAGACTGTGCGCCATTTCTCGTGCATTGGTAGAGGTTGCTGTCCACCGGCCTTTCTTAAAGGAAGTGAAACTGATCTAATAACACATTAGCTCAGTTGCTAGAAAGTAAACGGGAAAGATTTTAAAGATGTTAGTGTGCTCATATCTTCTCATTGATTATTTTAAATGGCAGGGCATTGAGGTTAAAAACTAAAGGTCTCATTATTTGACATCCTTTACCCAAATGATAGTAACACTTAAAACAAAATGAGGGATTACTGTATATTTATTACATTAAGGCATGATTCGACGCTTTACAGAGTAGGTCTTACTTCTTTAATCCCCACAGGAACCCCAAAAGTGTCATTATAAACTCTGGGTCCCATGGCATGCATGAGTGGTGGTGGGATTCTAGAAGTTAGAAAACACATGGTACAATACATGGGGTTGAATTTAGAGATCCAAAGGTCTAGGCCAAATCCAGGCACCCTGACCTCAACTAAAGTATGTCAAAATAAAAAGGAATAAATAACTCCAGGGAACAATGTTATTTTTATGTAAGGTTCTGAACTTTACAGAAATGCCTCTTTTTTTTCTTTCTTTCTTTCTTTCTTTCTTTCTTTCTTTCTTTCTTTCTTTCTTTCTTTCTTTCTTTCTTTCTTCTTCTTCCTTCCTTCCTTCCTTCCTTCCTTCCTTCCTTCCTTCCTTCCTTCCTTTCTTTCTTTCTTTCTTTCTTTCTTTCTTTCTTTCTTTCTTCCTTCCTTCCTTCCTTCCCCCTCCCTCTCTCCTTCCCTTTCTTTCTTTCTTTCTTTCTTTCTTTCTTTCTTTCTTTCTTTCTTCTCCTCCTCTTTCTTTAAATGGCTCTCACAGTGTGGCACCAGGCTAACTTGTAAATCACAGTCCTTCCTCAGCCTCCAGAGTGCTTGGAATACAGGCAGGCACCACCATACCTGATGACATTATGAAAGTATCATAAAAGCCCATAATGTGATTCAAAGTTTTACAGTGGGAGATTAGCTTGTTCTATTGGCCTGTGCTAATCTCTGATATAGTGGAAAATTTTTCCTCTACATGAATGAGATCTTGTGAAGCAAAGGTTTTCATCTATCACAATCTTCAATACTGCCCCCACAGTCCTGAGTGAATTGTGTATTCTGTCCTAGCCCTCACTCCTCTACTTTCTTTCCACCCTTCAAAAACAGTCTACTTTTCTACCAGGGAAAGAAAAGGAGGCCACTGGTTTGTGTCTGGAAAGAGTGAAGGAATTACTGAGCCAGCTACAAGCTGGACACATGTGGAATCAATATAATTTTCCATTGGCTGGCTCAAAAATGTATTCAAATTATGGAGTTTTGAAATGCTAAACATTGGAATTTAGTTCCTAATAGGTTTGGGGGATACTTTCCCTAATGAATGTCCCTATTAGTGAATTTGAATAGCAAATTGCTTATAATCACACACAAGCAATCTTCATGTTTTATTCATGTTTCCGGAAGGGCACATGCGTTCTTGTCCTTCTGCTGGGTAAGACTACAGAAAAAGCAGACAAAACCCAAGGCAGGACAAACAGCTTTACCGCACTGATAGTCTCTTATTTTAGTATTTGCCTGTGAGTGTGAATTTTTTCCCGAGTAGCCATAATCTGACTAATAGGCAAGATTTTTCTTAAAAAAAGACAATGCTTAAGAATACCTGTAGTTTTACATGAGAACTTTGAAGCTTAAGTTAAGGTAAGGAAATGGTAAATGCAGAGTGGATATCTGGGAGAACTCATGGGGTATAACACCCCAAAATGTAGCTGAAATACATTGAAATGGGACAATTCTTGACATCAGTGACATGTAAAGTGACATTTCACTTATGTGGTGAATGAGCTCCTTATATCTAGACCAGATAAGCACCAGGTCTTTGTCATAGTGAGGCTAGGAACAGAAAGTGACACAGAGTTACTATCAGAAATACAAGGTATATTTCTGCAAAGCACTCTCCTGGATGCTGAAAATGTAATTTCTTTTGATTTTTTTCTTAATGAAGTTAGATGTTATTATCTCCAAGTTATTGATATCTAGAAACAGTACAAGGAAGAGAGTATGATATCGTGTGGCTGAGGGCTTGGTGTCTATTAAAAATCTTAGCTCTCAAGATGGGGAAATGAATGGGATAGAGATGTGTGATGTGAGAGACACGAAGAATAAATAAAAAGAAGAAAATAATAACCTTAGCATTGCCTCTTAGTGCCTCTGTGAACTATAGCAATTAGGCTTGGCCTCTTTTAGCCCTTTCTTACCATCTGGGAGATGGCCTCACAGGACTGCAAGAGCCAAAGCCAATAATAAGGAACTTGAAAATTTCACTTAGATTTTCAGGAAGACATGGAACTCTACTTTTGGAGACTGGAACAAGTCAGTGGATATTTTGGTTCTCCTTTTGGCCATTCACTGCATTTCTGGGGCTTTGTTGCTGCAGCCACAGGGTCCCTTATGGAGACAGGAGCAAAGTGATCTCACTACTCAGAGTCGCTAAACTCCTGAAGCATTCTCATCACGACCCAAATCATCCGTAGTTCTCAGATGGTAATAATCTAGTCATGTGTGCGGATAGTAAGAATAGCGTGGTCCTGCTGCATGTATGATACATGCTTTGCTCTTAGGATTCTGTGGACACATGTTCACCAGCTGTACGAAGCTCTCTATTCTGATACAGAGCTCTTACCACCCACAGAATGTCTGTACTGATCTCCCTCATCCGTGAGATTGATTATTGCTTGTCTCGAAAGTCAGCAAATGACCAGTCGCTGATTAAGTTTGCTCCTAAAAAGCAGGTGTGGGGGAAGGAGGAGGAAGAGTCTTTCTTCCATGCTGCAAGGGTTTGAAGGCAAGTCCATAAAAAAGCAGGGGAGGAAGCGACTGCCTTCTTTTCTAATTCCACCCACTCCAGAGAGCACAATGGCACAGTAATGCTTGGGCATCCAGGTGACTCTGCATTCTTTTGCACAGAAAATATTGCAAGGTCCTCCACCCGCCCACCCTCAATTGATATTTAGTTCTGAAGACAAGTATTGGCCTGACCAAGACCAAAATCAAAGTGTGTGTGTGTGTGTGCATGTGCGTGTGTGTGTGTGTGTGTGTGTGTGTGTGTGTGTGTGTGTGTGTGTGTGTGACAGGTGGAGCCTGGCAACAGGAGGGAAGAGCCGAAAGAACTGGCCGTAGAGAAACTGCAGAAAAACCTCTGACCTTGAAGTTTTGCAGGGGAGCCATAGCAGCCTCCCGCTGACAGAGTTGAATTAGAATATAAATGCTTCCAAATATCTGTTGCCAGGAAGCAGATGACATGCTAAATTACTCTGCAGATTGACTACTTAATTCAGTGATTTCCTGAGTCAGGAGTTGCCAGAAGAGCCATTTTGTCCTTTCTGGCAAAAAAAAAAAAAAAAAAAAAAAAAAAAAAGCCACGGGGCTTGCTGTCTCCAGGCCTCTTTCCTCTGTTTCCTGCTGTAGGAAGGCCTGTTTCCTGCAGAGAGCCGCCTGATTAGACAGCACTATTTTAGAAGGCAGGAGCCCCGGTGACCCGTTAGGTCGTTCATCTGACACTGGCTTGGATAGTGTGGCAGTCATGGACATCACAGGAGAACAAATTCCTTAAAAAACAACAAACAGATGTGAAATGGTTCAAAAGCAAACACGATAAGGGATTAGAGCGGTATTGTTTTCATCCAAGCATTTTGAAGTACCTGGTTTGTTTTTGTGTGATGAACCCCGTTTCCGTCATAACACAGTTTTTTTTTTTTTTTCCCCCCCAGAACTGAATTTTGGACAAGGAGAGCAATATTTGTCTGTGACCCGCTCTGATGCTGCTGCCAAAGGAGTCCGGTGCTGCTGAAGGCTGTCTTTGAGAGGAAGGCATCAAGAGGCTGGAGGTTCAGGGCGACCTTGGGCCACCGCAGGACGGTGGGGGTGGGGCTTTTAAGGATTCTGGTAGAGGAGCTGCTTTTTAATCTCAGTTCAGAGCTGCTTCTCCATGCACTGTAGCAGCTCCTCTGCCTCACAGACCAATTTGAAAAGAGAACAATTGTCACACAATGTCAGGAAAAGTAGTTAACTGTTTGCACGAAAACATCACTAGATTTTTACTAAATGTCAAGGGCCAAAATCGATCAAGATGAACGAAATGATTGATTGTAGGCACTAATGAAGCCAGTAAGCAACTGAAACCGAATTAAGTTGTTATTTATTCAATCTTGTTATGGAAATGAACTTTCTAAGAAAATAAAGGGAATAAACTTCAAAGGGAAGATTGTCACATGTGATAATGCCAGAAAGAACATTTAGAAATATATACATGTCTATGAGAAATCAACTTGTTTTTAATAAGCAGAATTATTGAATACTTTTGGCAACATATATAACACAGTGTCACTGTTATTCTGTGAGTGACTTTTATAAGCAACAAAAATATGAAAATATCAAACTATTAAGGAAAAAATTAATGGTTAAAAATGTACAAGTGGCTAATGAACACCTCAAGGTCATTCCTCAATAATTCAAGAAATGCAGATGGGACCAATGTGATGTTGATTTTTCCCCATCAAATCATGATAGGAATAAAGACAAATACAATTTTTTGAAGAGCAATTTGGTATATTTATTCTCTTAAAAGTCTTAAAACATTGTCCTTTGATCCAGAGATTCTATTCTAAGAAGTTACCTTAAAAGAAATAATAAACATACAGAATGAATTACATGCAAGTACAGTCACATGACATCATGTCTTAATTCTGGGAAAACAGCAAATGTTCAATACTAGGGAACTAAATGAAACATGATCGAGCCACATAGTGACAGGCAGTGCAATCGTTAGAAGACATGTTTCTAAAAATAATGACAAATGGAGTCCTGGGAATGTATTTTTTAAATAAAACAAGAAGCAGAATATAAAGTGATGTGATCTGAATACTGCAAGAGGTGGAAGGCATAGACAAGTAAGAAAAATAATATGTGTGTCCATTAAGAAAATAACAGACAAACCCAAACAGAAGTTAATGCAAGTTTGTGTTTTCTGTGTTGGGGGATAAGGGTTGTTTTACACATCTTCCTTATATAGTTTTCTGACTATTGTGAATTTTTGTAGGCAGAAAGAAATCTCACAATAACTATTCCTTTATAGATTGTTGATGTTACTGTTGTTACTGTTTAGAACACACAGGAACCCAATGGCTGGGTGCCCTAGGAGATGGGCTTTTGTTTTTTCATTTACATGGGCATTAAGAACAGAAAGAAATGGCGAGCACATCCTGGAGCATGAGTTGCCCAGCACAGCAAGCCTGATCAGTGTCGCAGGTTGCAAGACATTCATCAAACAGTACTTGCTCTTTTGTGGGTTTGAAGGTGGAAGAAGACCGCAAGTTTTCTATTCCAAACTTTTGAGTCCTGCTCCATTTCTTGGCCAACAATGCAGAACCTAAAGGAGAGATACTTCTTAGTTCTGTCTCTAGAAATGGATCAAATGTAATTCTTAGATCATGAAGTATTCAGTGGTTTATACAACACACACACACACACACACACACACACACACGCTCTCTTTTTTCAGCACACACACACACACACACACACACACACACACACACACACACGCTCTCTTTTTTCAGAATGCAACAATCATCCATGAACCTGCCACGCCGGAACCTTCCCCTACACAGTAGTCCTCTACAGCCTCATTCTTGGCTCATGACACCCCTTCCTCAGCTCTCTGAACCTTGATCCTGTTCACTGTCACTTATAGCTCATCTCTAACTTAAAGCAGTGCAGTTTTAACTTTGGCTTTATGCAAAAGGGTGACACACCTAGGCAGTCTCTCGTATCTATCCATAGCATGGCTTGTTGCTATTGTTCATTTTCTCTTGTTTAAATTCTGAAGACCATTGACTTACAGTTCCTGCTCAGGGTTCTAAAGACTCACTGATTTTCAGAAAGAGGTGTTTTCCTTCACTTCAAAGCGAACCAGGCTTAACGTTAGTCTCTCAAGATCCAGTGGTAGTGTCGTACCAAAGTAGCAGACAAGCCTAAGAGCCAGACAGACATAAAGTACTCAATACGGGTGTTATGTACACTCTGATACTCTGGAAATATGGCCTTAATTAAGAGAAGACAGACACACATCCCCTTTGTAACTTACTCACTTCCCAATCAGACTTGAATATGTATGTATACCTGCAGACTCCCAGGGTAACCAGGCAACATATGATGGGCCTGATCCTTTTTAATCAGATAGAAGAAAGTGTCAGCATCAAAGATCACTGGGGAAAGCTGCATTACAGTAATTACCAATTAATCGCCTATATCTCCAGGTTCAATAATTCAAGTCCACTTGTCCTGTGCAGGGCATTTCCAAAGGAGAGTCTCTCTCACATATTCCCCTATGTTGTAAATGATATAACACTCCTCATTATTATAATAAGAAGAACTTTAAAGCAACCTTTTGCTTTAGATAAGAAAGTGAGAATTTTCTAGAAGTCTCTTTTTCCTTAGTCACCCTCCCCACCGCAAACTCACATCCTTTTTATTATTATCTACATTATTTCTCCCCCACCCCCAGCTTCTAGGGTCCTGGAGAGAGCAGGTGGAGTTTTAACCCCCTTTATGTTACTGAAGCAGGACCAGTGGCTGCACTCAACTCTCCCCTCACCCACATTCATGCATTGTCTTGCAATTACTGATTTTGATTTAAGTTGCAACAGGTATCTGTGAGTGGGCTCTTGGCTTCCTGTCTCTGAATTTATTTTTGCTGCAGGATGGACAATAGCGTTGGACACTGGTGTCTGAAAATATAAAGGATAAAGATTAGAGTAGTCCCAGACTTTAAAATAGCAGTTGTGTGTTCTAATGACTTCCTGTCCAATGGAAGACTACTTATGACATCTTTATAAAGGCAAAAACTCTCCTTCAGTTACCAGCCTTTGCAAGCTGACCTTTGCAAGAGGCCTCAAGTATGACCGGTAGCCCATGCAGCCAGCACTACTGGTGGCCGCTAGAAACTTGTATGCTCTGGGAAAACTTGGGGCTGAAAGCAGGCGTTTTTGTGAATTGTTTTTGCTGAGTCTGATTATGAAGCACAGTGACCATGCTCAGCAAAAGCCATGGACTATTTAACTATTAACTCTTTAACTGAAACAGTTGTTAGGTGCTGTGGCGAAATGGGGTGACTATCTCATTTCTCCGAGACCTTGGATTAACTTTAAAATTACTGTGACCAAGGCTAGAACAGGGGACTTTCTCGGGTAAGAACTTGGTCCTTGAGCCCCAAGCACATGGGAAAGAAGAAAAATACTTGGATAATTGCAAATGATGAGGTCCTCAGCGTCATTGGTGGTCAGGAAAAGGGAAGTCCTGACTGGGATAAGTACTAATTTATAACTAGATGATGTGCAAAAATTTGAGAATCTGATATTCCCAAGTATTGAAAACGGTAAGGACCAATAGGTCCTTTTGGTAGGAGGAGAGGTTGATAGAAATCTCTTCAGGAAATGGTTGGATGCTATCTCATGGAGTCGAACCCCATGCATCCACCACCTCAGCAATTCTCCTCAAACTCATATACTAGTAAGAGGAGGTGTGGATTGGAAAATGTAGAACAGCATTGTTCACAACAGTAAAAAAGTGGGACCTTGTCCCGGTGTCCATCAGCATGGAACGAATATATACATTAGGGAGTACGGCTGCAAAACTCTGGAGACGAGTCTTTGCTGTTTGAGCCCCGAGTTCTTCCTCCAGCATTTAGGTACAGCTACCTCTGCAGTTCTGTGTGGAGGGAGTCATCTGGGAGGGCACTGACTGTAGGGAGCTGGCAGACACTTCTACTTTATTATCTGGGCACACTGAACAGCCATGGAACCGAGAAGATGGAAGGGTGGCACAGTTTTTGGTAGCGGATGTATGGAAAAGAACAGGCTGCTGGCTGAAGTGGATCCTGTCTATAGGCATAGCACCTTTTTTTTGAAAGTCTAAGCAATATCCCATAGAAAAAATACGTCACTTCACCTTCCTCTCTGCCCACTAGAACAACACTAAGGAGAGGCTGACTTTTCCACTTGAAGATGCAGCTTTGATCTGTAGAACTCAGTGCAGTCGCTCAGTTTGACCAGAGTTAACGCAAATTAAAAATAACTCTTTGATAATGCCTGTATGTAATTACAACTATATGATTATATAAAATTACAAATATGGTTTCCGTACTGGAATTTTAACCCAGGTACAAATTGGGATACTAATTATATATTTTTAGCATATTTATCATAAGTTTAGCATAGAACTGTTGGGGTTCTGGAGAGGAAAAACAATTACAGAGGAATATGTAATTGTATATAAGTTTTAAATCACCAGTTTTGGTTTTTGGAACTTCCATATTAAAAAAAAAAAACAACAAAAACGGTGTCAAACTAAACATAACAGCTTGCCTTTCCTGAAAAACAGAAAATGGTGGGAAAAGAGACTTCTAAACCACAGTTAAAAAGAAAAGATGTCATAGTCATTATTCCATTTATCTGTAAAAATCTGTGGTTCGGCGACTTCAAAAGAAACATGGCTAGACCTCTCTCTGCTCTTGTCTCTGCATGATTCCAGTTAAAAATGGCTGCCAGTGATAGCTGAGAAATTGTAACCCCTAAAAACGTGTTCTGAGATGGGCTGGGGATCAGAAAATGTCCTAGTTTCAGAAATGAGAAGTTTACATTACACAGACCACAAGGCAGAAAACTTGTGTTGATACTAAAAAATCACTTTGGACTGAATCGTCATTATGAGCCCACAGGCAGGGGGGAGGGATCATGCAGCCAGAGTGAGATAAATAAGACATCTCACTTCCTTTTGATGGGGTCCCTGAGTGGGTAGATTGAGCATCTCATGATGACTCTGCAGCTGGGTGGGAGGGCACAGATTTTAGAACCCAAAATAGCTCGACAGGACGCAACAATGGGCCAAATCTAACATGATAAAAAGTAAAAGGGAGAGATAAAAAAGGCTGCTCTTAGTTCCAGAAAATGAGTACCACAAACATGGGGAGGGTGGGCAGATTGTGAGCCCAGCCAGCAGGTTGAAGCATGCTATATTCCGCACGTAGGTGCCTGGCTGAAGGCATGAATAGGAGCTCTGTCCATCCCAAGCGGGGGTGTTTTCCTAAAGCAGAAGGGTGTGTGCTTGAAAAAACATGTTTGGAGTTTTGGTTCGCTCTGAATTCCGAGTGCCCTACCACATGGCCCGCCAAGAGCCGATGAGGTCATTTCTACAAAATGCATGTCCGGAGCAAAGGCAGTCGTTCTGTCCAGCTTAGCTGATCATGCTAACCGCGGAAAGAGGGCTGTGGGAAACCAGAAGAGAAAGGTGATAAGAAGAGAGAACGTTAGTGCGAAGGAGTGAAGACGGAAGGTCAAGATTGTTCTCCATCAGCAAATTAGCCACGGTTACAGGATGCCAGCAAAACAAGAGCAGTAAAGACAAAAAGAATTAAAAATTATATATATGTGTGTGTGTGTGTGTGTGTGTGTGTATGATAGATAGATAGATAGATAGATAGATAGATAGATAGATAGATAGAGGTGACCTGGGTTTGATCTCTGAAGTCCATAATAGGAAGAGAAAACCGACTCCTAAAAGTTGTCCTTTGGCCCCCAACCATTTGCTGTGGTACATACATACCTATACTTAATACACACACATCACACATCTCACACAGACTCACATGCCCACATTCCTACTATTATTACTACTATAATAAAATGATGTTTTTTATTCTGACTTTTGAAATTAACAAATAAGACAGGAAAAACTTCACAAGGAAATATCAAATCTTATTTCTTTCTACTGTACAATTTGGTATTAAAAATTTAGAATTATACAGTATGACCCATAGAGATCATAATCTTTTTAAAGTTAAGATTTCTAGACTGATAAGACCATACACATACAGACCTTTTTTATTTTTTTTTATCAACTTTACTTGTTCCAAAAATGGGATGGACGGAGCTGTGGTTTAGTGTCATTGAGATGGCTGAGACTGAGCACAGGAACCACTGTACGACTGTGCAGAGAGACAACCTGGACACAAAAGGCTAGGGTCAGGTGGGTTTAGCTTCCTTCTCAGGGTGAGATTCTAGGAATCTGAGAGAAAGCAATTTCCTTAAGAAAGAGAAAACTGAAACTCCTATTGATCTTTGGTCAAGAACCCCAGGAATGAAGAGAGAAATGTTAGGTTGTGGGGCCAGAATCTGGAAGTGCGTGCCTTTCCTTCCTCCTGCCTCTGTGGAGCACCTGCCCATCATCTTCTCAGAAGTCCCGCCCTCAGGTGTGAATGACAGTGGTTAAAGCTAGGACCTCATAGTCCTCTTGCCACATCGGCAAGTTGTTCCCATGGGCATCCCCTTTGCCCACCATCATGGACTGCGTCCATTCCAACCAGTCATCCAAAACAAAACAACATAACCACCTCCTCCTTTCAGTGTCTGCTCGTTAGCTAGTTGGTCACAGTGATGACAAAATCAGCTAACACACTTAGTTGTATCCATATGCAGTTCCTTCATGGAGGGAGCACAGTTGTTGGGAAAACAATTAAAGAACAGTCAAAGTTATGCAGATTTCACCACCATATTCCAGAAAAGCTCTTGGTTTTTTTTTGTTTTTTGTTTTGTTTTTTAAACCAATTTGGTTCTTAATCTTGGGCAGTATATCCCAATGCTACAAGATGAAATCCACAACAAAAGCATCCTTAAGGAAGAAGAAGCCCACAGCAACAGAGCAGGAAAGAGATCTCATTTGGGGGGTACCTTTTTAGTTATCCCAAAGACGTAACAGAAACGATTCCTGAAATTCCCTCTAGGATTGCAGAGAAAACGTGCATGGTGTGGGCAGCCGAGAAAAGAGGGATTCACACTCGCCTAGTTTTGATAATTTGCCTTGAATTTCTCTAAGGATTCCTGCCTCCCATGCAAGAACAGCCAGGGTGGGTTTGCATGTGTGGGTACTGTTCTGACTTTAGATGGGTTACCACCCGTTCTGAACAAGGAGCCTGAACTCCTTGCTGTAAGTCCAGGATCATGGGGGGCAGAATTTCACAGCTGGGCTGACCTGGAGCGAACAGGGTCACTGAAACCTGCTGTAGCAGCGGAGCAACGTCCAAGTTGGGGCACTTGGAGACCATGAGCTGTTCTTTCACAGTAGGGGAGTGTTATATAACAGAAGAGCATGGGCAGCATGGGGTGGTGTTAGGTGCAACGTTCTTCCTGGTTGATTGGCTCCATCCTTGTAACTGGCAAAGTCTTGAGCAGGCTTATGCCAATCACATTAAATGTTGCATTGTAAGTGAAGTGAATCACTGGTATTTTGTACCTTACAGATGTGTTAGGCAATAAGAACCTTGAACTTTTGTTCCTTAATCTAATTAAAGCTTCCCCTCTGGTCCCGAATGGTTATATAACTTGGCTACCTAAGGCTTTGTGTGTGTGTGACTCTTTTGTTGATTCTAACCATCCCTATGGTTACCTCTTATCTTGGGCATTACATAAGCTTCTCAAGAAGCCACATAATGTTTTATGTGTCTTCGATTGTGTGTTACAGTACTGGCTGGTAGCTTTGCTGGTCTCGGGCACACTGTGATAAGAATTATTATGTACCTATGGGAAAATACAACACCAAGAAGCATTTGGGAGAGAAAAAGGAGGACAAGAAATAGAGGGACAGGATAAAAGGAGCAATGGAAGGGATCCAGGAAGGGCGATGTAAGAATAAAAAATCATGGAGCATGGTTCACCTAGCGAGGTGTACAGGTGTTTCCCAGTCTATGGACTTGGGAGACAGGATTAGACAATTCAGATACATTTTAGAGTGATTCCCGTACCCTGTGATATACTTGCTTAAGGAGTTACATGAATTCCAGGGTTTCCTGTACCAAGTCGGTCAAACATGTAACTTTACTGCTGTTAACAAAGGTTTGCCAGGCTCTGAAAGGAAAGCTGTATTTTCCTGATTGAGGATATATGCCTCTTTTGGGGGGCTGTCTCCTTAGTTACACGTCTGAATCCTGAAATCCTTTCCATGGCCTTGGTTGGACTGTAAAAACCTGGCAACACATGGTTGCACTCGGAGTTGCTATAAGCCCCGCCCTGCATCCTGTGAGCACCACGAGCCCCTTCATTGCTTGTGGGCAATGCTTGGGGATTCCCAAGCCACTCAGAATCTGACCCAAAAGTACACAGCATGTTTTGACCCAGAGACTAAACTTTTAATATGTAACTTTACACACATACAACTCCTTAGTTTCCATGGGAAACACAAGGGAATACATTCATGTGGAAGGTGTTTCAAGTGAATATAAACAAGGCAATACTGTTTAATGTTTGGTAAATAGAGGCCACAGGTGAAGAAGTAATCGGCAAACTGAAGCACAAGGATTGCCATGAGTTCCGGGTCAGATGGGGCCACATAGCGAGTTCCAAGCTGGCATGGGATACAAAGTGAGACACTGTATTAGGGATAAAAAAAAATGCAATGAAATGAAAAGAAACCATTATAACTTGACGTAAAGTGAGCCACTAAAAAATAGGAAAACCATTAAAGGAAAAATAATGGCCAGTGAATCCACAGCTCCTCCTGATTCCTCTTGGCCCATTAGATGTGTGGTCCGGCCATAGCAGCGTGTGTCTGACAATTGCTTCCGAGGGTTCCCTCTCCCTCCCGGTTCTCACTGCTGTAGTTCAAGGCCATCCTCTTTAGTCTGGACCAGGGAGCAGCCACTGAAGCATCCTTTGCACTGCGGCCTATTAAGTGCTGATTTGGTGTTTTAAAAAAGACACCACGGAAGTCTGCTTTCATAGAGATGGTTTTGTGGGGGGAGGGAATCACAGAGTATGCAAACAAATTCACAGTTTAAGTTAAAACACCTGTGGGATCCTGGGATGAACACTAACAGCACCTGGGAGGACGTCCTTGGGGAATTAGCACATGGGTTTAGCTTCAAAGATGGCTAAGAGCAGGTCTAAAGGGGAAGCTCTCCCTGATGGGGTAGAGCACTCCAATTGCCTCGTAGGCAGCAGGAACGCTTGAAAGGCTGTGCATGCGCATTGCTGGAGGTAGGTAGGAGATGGCTGATGTTGGAGGCAAGCTGGAATCCACGGAATGGTGAAAGTCAGAAGGATTTCTGTATCTTCTTGGCTACTGCCATCCGTCCTTCGGAGCTCAGTTTGTGTGTTTTCTTCTCCATACACTTTTCCTCGCTGTTCTTTGCATCTCTACCCTCGGTACTGAACTGCGTTCAGGGCGTGATCTTCTTAAACAAAACAATATAATTCAATTACAGTTGTCCCTCTGTGTTCTCAGGCACCACATATGTGGATTCAAACAACTGCAAGCAAATAATACTTTTAAAATTCTATCTGAACTGAGCACGAATGACTTCTTTTTTTTCATTGATCTCTAAACTACCTATGTGGCACTTTCAGTATACTAGATATTATAAATCGTGTAGAGATTATTTCAAATATGTAGATTATCTGTAAATACTGTCAGATTTTTATATCTGCAGAAGGACCCAGAACCACCCTCCCACAGATATGTGAGAATGACTGGACTGTGTGACACATATTTACCTGTATTTGGTGAGGAACTTCCTGAGGGCAGGAACCAGGTGATATTCAGATATAGAATCTTACATTAAAGTTTTCCCAGGATTCTACTGCAGAGAGGAAAATGCAATGGCAGCAAACACATGGTGATATTCCTGGAAAAAAATACGAAATATGAATTTAATCTTCAGAATCCTCGTGGTAGAAGGAGAAAACTGACTCTCAGAAGTTGTTCTCTGACCCCCTCCCAACACACCTTGTGGGTTTATGGGTACTCGAAATTAAAAGGGAAATGATTTTTATCATAATCATCCCCCTATCCCAACCACACACAGGCAAAGGACTGAGAACCCTTGAGGGTACTTAGTGAAATAAGGAATTTATATTAAATCATGCAACTAAGAAATTGTGTATGACAGTTCACTGTGCACTAGGCTGGGTGAGAAAAGGCAAGCAGAGTGAGGGAGAGCCACTGTTCCTCCAGCCTCTCCCCTGCTCTCCTTCAGCCTCTCCCCTGCTCTCCTCCAACCTCTCCCCTGCTCTCCTTCAGCCTCTCCCCTGCTCTCCTTCAGTCTCTCCCCTGCTCTCCTTCAGCCTCTCCCCTGCTCTCCTCCAGCCTCTCCCCTGCTCTCCTCCAGCCTCTCCCCTGCTCTCCTCCAGCCTCTCCCCTGCTGTTGGCTCTCACTGTCCCCAGGATCTCCACTTCACCACTGAATCTCAGCACAGGCTTCCTACTGGCTTCCACATCCACTGGGTCACTGTTGGAGACTGCTGGCCAGGGCTGCATGGATTCCAGTCTGAGACCCTGTGGCTGTCCTTCACACACTTGGACAGTCCCTGGCTTTCTACTTATATTTGAAAAGATTCTCCTTTGAATTACAAGGCACCTTTGGACCCTATTTCAGCAGGTAGGCCATCTTTGCCTCTGGGAACAAATTAAAACCAGACATTACCGTTACCATCAAATCATGCCTGTTTCTCCCAGGCGTCTGTACAACTAAACTGTGTCAGCTTTAAACATCTGTGATCACTGTGGACTTTGAAGTACTGTAGAGGCTCTGTAAATGTCCACTAACATACCTTTCATTCTGATTATATATAAATCTAATTTGCTATGCACTGAACACAAAGACCACTAAGGATGTGGCTTTACTGTCCCAGAAATCAACAGAAGCTCTAACAGGGCAGGGGCATTAATAAATTCACAAATCCTTTGAAAGGTGGGAATATTCCAAGTGTATTTTGAAGGTTTCCCTGAATTCCAATCTTCTTTTTGTATGCATCTATCCATGTTCACGCTGAAAACAAAAAACAAACGATAATAACAACAAAAAGTAAACAAATGAAAAACCTTTACAAAGCATTCCCCTCATCTTAAAACTGGGCTTATTCTCACAGTCCTTAGTGTTTCCCTCTTTACCTTCTACATTAATTTTTCATCTCTGGGTGAGTGAATGAATGAATGCTGAATAGGAGACTGAATATTCAAATGCGGTTCTATTTTAAGCAAGGTCAAGTGAGTAGTTAAGAGACAGATCCTGCCTCAAAGGCATGATTTTTTTTTCTTTTTTTTTTCCCTGTTGCCCTCATTATTTCTATAGCTGAATTGGAGATAGAGCCAGAGGCCAGTTCCAGTCACAGGCTCCAGGGAAGATCTGATGGGGCAATTTATGCCATGAGGATGAGCTCTCCAAACTCAGGTTCTAGTAACCTGAGTTTGATGTCTGGTTTTACTGTAGCCAACATCCATGCTTCCTGAGACAAATGATTTCCGCCCACTCAGCATGCATGATGTAATCTTTTATATGCAATTTGTCAAATACAAAAACATGCTAACAATCAATCAACAAACTTAATCAAGCCTTCTGAAGCCTTGTAGGAGCCATTTATAATTTTAGTGAGATAGCAAAATAAGTAGGTAATTTTTAATTATCTCTCTGCCCTTAGGGGAAATCAATAGGGGGCCTTCAAATTTCTGTTTGGATAATACCACAGATTTTATAATATAAATACTCACAAGCAGAGAAATACAGAATAATGGTAAGTATAAGAGAAAGGTATAAGAGAAAGATGAATGAAGAGTCATCCTTCTATGCTTACAAATGCTTATTCTTTTTTTCTTTTTCTTTCTTTTTTTTTTTTTTTTTTTTGATGGCTACTATGTTCAAAAGTTCATACTCAGGCTAGTAGGGTAAAAGGCGGCTTTGAAGAAGGCAGTTTATTCGGAGCAAAACAACCACATGGCTCAGGTTTTTAGATTGAGATAGCCTGGTGAACAATGTCCAGTCTTTTGGTCTAAGCTGGTCCCATGCCAGTCGGTATCTTATCTCTCGTTCCCATTCTCTGTCCCTGCCCCCGTCCTGTCATAGAAGAAGTCACCTGTATATTTCCTTGGTTATTAAATAACAGGTTTGATGAAGGGCTTCAACACATCGAGGCAAGTATCAGTGGACTCTGTGTACTTCGTACTTTGATTCTGTGCTGTGCTGGCCATTTGCATGGGAAGACAAGGGGGGTGTCTTTTGATGAATAAAAATAAAAGTGACAGAAGAGGGTGCAGAAAGAATGTGAGAGCTGGAGGATGGAAGGGATGCTGGGAAATACCGTCTTCTGGACATGTCATGGCCTTTGCACCCACGAATTCATAGCCCCTGTGGTTCCCTGCATAGGGCTTGCACAAGGTCTAACACTTCATCTGTCAACAGGAAGGGAGAAAGGGGCTCATGAACCCCCCAATCCCCTGCTGATGATCTATTGTCAGTTAAAGGCAGCGAGAGGAAGGTGAATGATTTTTTTCCTCAGTGTTTTCACCACAGCTAAATTGTCCATGATCAAATAAATAACCACTCACCCATGATCAAGAGAGCAAACAACCTTACTCAAAACTCAGGCAGAAAAACAGGAGGGACACATGTAGGAAAGAAAAAGGGGTCCAGAGGGAGTGGGAAAAGAAGAGAACGGAGTGGATATGACCACAATACAAATATTTGAAATTGTCAAGGAATAAATTACAAAGCATGTTTTAAAAAAAATAAACGAAAGCAAAAATTCAAGAGTATGTCTGGATGACGCAATCATTTCATCTAAGGCAAAATTGTCTCTAACATGAGCTGACTCACTGTATGATATTAAAATTAATTTGATTTTTAGCACCTTTGTAAGCAGTATATGTTCAGATGGCTAACTTCATATAGAGATTTTCTCATATAGACCAAGTTTTGATTTATTTTACATAAATGATAGGGGCATCCTGGTTTGTGCTTTTAGAGGAGATGTTTGAGGGATATAAGAAATTATGGCAAACTTGCCCTCTCTCAGCAGATTGTCATGATATTATCCAGAGATGCCCCAAGGCTGAAGCTTTACAATTTATTTTTAAACTGCTCGAATCCCCACCCTCCCACCATCCCCCATATGGCAAATTCGTGGTTGCAAAGAAAATCTCTGATTTGTACGTGATGTGATTCTAAGAGAGAGTGTGTGTGTGTGTGTGTGTGTGTGTGTGTGTGTGTGTGTGTGTGTTTTAGGAAAGGAATGTACAAAGACAAAAAGATAAATTTATTTCAATAGATGGGTATTTGTTCTGAAGAAAATTGGATATAAATGTAAGTGATGTATTAACATATTTTGCCAGTCAAAATTACAATTCTTATAACACAAGGACTGTTCAGTATTGTAGTGACTCAGTCCTACAATAGTTGTACTTGCTATATATGCGGTGTTGTGGTACATGCGCACATCTCTCTAGCTCACATAGTCATTCCTTGAGAAGTAGGGGCCACGTGTTAGTGTTTCCACTCTAGTTCACTCAGCAAGCATGCACAGTAGGTGCTCTGAGATCACATCTTGTTTTGAATGCAGGATTTCAGTCCTTAGGAGAAAAACATCTGCTGGTAGGACAAGTGCGTTTCTTGATGAAGCAAGACTTTCAAGAGATTCAGATCTTCACCTTCTTCAAATGTGAACATTTTTATGTTCACAGTGGAGAGGAAAGAGTGGTCCTCCCACTGAGGAGCGCTGAGGATACATTGATTTCTAAGCCATGAGCCAATCACCAGCCATGCTGGGTAATGGCCCCGGTAGCTGGCCGATGATGACACAGGCTGAGAATGTGGGTCAAGGTTGGAATGGGACTATAGAGGCGGCCTGTGGAGAGGAGCATTCGGTCAAGATGTGCTCTTAAATTTACAACACTGTAGATCCTCCATTGTCAGATGAGGCTGTTGTGAATTGTCCTAAGAATGTGGCTGACTGGACTGTAGAGACCCTACAGAGGTTTCTTAGGGAGAATCTGAGCTTGCTTTACCCAGCAGGGCTGCAAAAGAGGATAATTTGACCACAGGCATGGTTACCAGGTGTTTGGAAGGGGCTGCACTTGGCTGTGGGGTGTGCTTTGGTCTAACAAGGGGGAGGTCTTTTGCCCCGCCCCTTGGCATTATTATAAAAAGCCCTTTTGAAGAGGCAGAAAAGGCTGGTGGATTTTGATTCAGGTCTTCCCGAAGCTATCCTGTGTTTCTGTCTTTCTCCTCTTCACTGTCTTTCTATCTAAAAGTTTTTCTTATCCCTCTCTCCTCCTCACAGGATCCCTTGAAAAGGTGGGAGCTGGCCTCCCGCACTGGATCAAGTACTAGTTGGTGAACAAAAACAAGGCCATGGACTGAAGTGTCCTTAGAAGCAATGTCTGGGAAACTAGACCCTATCTCTGAGAGTAGTGGAGTGAAAACACAGCTCCATCCGGGGACTGCAGCGCTCCAGGCATTTTCTTCTCATGAAGCCTGTGGATAGGAGTCCTCTGTGCTAATCTTGATTGTTCAGAGCTTATTGTGGACTGTTTCAATTTTCAATTTCTCATGTCTGAAGTTGTATGTATTGCTTGCTTTTCTTTTTGCTCTGACCAAACACTAGGGACAAGCCACAAAAGGGAGGAAGTTCTTGTTTCGGCCTCCTGTTTAAGAAGGGATACAGTCCATCATGGTGGGGAAGGCATGGCTTCCAGAGCATGAGGCAGCTGATCCCATTGCATACACAAGTGCGGAAACACAAAATGAACGGGAAATAGGTCTGGACTACAAAACTTCGAGGCTTGGTCCTAGGGATTCGCTTCCTCCAACAAGACTCCACCTCCTAAAGCTTTCCTAAAGTGGAGACCAGGTGCTCAAACACATGGAGAATATTTTACTTCCAAACCACAGCAAACAGTCTTAAACGTCATCCTGTTTGCTACACAAGAGCCCCTGGACACTTAAAAGGCAGTCACACATATGATGCTCAGGTTCTCTCTACCGGTTCTGATTAATTAGTCTAGGATTGGATTTTGACATTCATATACTGCTGTGGAATGTTCTGTATGGCAAATGTGTTGCTAATTAGTCAATAAATAAAACACTGATTGGCCATTGGCTAGGCAGGAAGTGTAGGCGGGACAAGGAGGAGAATAAAGCTGGGAAGTGGAAGGCTGAGTCAGAGAGACGCTGCCAGCTGCCACGATGAGAAACAGAATGTGAAGATACCGGTAAGCCACGAGCCATGTGGCAAGGTATAGATTAATGGAAATGGATTAATTTAAGCTGTAAGAACAGTTAGCAAGAAGCCTGCCACGGCCATACAGTTTGTAACCAATATAAGTCTCTGTGTTTACTTGGTCGGGTCTGAGTGGCTGTGGGACTGGCGGGTGACAGAGATTTGTCCTGACTGTGGGCCAGGCAGGAAAACTCCAACTACAAATGGCGCCCAACGTGGGGCAAGAGTTTCCACCTAAAAACTGAGAAAAAAAAGATTCTAAAACAGAGCTAAAAACAGCTTCCTAATTGTCTCTCTCAAATGAGCAGCAGCTGCCAGTTTGAGCTACTTGTGGGTTTCTGTTGTGCGTGCTCGACCTGCCGTATGGCGGGAATGAGGCCTCTGCAAGTGGCACATTAAGCTGCATGGTGGATTTAGCCTTTGCAGGTACAAAACAAAAAAAGAGGTTTCTGGGCTACACGCTGCTTGGATAAAAGCATAGAGACCCATGATAGCTCCCAGAGCTGGTGGAAAACGCCATGTTGGGAAGCTAAGGTGGGTGGAGCCAGCAGCTACAGCTGCTGCAGTTTAAGGCAATAGATTCACAATAAGACAGATTCAGATGTAATAGTTTACAATATGTGTAAAATATACGTAGGCTTAAAGGAGACAAAAAAGGTGATATATAGAGTTATAGAAACAAATACATAGTTTTAAAAAATAAAGTCTTTAAAGAGACAGTAAAGGTAGTATAAAAAATAAGCCACGTAAAAATGGATATTACACAGAGAATCTGCATTGTGTTGTCTTTGGGACTTTTAACTGCAGAAAAACATTTGATTGTAAAAGCTGTTGAGTTATGCCAAAATGTATATTTTAAAGGTACCTTGACTTCAAAATTTGAATATAAGGATATGTTACTTTGGAAAGGAGACTCTGCTTTTGTTCCCACAGAAAGCCAGAGGCTATGGATTTGTTCCAGATTAAGATACATCAGGTTTGACCAGCCAAGACCCCCTGAAAGGTCTCCGATGACACCATGGCCCAGATGATCCAACATCCAGAATGGTTTGAAGGCAACTGGCTCAGATGATACACCCTCATGGACTATTCCATAATCCTAAAATTTTCTTTGTTTCCCCATAAGATACAGCGCCCCCCTCCAGCAGGAAGTAGTAAGAGAAGCAACGCCCAAATTCCCAAATTGTATGTAATTTTACTTTGTTAAGGTTAAAACCTTCCTTTTGAAAAAAAAAAGGGGGAAGTGCTGTGGAATGTTCTGTATGGCAAATGTGTTGCTAATTAGTCAATAAATAAAACACTGATTGGCCATTGGCTAGGCAGGAAGTGTAGGCGGGACAAGGAGGAGAATAAAGCTGGGAAGTGGAAGGCTGAGTCAGAGAGACGCTGCCAGCCACCACGATGAGAAACAGAATGTGAAGATACCGGTAAGCCACGAGCCATGTGGCAAGGTATAGATTAATGGAAATGGATTAATTTAAGCTGTAAGAACAGTTAGCAAGAAGCCTGCCACGGCCATACAGTTTGTAACCAATATAAGTCTCTGTGTTTACTTGGTCGGGTCTGAGTGGCTGTGGGACTGGCGGGTGACAGAGATTTGTCCTGACTGTGGGCCAGGCAGGAAAACTCCAACTACAATATACATTTCATAAGAGTGAATCTGGATTTTCTTTCTTTTTTCTTTTTTTGAGAACAGCTTTGACAGAGTGTGAAGGAGAATGGCACAAGCTTCAGGCGTGGGTACAACTGGGCAGGGCTGCAGAAGTCACTGGGCTGGTGGCAGCGTCAGCAATTACCCAGCATCCCTTGACAGTAGCAGTACAACAATAGAGCAGCCATTGGGGCTGGAAGAACCTAGCGAGGAGGTTGTTTTAATGGTCGCTTACATTCCACTTAGCACTGGGCAAGAGCCAAGGATCATTACTCAGTAGGTTAGTGTTCATTTGTTCGTGGGGAGTCACATTGTCAGTGTGGTGCTAGGACAGAGCGGACAAAAGCAGCCAAGACCTCCACTCTGCAAATGAGGAGGGGAGACTTTACCAGACAGATCATCTGGCAAAAATTGGAACTAAGAACCAAGGGACACACAGGCAGAATTAGGGGACAAATATTACTGTCTCTGGTGAATTATTTGGGGTGGGGCAGGAGGCATCCAGGTGGAGCTGGTGCCATGGGAGTTAGTGTGATGGCAGAGAATGGCTTGCTGTGTTTTGAGAACAATGTGTCGTGTAATTAGGTCTAATGAGGTCAGGGTCACGTGGTGTGGAGGGCCAGAGAGTCACCTTAGGCAGCGCCAGATTTCTCCAGTATGCAACAGGAGTCTCAAACAGGTCCTTGGGAGGGAGTCATGGCGGGACTTTGTTCAGCGGAAATCTGCCCTCAGGACAGACAACACATGCATTGAGAGAACATGACCATGACAGGGGGGAAGGACTAGTTAAGAGACTGGAATGTTTTAATAAGATCAGGACAGGTGAATGACAGCAAGTGGAGTGTTGGAGAGAAATTGTACACTACTACCCTAAGCCCGGGCGCTCTTCCTATCGATACAGGGGGCCCAGGTGACTATGAGTTCACTTCTGCCAGTCACAGGAAACGGCATAATGCCGTTCGTGGTGTTTAATAATCCTTGTGTTCATGCAGAGACCACTTAAAATGCACAGATAGCACAATTCCCACCTATAAATTTATATAGCAGGTAATTGTCACTCACATCTAGATATGATCACACCAGCTGAAGCATAAATACACTCCTTCCTCTCTGCAAAGCAAGTATGCTTTGGACCAGAGATGCAGGACCAAGCCAGTTAGAAGCAGGCATTTCCTAGACTTCCACTCAGGACATTGAGTTGTGGGGTAATTTCTTGTCTCTGCTGACTCCCTCCCACCCTTGGGATATTTCCGGGACCTATGGATCCTGGCTTCTTGCTCTTCCTAATCCGCAGTGCCTGCAAAGCTCTCTGTTGGCAGGCAGATGGTTGGAACCCAGCAGAGCCATCTCTAGCCCGGTGTAGCTCTGCCCAGAGGAGTAGCCATGCTTCAGCATCATCTTCAGGCATGGAACTGTCATTAGAGTGCAAAGAAAACTATGGCTTGGATTTCTCAGCCCCGCTTCCTCTCCACGGGAGGGAACAGTGAAAGCTGAATCTGTCGGTTCTCATGTCAGGAAAAATCTTTCAATTTATCAGGAGAAGAGCGCACAGGAAATGAAAATCCAATGGTGAATGGAACCACTCTCCTTTAGCAAGACAATCACTAAGGAAGTGTCTGGAGATCCAGAAGCATAGCTCAAAGGCTGGCCGTGGGAGGATCCACTATTCTGGCAATGCTCTCCTCCGGTGGATGTAGCAGGGCAGGTGGCAATGATAAATTATTGGTACAGACCTGAGAAACCTGGAACAGGCTTCCCACAGGCCACAGACTGAAGTTGCGCCTGAGAATAAATTCACAACATCCTTTAGAGCACTAGTTCTCAACCTGTGGGTTATTTGGCCCCAAGGGTCGCCTAAGACCATCTGCATATCAGATATTTACAGTATGATTCATAGCAGGAACAATGTTACAGTTGTGAAGAAGCAACAAAATAATTTTATGGTTGGGGGGGGGGGTCACCACAACCTGAGGAACTGTATCCAGAGGTTGTAGCATTAGGAAGGTTGAGAAACATTGCTTTTGAGCCTCACCGAGTCCAGAGCTAGAAAGGGCAAATATTTGATTACAAACTAAAGCTAATAAGTACGTTGTTCTCATCCCATTAATTTATAGGAATTCATGGCCCCTCTGAACACAAACGAATCCAAGTGAAGGAGAGATGTGATTTGATCTTCCCGTGTTTACCAACCATGTGAATTTCTCTCCGAAGAGCAGAGGTGGGTGGACCACAGCATTTGATTCCTGATTTCTGTCTCTAAGCCGGGCACTCAATCTTAGGCTAGATTCATTACCTCGTTGGATTCTAAATACCCTTCCTTCAGGGAACTTAAGTAGGTGGGGGGTCTTAGTTTCCTCTCTTACCAACACATCTGAATACAGATGTAATGAGGAGACTGAGCTAACAATTTTCCATTTCTATGACTTGTGAAGCTTATATTTTGACATCCTGTGTATGAGAAAGTATTTTCTAATACAGTAGAAACAAGCTATAGTATAAACTCCCTGTGTTCACGTATGGGAAGAGAGAGAGAAAAGTAGATAGGTGTGACCTCTGTATGATTCAGTTACTGGCAGTTTTCAAGAAGTACTTTCTGGAACTTTGCATCAGTGAAATAACTCTAGGTTCCTGAAGGACTTTGTATTTTCTGTCTAAAGGCAGAAAGAATTGCATGGTACTTGTACGGTAGGTAGAGTAGAGCTGGCGATGTAGCACAGTGACAGAGTGCTTGCCTAGCAAGTGGGAAGCCCTAGGTTCGATTCCCATTGCCACACACACAGGCAAAATAGCTAAGTATCACAGTTATGGAAAGTGACTTAGTTCTCTCTGAGACTGAAAACAGGGGAAAAAAACTAGAAATAATTTCAATATTTTAAATGTTCGGCAAACAACGGCATAGTCATTTAATTGAGTATTATGAAGCACTTGAAAATTGGGAAATGTTGAGGTATTGACTTAGAAAAATGTCCTTTGTAAGAGAGAGAGAGACATCACTGTACAATTGTGTACAAAGCATAGTTTGATTTTAGGGAAAGCTCAATCCATATATAAACTACATTTTAATTCATATTTTGGACCATGTTCTATTTAACTAGATGTGTCAGTGGCATGTACCCATGTTTAGGAACTAATAGACAACTGTGGAAGTAGGAAGGCAGACATTATATAATGTCCTTTTAAGCTACCATAGTAGATGTGTATATATTTATGTTTCCTCCATTTACAATCTATATCAAGTAGTAAATATTTAATATAATAATAAAAATGTCACAATTCAGGATTGATTTCATCAAAATGTGTGCACCATATTTTCAGACCATCATCAAGTGCCCTTTTAAGGCCACTGTGAAAACGTGGGAGTGAGGGTCAGGAGCCATCCAATGATACTGACTGGGGCCTTGGGTGGGCCTTGTGCCCACAGCTGTAGTTATGTATATTAATTTTAGAGTATGTACTTCAGTGCTGCACCTGAGTAATCCAGACTGTAACTGTGCTCCAGCACTTCAGAATGACTGCCACCAGGCACTCAGAATTTCCAGACTATGACTTTCTAAGTGTGTTTTCATTGCCTGGTATAAATATTTTGACAGTAGCCTATGTACAGCAATAATGTTTTGCATAACAAGAAATCAGCAGGTGCAGCCAAAGGGAAAGCAGGCTGCTTGAAGATCCGCTCGTCGTTGGGTATGACTTGACTCTTCTAAATGTGCTATTGTTATCATTACAGCCGCAGTATAATTGGTTGCTATGGATGACATATAGCAAAAAACAAAACAAAGCAAAACAAAACCCAAACAAACAAATAAAAAACCCTCCTTGGGAATAAAGTAAGAGCTACCTACATGAGGGTGTGGAGAGATGGCTGGTGCTTAGGTGTACCTCTGTTCTTTCAGAGAATGCAGGTTCAGTTCCAAGCACTCACATGGAAGTGCACAACTACCATTAATCCTGGTTCTGAGGAATCTAATGCCTCCTTCTGGCCTCCACTGGCACCAGCCATGCACATGGTACACATTCATACATGTAGGCACTTATGAAATGTACATAAAATAAAAACAAATTAAAAAAAAAAACTACCTAGACAAAACTCCCAAGAACTACTCCATCCAAAACTTCCACTTCTCAGGGAAGCCACCACCTTACACTCTGTGAAGACACACTCCCCAGAGCTTGTTGAGGATGTATTTTTAGTGGGGAGGAAGATGGTTACAGGAAAAGAACAGCTCGGGTTTGTTGGGTCAGTAATCATAGGCAATGATAGAAAACTCTTGAATCTATGAATCATCCTCTAAGACAGAGGGAATGTAAGCCAGTGTTAGACTAAAAAGTGGAAATCACCTGTGAAACAGACAGCCAAGTCAGCATCATTAACAGGCTCCCTAGCCTTGGCTCACACACATCTACTTTCATTGTGGGTTTAAAGAAAAGGTCTTGGGATGGAGAGATGGCTTGATGGCTAAGTGCTTCTGCACAAGCATAAGGACTGGATTTTGGATCCCTAGGCACCACTTAATGTCAAGTGGGCATGGTGGCCCACCTGTAATTCCAGCCTCAGAAAGCAGAGAAAGGAGATACAACAGAGCAAGCTGCCTAGTAAGACCAGCCATGTTGGTGAGCTCTGGATTTGATAGAGAAACCAGCTAGTTGGATAAAATGGATAAATGAGCAAAGATGGTCCCTGACATCAATGTTTTGCCTACATATGCATACTAACACCTATGCACATACATGAAAAAGATTCTTGATAGTAGCTTTAAAATATAATACACTTATTTTTTATGAAATCCATGAATTGAGCTGGTATGTTTGTTTAAATGAATGTGTGTGTGCTTGTGTGTGTGTTTGCAATGGACAAACTCTGGTGTTATCCTGGGGAACATCACCCACCTCCTTGGAGACGAGGTCTCTCATTAGCCTAGTCTGGCTGACCAATGAGCCCCAAAGAGTCTGCCTCCTAGCACTGGATGACCAATGTCATCAGGCATTTTAACCTAAGTTTGAGTGATTAAGCATTAGTCCTTATACCTATGAGGTGAGCATTTTACTGGCCAAGCTATGTCTCCAACCTACTATATTTATTTTTTTTATTCCAAAGTGTTAGTCATGTAGGTGTGGTGGTGCACACCTACTACCCCAGCACTTAGTAGGTGGAGACAAGAGGTCAGGAGTTCAAGGCCAGTCTGGATTATTTAAGTGAGTAAGAAGTTAGTTAGTCTGTTCTATCTTATAAACAAACAAACAACACACTAGAATGTTAAGTGTTGTTCCGCTTTATATACTGTGTGTCTGCAGATGATGGAGCCAGCCCTTCTCAATAGTAGACTTCACTTCCTCCAGTGGACATATTTAGAAATCCAGTCTAAAGTGCACTTGCACTTAGAAGGGAACCCATCAAATGGCTTCCCATCACACCAGAGTCCTGCGGATTAAGGGAAACAGATTCTCCTATTAGCCCCAGAATTGCTAGAGCGACACTTTCTGTTAAAGCGTTTCCTAGTATTTCTCGTGTGCAGCTAGCAAGAAAATAGAACTTAAAGAGAAACCAAAGCTCATAAAAAATAGGAAAAGCCCATTCATGGCATAAAACCCTTGGAAAATTATTTTGGTATTATTTATGTGAACAGCTATAGAGAAAAATTTTAACCCAAGCAAATTCTTTAACCCAAATAAGTATTTTCTGTCTCCCTGCTTTTCTAGGTTACCAGTTTAATATATTCACGTTATGTAATTTTATTAAAATAAGATAAACACAACATTGTGATTATAATTCTCCTTTCCTTCTCCCCCTTCTCCCCTTCCCTCTCTCTGTCTCTCCCCTTTTCTATTCCTCTCTTCTCCCTTCTCTTTCTTATTTTGATCATAAGTCATTCCATCCCAGTTCCTCTAAATGAATATTTGAAATCTTTATAAACCCTGATTTTAAATTATTGACTGAAACAAGTAAAGAGTTGGGCAAGCTCCAGACACCTGACTGAGTGGCCCTTTCCTTACAGCGTGGTTCTAGTTTACCTTCCATTATACAGTACAAGATGAATTCATAAACATCAACATTTCCCATTCACTGAATCCCCTTTGAAAGACATCGGTAGTATACTTTGTGGCTTTACTGACTAGGTTTGGAGCCTCCTGCTCCTTACAATTGTTCAATAAAATTTAACAGTCTAACATATTTTAATGCAGCAAATAAACAGAGTGTGTCTCCTGGATGTTGAGACAGGAGGCTGTAACTCAGATTTAGAATGCTCTTGTTCCCTCACATTCGTTTATTGTTAATGAAAGAAGAGTTTTTGGAACTCAAGCAAGATGGTGAAGGGACAGACAAATGGCTGTGTGAGGACCCATAACAGGACCTGTAGAGTAAGAGCTTCATAGTTATTGAAAAGATGGGAACACTTTTTCAAGGTTTGACGCTCAGTCCTGCATGGATGAAGACTCAGTTCTACTGTGTATGTTTATAAGGCTAGAAGAAGATTCATGAGGCTTCCATTTCTTGGAGTTAGAAGAACTAAACCAATTCTGTGGAAAGAGAGCAGTAGTTTCTACTTTGACTGAATTTGGGCACCTCTCAGAAACCTGAAGCAGGAAATTGCATTATTTTGGATTCTGATGTATATGGACTGTCTCACAGAGGGAAAATCCATAAATTCTGGTTTTTTTTTATGTAGGTGGCTAAGCATTAGAAGTTTAGTTCTTTTTGTCAATTTCTATAACTGTATCCACAAATACCAAAAGTAGCTATTTGACATGCTCAGACAAAAGTACCTGGACAGGCATCAGGCGTTAACACTGTACTCGGTCAAAATTTTTCTAGGAAATAATTGGGACTCTTATTTCTTTTTTTGATACCCCTCAAACTACAGGATTAAATGATGTTTCAAAGTGACTCATCGATGTTCTTTAGAGTCTATAATATACACATCCTTTAAGGGGTGGGAAAAAGTGACTTTTCTGGGGTTTTGTGTTCATAGATATCACACTGAGTACAGTGACAGTTTCTTGGCCTTGACAAACTTGTCTGTTAGTGGGGTCTCTATGGATCAATCTCATTTGCTTAAGGTAAATAAAATACCTTCTACAGAGGTGAGAGCCTGCAAATGAGGATGACATGATGTGTAGCTTCCAAAACTATGCTCCAGACTTCGGAATACCCACTTAAAGTACAATGTAATCAGGCCTACAATAGAAGCAAAACCACACAAAGGAGGGAGAAAATAATGTATCTCGAATTTTTATGGATTTCTCTACTCTGCAAAACCATACTCATTCCTAGTCTAGCATGTATAAATATATTTGATACAAGTATTTTAAAAATTAGGGAGAGAGAGAAAAAAATAAAAAGAATAATGATGTTTTAAATGCAGATTTTTTTCTTTTATTGAAAACATTTTCTTCATACAATATATTGTTTATGGCTTCCCCTCCCTCAACTCCTTTGAGACACTCCTCACCCCACATCCCATCCAAATCCACACCCTTTCTGTCTCTTGTTAGAAAACAAACAGGCATCTAAATAATAATAATAATAATAATAATAATAATAATAATAATAATAATAATATGATGATGATGATGATGATGATGATGAAGCAAAATCAAACTGGAATAGGAAAAAAATCAACCAACCAACAAACAAACAAACAAACAAGAAAAGACATTGAGAAACACATATAGATGCACACACACAGACAGACAGACAGACAGACACACACACACATACACACACACACACACACACAGGAATCACATAAAAAACACAAATCCAAAAGCCATAATATATATGCAATATATGGGCATATAATATATATACCCATAAGGTAAAAATAAATAAATAAATAAAAATGCCCTGACCAAACATGAGACAAAGAACCTCTAAAGACGCCATTGAGTTCATTTTGTATCAGCCATCTACTGCTGGGCATGGGGCCTGCTCTTAAGAGTGGTTTGTATCCTCAGTGAGAATCAGTTGGAGGGCACTAATTTTTCATTTGCAAGTAGTTATCAATTGCAGGTAAATTCTGGCTTAGGGATGGAGGCTTGTGTCCACTTCTCCTCTCAACACTGGACCCCATGTGACACAGACCCAAGATGGCCCTGTGCATGCTGCCACAGTCTCTGTACTTCATATGGGCATTGCTCCTGCTGTGTTTAGAAGGCCTTCTTTCCTTGGTGACCTCTATTTTCCTAGCTTTTGCAATCTTTCTGACTCCTCTTTGGAATAATATCCTGAGCCCTGGGATCTGATGAGAAATCCCAGTTAGGACTGAGTGTTCCAAGGTCTCTTATTCTCTGTAAATTGTCCAGCTATGGGTCTCTGCATTTGTTTCCATCTACTGTAAGAGGAAGCTTCTCTGATGATGGCTGAGAAAGCACTGATTTATGAGTATAGCAGAATGTCTATAGGAGTCATTTTATGGCTACATTTATTTACCAAAACAGTAGTATTTGGTTTTTCCATATGTCTTTGGCCTGTATGGTTCAAGGTTCCTGGCCACCCAACCAGTGTTGGGCATGTGTTCATATCATGGAGTGGGCCTTAAATTCAATCAGATATTGGTTGGTTACTCCTACAAGCCTTGAGACACCATTGCTACCACATCTTGCAGCCAGGTCATCAGTGTACTTCAAAGAGTTTGTAGTTGGATTGGTGTTTACTTTTCTCTTTTGGTAGCATGCAGAGTGTCTTTCAGTACCCTGAACACTAGTCCATAGGGATGAAGGCTGTAGGTAGGCATCAACTCGACTTCTTCTTGTTCAATGAATTATGTAGGTGCTGTCTTCAACAAGGAGGTCTTACCATCAGTTTGCGGAGAGCATCCAAGAGACTTGGCAATATCCTGAATTGTTTGGTGTGTGTGTGTGGGGTGTGTGTGGGTGTCCTATGGGACTCACTTGATTAGATATAAATCATTCCTGGCACCGGAAGCTTCATTTGATGACAACAGATGGCCAGTTGGGGTTCCATCTCCACCATTATTTGGCAATTTCATTTAGATCACCTTCATATGTGTATATATTTTAGGAAGCTTCTATTGTATTAATTTCCCATAAGATCCTTCAAACAATCTTTAATTTTAGCTCTCTCTTCCCATATTCCCTCTCTTGCTCCTGAATTCTCACCTTCCCATTTTATTCTCCCATTCCTGACCCCCATCCATAACTATCTGTTCTATTTACCATTTCTAGAGAGATCTATCTGCCCCTCCCATAGTCCTTTACTCTATACCTAACCTCTGTGGCTATATTGAGGACTTAACCACTAACATCTACATACAAGCAAATATACACAATATTTGTCTTTTTGGATCTGGGTTACCTCACTCAGGATGATTTCTCTCTAGACCCATCCAT
>NW_026294525.1:29601096-29806096 GCF_007827085.1 Peromyscus californicus insignis
AATGGCCTAGGGCAGGTCCGGCTGGCAGTGCCCAGTGCCCAGGGAGAAGACAGAAGCTGCCTGTCTCTCTGGATTCACTTGTTCTGAGTATTTCACCCTATGAAATACACCTGCCACCTTGTGTCTCTGGCTCCTTTCGCTTAGCACACTATTTTCTAGCTTTCTCAAGGTTGTAGTATGTGTTAATATTCATTTCTTGTCGCAGCTAGGTATGTTTCACCCCACGCATATGCCATAATTTATCTACTCATTCCCCTATTAGTGAGACACTGACCCTTCACCTTCCTAGCATGTGTGACCAGTGGCACGATGAATATTACATATGCGTGTATTTGTTTCAAAACCTGCTTTTAATTTCTTTGGAGTAGATAGCCAGGAATTAAACTGTGGAGTCATATGGTAATTCTCTGCTTGACGTTTTGAGGGGAAAGATATGCATTTTTAAAGTCAAATAGGTAATATGGATCATTGTAGAATCCAATAAGAGAAAGGGGACACTATTTTTCTTGCCCATCTCTTCCTGCTGCCAACTACGATCCCGTTGCCCCTTTGAGATTGAACAAGATTGCAGCCTTCACTCCAGATCGCCCACCTTTGATGAGATGTCTCCCAGGAGTGAGCTCTAAATGCTACGAGGATACTGAGTTCCAATTCCGGAACATGCGAACTGAACTGCATTCTGTTCCCATCTCCCACCATTTACTTTGGGAGCCTGGTGCTGCTAGCCGTCCCTGAATCAGTCGTATGAAGAGAGCTTTTAGCCAAGGTTAATTAGTACCACTGACATGTAAGTAGTGAAAGAAAGTGAGTCACGCATCAGTGCAGTTTTATGGTGGCTATGAAGGGAGGGTAGATCAAATGTACAAATCTAAACTATAGGGAACACTGAGTGACTGAATCGTATGTCTGATTGAGTGTGTTCCTTAACATAATTGTTCCTGGGCCTTGACTGAACTCTTCTCTTTTTAGAGCCCCGGAAGTAACCTCCCTGAACTTATCAAGGAAGGCCAAGTCCAGCACTCCTGGGAGAGGGAAGCAAGGAGACCACACTCTCAGTTCAGAGCGAGAGTGCATCCTGCCCTTGGCCAGTCATTTTTCCTGCCCCATAGTTCCATTGGAGTACCTTGTAGTTCAGAAGCCTGTGGGAAATAGCATGCAGAGGGAGCTGGGAATGAAGTGACCGAGAGAAAGGACGACAGTTTGCCATTCACAAGCTGAGCTTCCCACGAATGAGCCCTTGCTGTCTTTGTTATCCATTTAGTAAATCACTCAATTTCTCAGTCTACCCTAGACTTGCTTTAAATGTTACATGGCTACCGACAGGGATTGGAATGAACTCTGTTCTCAGAAGTGTGCAGGGCAGAGAGGGCTTGGCCCTTATGTCCACAGCTTTGACATGGTTACAAGTACGGGGCCAGGAGTGGAGGTGTGCCATGGCTTATACTCCCTTGGCTTGAATCCTACTTCCTGCTTCCAACTTGCAGAGTAACCACCACCACCGCCATCAGGCACTCAGCTCTGCATTTGTATTAACAGTACTTGTCAGGTGAGGTAAGTTTGAGCAAAGTATCTGGAAGAGTGATTGTAGTTGCTAGGAAAGTAGCACATAAGGGCTTGCTAAACAAATGGGCGACAACTGTCTGAGAAGTGAATGGAGTGCTTTGGACAGAAGCAGGTGTAAATCCTGTGAGAGCAGAACAGTGCAGAGCAGAGGTGGCTTTGGAATGAGAGCGGGAAGCCTCAGCCAGCCTCCCTGTACTGTACAGTGTTCTTTGTTCACTGGAGCCAGGGCTACCAGCATCAGTAGGACTTAGCTCACGTTTCTCTGGACAGATCTGTCCCAGTCCAGTACCCAACTGGCTGTTCAGACACACTTTCCGAAGATGCAGAAGAAAAGAATTATTCTTTACGCAGGCTATTTGTCCTTCAGATAACCAGACCACCCCTGACTTTGAATACGTCACTTAACCTTTCTGAGACTCAGTTTACCTGTTTGAAGAGAAAAAAAGACAAGGTCTCACTTCAGTAAGCACCACGGCCTTCAACAACACAAAGCACTCTAAATTACTGTGGGTGAGAATCTAGCTGAGGTTTTTGTCTTATACCCCATTCACATTGTTTAAACAGAGCTGACTATAAATCACATGAGACTTGTGCCTGATGTAGTCCCTGCTTTCCTCTGAGGCTTTATAGTGTATAGCCTTGAGAAGAGCTTCCCAAAACTGAGACCATTGAGGATGTCATGTGGCCAACAGAATTTGCAGTGTCCACTCAAATATTTACAAACTCCGTCCTTATCTCCCCACCCATCTTCATGTCTGTCTACTGTCCCACATCTCACCTAGTTGGGAGGAACAACTAATCCACTACTGTAAAAAGGCTACCTTCTTCCTCTTTGGCAGACAGAGAAATGGAATGTCTGTAGACATTTGTGACTTCAGTCCTACTAGCCCCATGACCTAACTGCTGTTTGTTTTTGTGACACACATTGTATTGCTCAAAGTGAAAGGAAGTCAAACAGATTTACATGCGCAAGAATAACTGATACGTTTTTGGAACGTCATTGAGTCCTTTAGTGAGGATGCGTACATGACACATTTGCAGATAGAATGATGGACACTTCATTAGAGAAGGGACAGGTTCTATGGTTGAATTTGAGGAACCACCACTAAACTGCCATACCTTGGTAGTCCTGTCATTAAAGTGATGAGAATACTTGGAAATAATAAAACAGAACCATGACTTCTGGCTCCAGAACATTCCATGATCCTGTAATGTGCTCCATCATAATGGGTGCTACCTTTTCCCTGCCTTTGCTTCTCAACACCTTCAGCAAGGCTGAAGACCACACAATGAGACCTTTGCTGCTTTTCCAGGGATGTTAGAGCAGTGTGCCATGGATCCCCAACCAACAGAAAGGTACTCTCCTCACTTCTGGAAGCTAGAAGGACTGGAATGGAGGCAAGGTTATCTTCTTCTGAGAGCCACGAGAGGGAGTCTGTGCCCACATCGCATCTAATGTTGGGTGCCTTTTAATGACATTTTGTAGTTTTCTTGGATGAGTCATCCTAAGCTCTACTTTGTGCTCATGTGGCATTCTCCTCCCTCCATTTGATGAACACAAACAGAAATCTGTCATCTGCCATCTACAATCCAAAAAGAGGATCCGTCCCAGAAATCAACCATCCTTGAATTTATTTGTTTCTGTTTCTCTGGTTATATGTGTGTGTGTGTGTGTGTGTGTATGTGTGTGTGTGTGTGTGTGTATACATGTGCGTATGTGCATGTATGTGTATCTGTCTATTTCTGTGCTTAAATTCCCCTTTTCATAAGAACATCAGTCAGACTGAATTATGCCCCATCTAATAACTTAATGGGACTATCTTACATGGACAGTATTTCTAAATAAGATCACATTCATCATCACTAGAGGTGAGACCTTCAGTTTTTAGGAGGGAGTAGAAAACAATTTGACCATGACACTTGCAACCATTGCTGCAGAAAGCACACACACACACACACACACACACACACACACACACACACACACCAAAAATCCATAGAAATACCACTCCACAAATACCATTACTGCAAAGATGCTACTCTAAGTAGCAGAGTTAGCAGGAAGGCCTTGGTTATACTCTTCAACATTTGCCTTCCAAATCTCATGTGCTTATGTCTACTTGGTAGAAGCTAGGCCTTAAAAGGAAATAGTGCTGTAAGGAGATCTGAGAAATGACACGAGAGCTTCATGTTTTTGGCCACCTTGAAATCTGCTACAAGAGGGTTGGGGTGGAGATGGACACGCTAAAACAGGATTGAGCATTCCAATTTATATCCTCTTCCCCCGGGAGAGCGGTGATTTGTAACAGATTGTCGTAAAGATTAATGCGACAGTGGGTGGTACAGGGAGTGAAAGTATAGGATCATTAGTTGGTAGTGAACCACTCTCAGCCTGGGACACGATGTATGGTCTTCAACTGCCACTATCTGTGGGCTAAGAATTTAACTACCTCAAAACAAAACAAAATAAAAAACGAGTGCTTTTTTTTTTTTGTCTTACCAAAAGTAGCATATTAAGCCTAATGTCTGAAATCTGTCAGAGCCTAAGCTAAATAGAATATGTAAGTATAAAGGAAAGGAAAAAGAACAAGATCAAATCTCAGTATGTACCTGGCTGGCTAATGGTGTGAACCCACTTGTTCTTACAGATTGGAAAGCTTAGAGGAGTCTTTAAGTTTTTCTTTCTCTCACTTCTTAGCCCAACATTTCCACTGCCCAAACTGGAAGTCTGTTTAAAATGCATTTCAAAACTCAACCACCTTCTTTCATTTCCTGCACCATTTTCTGAATTCTGTTCAATTCCAGATGGGTACCATTAGTAACCTGATATTCCACCTTCTTTCATATTCCAGACTTCTTTCATGATGTGGTCGGAGTTATTTTTTGCTAGAACCCAAACCTGGCTATGCCCAACTCACCTTCTAAATCCCTGTTCTGATTGTTGTCACTAATGGCTGCTACAGAAGGACAGGTTAGGTTTTTAAACCTCATAATTCATCCGGAGTGTTCTTTAGCCTCATCTACCTTCTAACTACTCGGATTTTCCCTGAATTCCTATGGGTAGCTCAAGCCCTGATGACGTGTTCCAAACTGAATTGTCATCCACTAATTTATTCTGGTGTCACAAAGAAAACAAAACAAAACCAGCACCAAGACCACGGTGAAACCCAAGTTTTATAGTGACACTTGATAGCTTTCACAGCCAGAATCTGGATTTTTAGCAACCAATTCAACTTGCTTTGCTTTCCTTGAGGTCAAGAAGAGTGGAGTCTAAAGTCCTACCCGTAGACAAAATTATTCTCATCACCACTATTGGCTCACTATTCCAAAGGAAGAAGATGCTGATGAATATGAAGAAGTAAAAATGAAGTGTTTATAATGTTTTCATTAAATCAGGCCATATGGGAGTGAGTGAATTGAACCCTCCCCAGGACTGCACCAGTGTTTTATACACTTCATGGCCTCTGGTGCCAACTAAAGCAAACCACCAGAAATAAGTTATAATTTTCAATGGAATACCAAAATATAAGAAGCAAAAGTTGATGAAACTGTAATATAGAAGAGTCAAATTTATTATCATAGTAGAAGGCTTTGATAGTAACTACCGACTTATTAAACAATGAATCAAATATATGTAATATCTGAGTAACACAATTTACAAACTGAAGTAAAGAGCATTTATATAACAGAGTACCCAGTCACTAGAGAAGAGAAATTCTTTTTAAGCACACACAAACTTCTTATGGTGTTCTAGTTACTCAGAAAACTTTCAGTGGTGGGCATTCTACAGATCATGCAGGTCAACTGAACACATGTTATGTGCACACAGACAGGAAGAGATTACATTTGGACAAAACATAGGTCTATTCTCTGAGACAGCAAGAATATGTAACAGGTATTGAAATCCAAACAGAACAGGTCTCAGTTGTTTCAGAGATGAGTTACTCAAAGCTGGAAGCTTATCAACAACCATTCCCTTAACAGGAGTCTTTGGGAGAGACGTCAGGGAAACAGTGCTAAAAGGATGCAATGTTTTTAAAACATGATGCATTGTGAAAATCTGATGAATAACAAATATGGTGGTCAATTTTCGATATCACTAATCCGCCTCTGTCTGGTGTTCCGGTCTGCCAACCAACTCTGTGCACATGATTTGGGATGTGTGCATGGGAGGCATAGTTAAGAAAGAAAGAGCAGCACTCTACTGAAGAATAAGGGAGACTCTCTGTCTGGGAAAACTTAGCTCCAAATAATAATAATAATAATACTTTAATAATAATAAAAACTCTAAGGCAGTAGTTCTTAACCTGCCTAATGCTGTGACCCTTTAATACAGTTCCTCACATTGTGGTGGTGTTCCCCCAACCATAAAATTATTTCATTGCTACTTTATAATTGTAATTTTGCTACTGTTATGAATTGTAATATAAATAGCTGTGTTTTCCCATGGTCTTAGGCAACCCCTATGAAACGGTCATTTGACTGCTCCCCCACAAAGGGCTTAAGACCCACAGGTTAAGAATAGCTGCTCTAAGGGGATTACACCCACTCGCCTGTATCCATCCTGAGTTCCTCTCTCTTCCTGCAAGTCCCACCTATTCTCTCCTGCCTAGCTATTGGCCATCCAGCTCTTTATTAAACCAATCACAGTGACACATCTTCACACAGTGTGAACAAATATTCCCCAACAGGCCGCCTCCCTCCCAGAGTAACAAGGCCAAGTTGTTGAGACTCATTTTCAGACAAGGTAAGCTACAAAGACTTGGAGACCAGAATAGCTACCCGGAAGGAGCAGAAACCAGCGGAGCTACCTGGAAGAGGTTTAGACCAAAATCCCTTGGAAAAGACAGTCTTCAACTAGTTGAGCCGCCTGCAGGCTGAGCAGTGTGTTCCAGGTTCCCAGCTTTTGGGCACTGTCACCCATGCTGGGGTGGGCTTTCATGATACAGCTGTGTTTGAACCATTTCTGCTCCTGTAAGGAACCCCTCACCCATGTTCCTGTAAGTAACCCCAATAAAACTCATAGGTTCACCATGGACTTTGGTGGTATTTGTACTTTGTTCTGTTATGGGCTCCCTGAAGGAGACCCCACACAGCAGGGGCTTCCTCCTGATCCCAGATTAGTCATAAACCACACCCAGACACGTTTTCACACATTTTCTTTCCTTTATTAAGCAGGAAAGAAAAATTAAAATGAGTGCTTTCTGACTCAGGCAGGAACATAGCAGTAAAATGGCCTTGCAGGTGTAATTTTTAAGAGGAGGAAAATGGGGGGTCTGTGTTAGAATGGGCTAGGGTGCAGTGGTAAAGGAGACAGGGGATGATGGAGAAGGGGAAGGGGACAAAAGAAAGGGGACAGGGGTATTTGTCCTGGAGGAACAAAGGACTGCCTCTGGATAGAGAGGAGACAGAGGTGGCACAAATGGCAGTTTATAAAGGTAAAGGGGAAACCCCATGTTAGGATGAGGTGTTTAATTTTAACTGGGCATGTTAATTAGGTGAGTCAAAGAGGGTTTTTGATTGTTGGACTCGTGTAGCTAGCCTCAGGAGGGGGAAGTGGCCAAATAAGGGACTAGACCTTGGTGGCTAGCTTTAGGAATTTAATCTAACGGTTTTTATAAAGGCAGAGGGAATGGGGGAAGGGCAAGACCTGCCAGAGCCACATGCTCCAGTGGGCTGCTGTCCCTTCACTCCCTGTCTGGGATGAGTAGACGTGTATGTAGTGTCTCCCCAGGAAGTTTTGTCACACAACAGGTCACTAGGATGCATCTTAGCCTTTATACAGAGGGGTTATTTTTTCTTCTAATCACTTTCATTCCATCTGCTGATATTCTGTTTTCTCAAGCTTGTCTCAAGTGCCTCGTTCCTGTGCTTATGAAGAAGGAAACTGAATAAATTGGTCATTTGAATAAGCCGGTTTTAGGATTACAAGGAAAAAGAAGAAAAGAAAGTTGGAAAGAATTCTGGATCTGTAGTGAACAAATATAGGAATCCCAGAAGGACAAGAGAAAGATAAGAGAACAGCATAAAGAAATAATGGCTAACACTTTTCCAATGTGTGGGAGAGATATGGACACACGACATGTCTTCTATGTCTACAAATACAGAAATTAGTAAAATTAACCATTGAATCACTATGTGGACCTTTTTATAACCTTGAGGTGATCTGAATATAAAACCTTGACCTTAGATAAATGGGGGCAGACACAATTATGCTCAGTATTTCTTCTATTATTTGGAACTCAGAGCCGCATTGTTTATGTTCTACTTTATCGTTTAAAGATGCTCTCTCTCTCAAAGACAGAAGGAAACAGGGAGACACTGGTCAGTTGGTTCTCCTCTGTCCATTCTGTGTCTTCTGCCCGATCGTCGCTTCTTCTTGAAAAATCCTCTGTGCTTGGGAGTTCGCCCAAGACTTCTGGCCTTTTTAGCCTTCCATTTCCACCTTGGATGTTTCTTCTCACACCTTTCTATTTTACTCCTTTGCAACTTTTCCCCCTTATATTATGTACTTGTGATTTTAATGCTAAACCTTGGCAAATCGCTTCTTGTGAGATGTGCGCTTGGGCACCATCCCTTCAGTCGTAAATCCTGTAACGTTGTCCACTGTGCTCAGCTTCTCAAGAGACTTTTGCTCTTATCTTGAAAGTGGGTATGAGAATGCACGACTTATTTCTCCACACTGCACCAGGAAACTATGACTGCCTTCTTGATACAGGCTTGCTTGCTTTTTAGTTATTTCCTCTTTCCCTCCTTTCGATTTGCTCCTCCCTGTTCTCTGGTACTACATGTGGAACCTGTGCTCTTGGGCATGCTAGGCAAACTCTCTACCACTGAACTCGGTCTTCCACCATGATTTTATTGTTTAAGATAGGGTCTCAGGCCGGGCGGTGGTGGTGCACGCCTTTAATCCCAGCACTTGGGAGGCAGAGCCAGGTGGATCTCTGTGAGTTCGAGGCCAGCCTGGGCTACCAAGTGAGTTCCAGGAGAGGTGCAAAGCTACACAGAGAAACCTTGTCTCGAAAAACAAAACAAAACAAAACAAAACAAAACAAAACAAAAAAAAAAAAAGATAGGGTCTCACTAAGTTGCCCAGGGTAGCTTTGAACTCACACTGTAGCCCAGGAAAACCTTAAACTTGTGGTCCGCCTGCCCCAGCTTCCCAAGCATATATGACAAGCCTGTGCCACTAAGTTTTTCTCCTTTAAAATCCACCCTCTCCTTGTTCATCCATCTGCCATTAACTGGGGAACTAACCCAAAGGGTGAGAGTGAAATTATTAAACAAAGCACAGGGAACGGAAGTGTGCGGGAAGCCAGCACAACATTATTCTGGAGAAAATCTATGCTTGAGCCAAATGAACGAGTCTCTACTCCATGCCTACTAGAGACGCATTCTGCCAGCCTCCGAAAGGGACACACATGATAGAGAACAGAACCCACTCTCAAGGACTTCCTAATACGCTACAGGATATTTTATACATCCATCGCATGAATAATGATGCTTTTTCCTGTGCGGTAGCTATTACTGTTGGAGTGCCTACAGATGGCAGGACTGATGACACATTTGATCTTACTTGGCGTTGCCTGTAAGCACTGTTATTTCCATATTTGTGGATGAAGAGACGGAGACTCAGAAAGCTTAGCCTGTGTGCCCTGTGCACAAACGATGTAATCGGAACTTGCTCTGACTTCAGCCTGGCTTCAGTGTGTGCTTTGTATGAAAGGAAAGATGTGCTTTCTGCTGTAAATTACACGTCTCACGACACCTGCAATGACGGGAGCTGAGATGACATGCTTGTTTTCTTTAGTATTCGATTCATCCCAATAATTAAGGAGAGAAGCAAGGAACACTTAATTTTAGAAAAGCAGCCAATAGCCAGATGAAATTCTGCCAAGAACAAAATCTAGCCTGGAAGTTTCCTATTCCATTCTGGGCCTTTCCATCTTTAAAACATACTGATCACACACTTAGTTTAAGTTTCCCTTTTAAGGCATTAAAATGTGGTAGAGTAATTCAGAGTTTTAATATCTCCCTCTATATATCCATATATAGGTATTTAGATATACATAGGTACATTAAAATTACTACATTTGTTCTTGGCAGACCACACACATGCTTCACTTTACACAGAATGCACTGAATTGACTAGTACTTCTTTTTATTGTAATGAACCTGTTTCAGTCACCCATTCAAACAGCAATGCCATTGTGATTTGTTGAATGGGGACTGGGAGTGGCAATAATATAGACATACTAATCGCAAATCTTGGCTTTGAGGTTGTGCTGCCCTGACTCATGTCCCAAACAAGGAGAAGGGACTGGAAAACACTGTTGCCTATGGACTGTGTCTCCAGGGGATTAGCAGGCAATGGCCGTGTCAGCATGTGTGGGTGACCTGGGATCAGTCGGTGAGGTTTGTTTATTGACCTCCATGCAGTAGCATACCATACACATTCTTTCACAGACACAGGAAGTGGCAGGGTTTTCTTCTAATGTGATTAGCATCTGCTTGTTGCGTCATCCAAACGGCTATTATGCAAGCCCCTCCCCCTGCCATCATTGCCAATATATGTCCACGGGGTCATGTACCTCTGTCCAGACAAGGCAGAGGTCTTCCACTGAATTTGGTAGATTGTGTGAGTGGTGATGAAACAAAACTGGACATCACTGGTTTCTTCCTCCTGGTGATTCTTCCACAGACATATTATGAGAATTTGGCATATTGGTCTATCTGAGAAAAACCACACTCACAGGCACTTTTGTATTGCCTCCTTGTTTTCTCAGGGTTTCAAAGTTAAGTTCCCTCTGCTTTCCAAATGAAAGGTTTGGTGTAAGCAGCCCCCATGATTAAGGAAATGAGTAAAGGGTCAGGCATTTTACTGCTGGTAGATATTTCTGGAGTGAACTCATTTTACCTCTCAGTTCTGCATTAAATCCAAAATGGAATAATGTTTAATATAACCAGGTAGGATAAACTGTCTTTGTTCAGGCACTGAAGCGCTTTCATTAATTAGGATTTGGTTTGGATCAAGAGAATAAGGAGGTTTTATCAATGATTATTCTTGACACTCTCAAACAGCTTTTATGTTCTTAAAATGTGCCTAATCCTGAATTTCAAAGAATAGAGAGCATTATGGAGAGCCAGCACATCGGAAGGGATTATGATCTTCCTATAAATCGCCAACATAGGGCATTTAAACAAATCTCTTTAGGCTCATAAATTAACTTTTGATCTTCTTACTGGAAAAATTGTAGAAGTGAGATGTGTTTAATTTTTCCTATGTGTCCACGGTATGTCAGGGAAAGGGTAAGCTGAGGAAGTATACAGTATTATAAAACGCTGTAGAAAGTAAAGTGAGAGGCTCGGACACGGACAGATCGTGTTCCTTCACTGCTTTCCCTACACAGAGTTCTGCATTCAGAGATACATTAGACGAGAAGAGACCTTTGGTTTCCAGGTTCTAGTCTTCTGTGGTTCTAATTCAAGAAGCAGCCAATATAAGCTACCAAAACACGTAAGTCACAAATGCAACATTCAAAGTCTTACTTGGCAGTGGAGGAGACAGACCGTAGACACTAAACAGAAGGTGGGTGGAGGAGACAGACATGTAAACACTAAATAGGAGGAGGGTGGAAGAGTCTGGGTGGAAGCGGGACAAATGACATGCTTGAGAAAGACATGATCTAATGTGCCCAGGGAGGTTAGGGGAGACTTCAGGAAGGTTGGGATTGATTGGAACTTAGGACACATTTAAGAAACCATTTTCTGGAGAATGTTAACCAGGGAATCAAGGCAGAAGGGCTAGTCTGGGAAGTGGTGAGAAGGCGGATGGTATACAGGAGACAAAGAGAGGAGGTTGGGAGGAGTCTTGAGGACAGACTATGGAGGAAGTTGATGTTCTCTTACTACTGACGGCTTTTAGAATGAGACGTCTTTTGAAACCACGGGCTGTTCTTCAATTTCCTTCCTTCAGATGTCCTCAATCTTTCCAAGCAGTGCTGAGATGCTGAGCAGCTGTCTTATCAGGTGTTCTTTTTTAAAAACAATCCAAGTATCCAATTAAAGCATCCGAGTATTGTAGTCTAGGCCACTCCAAAACAGGTCATCACTATGAACTAGCAATTAGAGTTGGAAACATAGAATTGGAATCATAGAAGATACCTAATTCAACTTTGCATTAATTTCTTGTTGCTGATATAATAAACTACTTAATGTCTTAAAACCATCAAAATACTGCTGTGGGATGTTCTGTATGGCAAATGTGTTGCTAATTAGTCAATAAATAAAACACTGATTGGCCATTGGCTAGGCAGGAAGTGTAGGCGGGACAAGGAGGAGAATAAAGCTGGGAAGTGGAAGGCTGAGTCAGAGAGACACTGCTAGCCGCCACGATGACAAACAGCATGTGAAGATGCCGGTAAGCCACGAGCCATGTGGCAAGGTATAGATTAATGGAAATGGATTAATTTAAGCTGTAAGAACAGTTAGCAAGAAGCCTGCCACGGCCATACAGTTTGTAACCAATATAAGTGTTTGTGTTTACTTGGTCGGGTCTGAGTGTCTGTGGGCTGGCAGGTGAGAGAGTTTGTCCTGACTGTGGGCCAGGCAGGAAAACTCTAGCTACAAATGGCGTCCAACGTGGGGCAAGAGTTTCCACCTAAAACCTGAGAAAAGATTCTAAAATGGAGCTAAAAACAGTTCCTAATTGTCTCTCTCAAATGAGCGGCAGCTGCTGGTTTGAGCTACTGGTGGGTTCCTAGCGTGCGTGATCGACCTGCCTATGGCGGGAATGAGGCCTCTGCAAGTGGCACATTAAGCTACATGGTGGATTTAGCCTTTGCTAGTGCAAAACAAAAAATGGTTTCTGGGCTACTTGCTGCTTGGATAAAAGCATAGACCCACGATAGCTCCCAGAGCTGGCGGTAAACCACTGCCATGTTGGGAAGCTGAGGTGGGTGGATCCAGCAGCCACAGCTGCTGCAGTTTAAGGCAATAGATTCACAATAAGACAGATTCAGATGTAATAGTTTACAATGTGTGTAAAAGATACGTAGGCTTGAAAGAGACAAAAAAGATGATATATAGAGTTATAGAAATAAATACATAGTTTTAAAAAATAAAGTCTTTAAAGAGACAGTAAAGGTAGTATAAAAAATAAGCCACGTAAAAATGGATATTACACAGAGAATCTGCATTGTGTTGTCTTTGGGATTTTTAACTGCAGAAAAACATTTGATTGTAAAAGCTGTTGAGTTATGCCAAAATGTATATTTTAAAGGTACCTTGACTTCAAAATTTGGATATAAGGATATGTTACTTTGGAAAGGAGACTCTGCTTTTGTTCCCACAGAAAGCCAAAGGCTATGGATTTGTTCCAGATTAAGATACATCAGGTTTGACCAGCCAAGACCCCCTGAAAGGTCTCCGATGACACCATGGCCCAGATGATCCAACATCCAGAATGGTTTCAAGGCAACTGGCTCAGACGATACACCCTCATGGACTATTCCATAATCCTAAAATTTTCTTTGTTTCCCCATAAGATACAGCGCCCCCCTCCAGCAGGAAGTAGTAAGAGAAGCTACGCCCAAATTCCCAAATTATATGTAATTTTATTTTGTTAAGGTTAAAACCTTCCTTTTTGAAAAAAAAATGGGGGAAGTGCTGTGGGATGTTCTGTATGGCAAATGTGTTGCTAATTAGTCAATAAATAAAACACTGATTGGCCATTGGCTAGGCAGGAAGTGTAGGCGGGACAAGGAGGAGAATAAAGCTGGGAAGTGGAAGGCTGAGTCAGAGAGACACTGCTAGCCGCCACGATGACAAACAGCATGTGAAGATGCCGGTAAGCCACGAGCCATGTGGCAAGGTATAGATTAATGGAAATGGATTAATTTAAGCTGTAAGAACAGTTAGCAAGAAGCCTGCCACGGCCATACAGTTTGTAACCAATATAAGTGTTTGTGTTTACTTGGTCGGGTCTGAGTGTCTGTGGGCTGGCAGGTGAGAGAGTTTGTCCTGACTGTGGGCCAGGCAGGAAAACTCTAGCTACAAAATACACTCTTACAGTTCTGCAGGTCACGTGTCCAAGATCATTTCACTGGGCTAAAATCAAGTTGTCCACAAGGTTGTTTCCTACTGGAGGATCTGATGGGAGACTCCTTGCCTTTTTCAACATCTTGAATATGTCTGTATTGGCTTGTGCCCAACTCTTTCCCTCTTCAAGTCACAGCATCCTAATCCCTGCCTCCACTATCACCTTGCCTTCTCCTCCACCTATGACTCTTTATGGGTATCTTTCATAAGGACAATTGTGGCTATACTGATCCTCTTAATTAGTCTAGAATAGTTTCTCAAGTTAATTTTCTTAACTTAAATATATTTGTGAAGTTATTTAAGACATGTAATATAATATTTATAGGTTTCAGGGTTAGAAAGTAGACATATTTTGAGTGGCATTATTCAACATGCATAAACTTTTCCATTTTATGTAGAAGAGTTTGTGCTAGCTGGGGCTAAAGCCATACACTAGCTGTCACAAGATAGTGACAGAACTGGCTGATATACTATTGTCTACCAGTTTTCTTCCAAATACAGCATGATGCCATATTTTCAAGTTTTCCACAAGGAATCGGTACTCTTTAAAGGAAGGAAGAGCTGTTGTCAACTGAGTCTGGGATTCAGCAGAAGTATCCAAGGGGGCACGTAGGACCAGAGAAGACTCTTAAATAGGGAAGGGCTTCTGAAGAGAGAAATGAATGTTCTTTTTTGCACCATAAAGGGCTGAGGAATTTTCTTCAGTGGTGAAGACATTGGACAGAAGAGAAGAAAATAAGAAGCATATACGATAAAAACATCAAGAAAGAACACAGAGAAGTAAAGAAAAATGTCATAGTCAAGGTGAAGTTAACGACGAAGAATAAAAACCATTATATGTGTTTTATAATGATGTCACACTTGGTGTATACATAGACATACATGTGTGTTTCCAAATAAGATATTCCTAAACACTTTCTCTTCATTAATGTGGATATTAGAGTTTATTATCTATACCACATTGCTTTTAATATAACTGATCAAATATATGACCTTTATTGATTCATTCTCCCCCACTGTCTTGGGGTTTTTATTGCTGTGAAGAGACACCATGATCATAGCAACACTCCTAAGGAAAACATTTTAATTGGGACTTTCCTACAGTTTCAGAGGTTCAGTCCATTATCACCATGACAAGGAGCATGGTGGCATGCAGGCAGACGTGGTGCTGGAGCTGAGAATGCTACATCTTACAGGCAACAGGAAGTCGACTGACTGTCACACTGAGGGAAGCTTGAGCAAAAGAGACCGCCCCCACAGTGACACACACACACTTCCTCCAAAAAGGCCACATCTCAAAATAGTGCCAGTTCCTTTGGGGCCATTTTTTTTTTTAAACCACCACACCCACTAAATTCTACTCTGCAGCTAGTATATAGGGTATATAGTGCTACTGTCATTAGCATTTTTTAAAAGGTTCTGGGGAAAAACTCAATCTAATTTTGTACTTTAACTGAAAGGAAAGCTTCGGGCTAATATAAAGATGGCAATGTTTTTTAAACTAATAAGGAAAGTGAAGATAACTAAGAAATAGCAAAGGCATGTTGACATAAAGTTGGAAAGGCAATGCAGGGAATAAATAGACTATTTAGAAGGGAAAGGGAGGCTTTGTAAATTATTTTTAACTACAAATGGAATAAGGAAAGGAGAAAATAAAATGATTCCCCATTATTATATAAGAAAGCATTTCTGGCCAGTGATACTAAAATACAAACAAAAAAGTTTCATCTTTACAGAAAAGAAATCTGTAAAGATTTGGACAACATTAATAAGGGGAAAGGGAAACTGAGTTGAACGAACGTGGACCATTACCAATATATTTGTCAAGAAATACTGAATTATTTTCTATTTCTGTCTTACAACTTCCCCAATTGCCTTACAATAAAAATAGCTTTTATGCTACAATTTATAGGAAAGTCATAATCTTTCTTTCTTTCTTTCTTTCTTTCTTTCTTTCTTTCTTTCTTTCTTTCTTTCTTTCTTTCTTTTTAATGTCTCCCAGCAATTCCTTCTATTCTCTGAAATTCAGGATTAAGCACATTTTAAGAACTTAAAATCTGTTTACAGTTGATATGAGCAATCATTTTAGTACCTGTTAGCAGACTTAATATACAATAAGTGCTTGGTAAAATTATGACAGTAACTGTTAATATTAAGCTTGTTGAACATATTTTATTGTGTCCATGTCAACAATCTTCAGAATTTAATTTGTATTTCTTTATATATTGTTGTTCAAATGTGTGCCCTTTATTGATTCATCCTCCTCTCTATTAGATTCTACTCTGTAGAGCAACAATAGCTTCTGTCTCATTCTATGTCACATAGTGGGGAAGAATTATGAGGAGACAGTAAATAAGGAATTATGACCTCCCTGTGAATTGCAGAATAGCTGTTTAAATAAATCTCTGAATATTTCTTTTGGTTCCACATAAAATCTGTGATTATTCTGCACCTTGCCAAAGGCAGGTCAAATAGGGTTTGCTTTTAAATGGTATTGAGTGGGGAAACATCAGGTAGGTTGGTCCCAAGAAGATAGGGTAGTACTGTGTTAATCGTGGACAGATTAAAAGCCTGTACAGTGAACGGTAGGAGCCTCCACCCTCCTCCACTCTGTTTTCATCTCCCATATATTTACATCTCAAATTAAAAACAAAAAGAGATTCCTTTTTGAAGAAAATGAAAGCTACCTAAGAAGAAATTTCCATTTCTTGATATTTAGCAATTTCACCCAAAGTAATGGACTCCAGTCCTGATTATTCTATAGTGAGAGTCATCTGTTAGTAATCATGGTGCTTCTGCATAGGCTGTGGAGGGTTTGTTGTTAAACATTGACAACAGACATCCCAAGAAAGTTTCCAATGTGAGATAAACATCCAACTAGACAACACAAAAGAAAGAATTTAGCCCAAACCTTGTAAATTTGTACCATTTAGAAAATGACTTCATTTTACTTCCTTCCCATCCACTCATCATTGAAATTCTCCAAACTGTTTGATTGCTTGTCCTGTCCAGTTCTTGCATATGGACATATATATTTATTAGGCAAGGTCTATCCTTGTGTTTTTTCTGGAAGTCTCTGTCTTGTTTTACGCCTAAGACAGTACCATGCTAATCCACCTCTTCCATGCTAACCCACCTCTTCCATGCTAGCCCACCTCTTCCATGTTGACCCACCTCTTCCATGTTGACCCACCTCTTCCATGCTGACCCACCTCTTCCATGCTGACCCACCTCTTCCATGATGACCCACCTCTTCCATGCTGACCCACCTCTTCCATGATGACCCACCTCTTCCATGATGACCCACCTCTTCCATGATGACCCACCTCTTCCATGCTGACCCACCTCTTCCATGATGACCCACCTCTTCCATGATGACCCGCCTCTTCCATGATGATCCACCTCTTCCATGATGACCCACCTCTTCCATGATGACCCACCTCTTCCATGTTGACCCACCTCTTCCATGTTGACCCACCTCTTCCATGTTGACCCACCTCTTCCATGATGACCCACCTCTTCCATGCTGACCCACCTCTTCCATGATGACCCACCTCTTCCATGATGACCCACCTCTTCCATGCTGACCCACCTCTTCCATGCTGACCCACCTCTTCCATGCTGACCCACCACTTCCATGCTGACCCACCACTTCCATGATGACCCACCTCTTCCATGATGACCCACCTCTTCCATGATGATCCACCTCTTCCATGATGACCCACCTCTTCCATGATGACCCACCTCTTCCATGATGACCCACCTCTTCCATGCTAACCCACCTCTTCCATGATAATTCACTTCTTCCCCCAACGTCTGCCTCTACCAGGTAAGCTGCTTCCAAGCTCTCATAGCAATGAAGAAACACCTACTATTGCATTCTTCCAGTCCACTGGGATGTTGAGTGAGATTTCTGGGAATGTCTCTATTCACAGCACCCCCTTAAAACATGTTAGGTGAATTTTTGAACAAAAAAAATCTCAGTGTGATTAAACAAAGCCTGACACATGAAAATTCACTCTTAAAAAGTAGCTTCAAGTAAAAGTTTTTGAATCTTTTATAGGTTTTAAATGAGATGAAGGAGATCAAAAGCATCATTTACTCTTTTGTACTTAACCTTCAGAAGTAAGCATTCTAATTTGTGAGTCATTAAGAGCCCAGTCATAAGAGAAATACTCACAAGGTTTGAACTGAAGTAGGAAGAAAATTTCTACCCACCTACAGTCTTCATTGTTACCATCTGAAAGTTTTATGCAAGTACAACTTATTTTCCCAGAAAACTGGATTCATCTTTGCTTTAGAATATTGCCGCTTCGTTGATTATTATAAACCCTTTCAAATTAAATACTGTCTTTAGCAACATAATGTGAGATGCATGCCTGTAGATCAGAATACCGGTTTTACATGTTTAATTTTAGTCCACCATTTGATTGATTGGATGATTGTTTTTATATTTGCCAGTGTGGGCTGATGCCAGTGATGCTAGTGGGCCAATTTCGGGAGGGACATACTAACAGTGATTAAAAATAAACGAAGCCTTCTGAGGTAAGATGGCACAAATTTTCCTTTTCCCATCCCATAACTGGGAAGACTAAGGACAACAACAAAAAGAAAAACCATGTTCAGAGGAAAGAGGAGTAACATCAGGACTCAAGAACAGTGATGGATGGGGCTGGAAGGACGGCTGAGAGGTTAAGAGCACCGACTGCTTTTCCAGAGGGCTTGAGAACAATTCCCAGCACCCACATGGTGGCTCACAACCATCTGTAATGAGATCTGGCACCCTGTATACACAATAAATAAATAAATTTTTTTTTTTTTTTTTTTTTTTTTTTTTTTGGTTTTTCAAGACAGAGTTTCTCTGTGTAGCTTTGCGCCTTTCCTGGAACTCACTTGGTAGTCCAGGCTGCCCTCGAACTCACAGAGATCCACCTGCCTCTGCCTCCCGAGTTCTGGGATTAAAGGTGTGAGCCACCACCGCCCGGCAATAAATTTTTTTTTTTAAAAAAAAGAACAGTGATAGATTTTTGTTGTTGTTCACAAATGTCATGATTGAGTATCCATGCCATTTTGTGACATGCGGTTCCCTCAAACCTTGTTGTAACATTAATATATTACTTCTCTAGAATAAAGGGAAAAAAAGAGGTGACAGGAAATCTCAAAGACATGGAGAAACAAAAGAGGAGTGGACAACACCAACCCTCATCTCAGGGGTGGGGAAGCTGAACGGACAGCCACAAGCTAAGGCAGGCAGGCCGTGTGAGAACAGTGTGACTATTCCAGCTAGAGAAAAACCCCACAGTTCTCACAAGACTTGTGTCTAGTACAAGAATGCGGTCCAACAATGACTCTTCTGAGTAGCACACCAGCACTGAAGAAGAAATTCACTGTGTTGCTCATTGTCTCCCAGAACGCTACAGTCAAACATCATCTTCAGAAAGGGTTTACTATTTGAGACTTAATGTGGGCATTTATCAAGGCAACTCCATGTAGTTTAAAAGGAGGTTTATTTTGGGGTAGCTTACAGCCAGTAAAGAGGTTGGTTATAGGATCTCGGAGAGGTGAGGTACAGTCCAGTGGGGTTCTCTGGAGAACTCTGACTCGGTCTGCCATCCAGCATCCAGGATCACCAAGAACCAAGAGACTGGCACATCCAGACCTCAGGTCTTAAGGGCTCCTATCTCAGCCCCACCCCAGGGGCAGGTCATAGGTAGGTGTGGCAGTTTCCGGAAGCCTCACTAGAGGTTCACTAGGGGTAGTACTTCCAGGTCGAAGCTGGAACGGCTACCCACTACAGAGACTGAACTTTCTGGGGTTCCAAAAACAAGGAACAATCACAGTTCAGGGGACTCCCCCTCTCTTAGACATAGTAGTATGATTGAGCTATTGTAGTTGGGAAGGATCAAACCTGGACACCCCAGGAAAGTTAAGCAACCAAGAGCTTGAGCTATGGAGCAGGTGGTGGTGGCTTCCAACTTTATGGTCAGAAGTGAGGCCCATCCCCTGTGGATTGCCACAGAGACTGAGATCTCTGAGTTGGTTGCTGTCAGATTTGTGTGGCCTCCAGAGGTACCTCGCTGCTACATAGAGTTTGTTGCTATATGGGACTGACAGCTCTAAGTCCAAGACTGAGGGTGGATTAGAACTCTCAAACATCCTCTCTAACAAAGGGGGCTTGCTGCTGAATGGGATCTAGACTACTGAAACCAGAGAAAAAAGTGTCAAGTTCCCTTGGTTTCCCTCTCCATTATGAAGGCCAATGCTCAGTTTTCTCTCCTGACTTTCTGATACCCATGGACTCCTTCAGAGCTACAATAGACTACCTCAGTGCTACCCAGTACAGTCCTACTAGACCTGGCAGATTCAAACATCAGAGGATTCAAAAAGAAACTGCTCCAATTCCTTGCTTTTTTAAAAAATTGTTTTCTTTTTGCTCTGTTTTTAGTATTGGTTTTATTACTTTTTGTTCTAATTTTTTTATTCCTCTGTACTTTTATCTACCTGTATTAAGGTATTTGTTTTCTTTTCTAATCAGATATTTTAAATCTTGCCTTTTTCTTTTTTCCCTTACATTCTTTTTCTTTTCCTTAACCTTATTTCTTCACCTCCAGCTCCATCCTTTTATTACTATTACTTTAAATGTAACAAATTTAATTCATAGGCCATTCTATATTCTTTTTGCCACTTTCCTTTCTGTGGTTATTTGTGGTATAGCAGTTTTCTCGAATAGATTTTTATTGTATTACATTAGTTAAATTGTATTTTATTGTATTTGATTTTTTTGGCTGTAGCTGTTAGAGATGTTGTTCTATGTGGTAAGTACTCAGGAGAAGGCTACTGACTAACAAGACTCTCAGCCATAGCAACCAAAAGAAAAAGAATGGAGATCCACATTGCAAACAAAGGCGGTATTATGACAGACACCATCGAGACCTGGAAGATCATTAAGGAATACTTTCCACCAATATTAAACAAAGGAGTCTTGAAAACATACATACCAATAAACTGGAAAAAATTTTTCAACACATGTGACCTTCCAAGATTGAACAAAGAAGATATAGAAAACCTAAATGAATCTTAAATAAGCAATGAAATTGAAGCAATAATGATCTCTCAACAAAGAAGGCCAATGATCAGATGGATGATTTCACTGTTGAATTCACCTTTAACTCCACAGAAGAACATCCCGACTCTGCAAACTATTCCATAAAACAGAAAGGGAAGGGATACTTACAAACTCATTTTACCAACACAACATTACCCAAAACCAAATAAAGATACAACAAAACAAAAAAAAGAAAACTACAGTCCAAATTCTTAAATGAATATAGATGGAAAAACTTCAATAAAATATTTGCAAGCCAAATTCAATTAGCACACATTAAGAACTTCCTATGACATTATCTAGTTGTTTTCATTCCAGGGACACAAGGACATACAACTAAATAAATGTAATAAAGCATATATATACACATTTTTGTATGTGTATACATATATATATGCATATATATGTATAATCAAGGGGGAAATCATGTAATCATCTCAATAGATGCAGGAAAAGCATTTGACAACATCAAATATCCTTTCATAATAAAAAAAAAACCCTGAAAAAAAAAAACCCACAAACATTTCCTCAAAAGTTAGGAATAAATCAGGGTATCCTGCCTCTCTACTCTCATTCGGTGTAATGCTTGAAAACTCAGCCACAGCAATATGGCAAGAAAAACAAGAAGAGCTAATGCCATCCCTCTCTGTAGATGTCACAATCTTATGCTTAAAAGACCCTAAACACACTACCCAAAGACTCTTAACAGCAGGATATGAAATCAACATATAAAAGTCAGCAACATTCCTGCATTTCCTGTGTGGAGAAAATCAGTAAGGGGATTCCATTCACAGCTCTCCTCTCTCTCTCTCACACACACACACACACACATACACACACACACACACACACACACACACACACACACACACACGCACACACACACACACACGAGTATCTGGGAATCAATGAGTATATGAAAGGCTTCTACAAGGACAACTTCAAAATGATGAGGAAAAAAATTAAAGAAGAGCCTAGCAGATGGGAAGGCTCACGTGAAAATGACTATATTATGAAGAGCAATGTGCAGATTCATGCAATCCCAATCAAAACCCAATGTCCTTCTTCACAGAAACAGGAAAAGCTGAAATTCATATGGAAACACAAAGAACAGTGAATAGCCCAATGAACACTTGTGGTATTACAATACATAATTTAAAATGGCAATTCAGAGCTACAGGAATAAAAGAACAGATAGTCTGGTGCTGACACAAACCACACAAAGTGGAACAGAGCAGAACACAGCTCCAGCTCTGGGGTCATATGGGGTCACGTAGCTGAACGTGGCTATAGTAAAGAAGCTTGATGACAGTGAGTTTCCGAGCACTCAAACAAAATTCATTTCTAAACCAAACCAGTAACAAATATGAGACGTTTATTGCAGTGCTTGTCCATCCTGAATCACATGACTTCACTGAAGCCTTGGTTCTCAGCACACAACAGGCACAGTTTGGATACAATGGCGTTTTACTCAACCATAAAAAAGAACAAAATAGTGCCATTTGTAGGAAAATGGGTGGAACTAGAAACCATCACCTTAAGACAAATAAGCCCAAACAGAAAGGCAAGTAGCACATTTGCTCTCACATACAGAATCTAGGTTAAAAAGAAATAATAAAAAGACGTGGAAGTAGAAGGGGGACTACTTGGGAAGAGTAAAGGAAGCAAGGTGGTAGGGGACTGTGGTGGTTTGGATAAGAATGGCCCCCATAGACTCATATATTTGAGTGCTTGGTCATCAGGGAGTGGTGCTAATCCATGGGGATTAGGAGGTGTGGCCTTGTTGGAGGAGGTGTGGCCTTGTTGGAAGAGGTGTGGCCTTGTCGGAGGAAGTGTGTCATTGCGGGTGGGCTTTGGGTTTCCAAAGTCAAGCCAGGCCCATTGTTTCTCTCTTCCTGCTGCCTGTGCACCTGCATGTAGAACTCTCAGCTACTTCTCCAGCACTATGTCTGCTTGCATGCTTCCATGATCCCTGCTATGATGACAATGAACCTGTAAGCAAGCTCAATGAAATGCTTTCTTTTATAAGACTTGCTGTGGTCATGGTGTCACTTCACAGAAATAGAACGCTGACTAAGGCAGGGACAAAAGATGGTAATGGAGGGATATGTTCAAAGTACATCATAACCTACACATGGATGAAAATGCCAATGGAACCCATTCTTCCACACATTTAACGAAAATAACATCTAAAATGAGAAAAAATATAATAAGCTGAATTGATGTCAACTTACTGTTTAATAGTATCAGGCAACTAATTATCACTTCAAAAATTCTTCCCAGCCTGGTAGGATTGTCTCACACCATTAATCTGCACTTAGGAGGCTGAGGCAGAAGGATGGCCATGAGTTAGAAGCTAACTTGAGCTACAGAGTGAGACCTTGCTTAGAATAAATCTTCCCAAATTTAATTTTCATAAGCATAACAGATACCTAGAGTAAAGATATGTACAAAGTTCTAGAATCATGCAGGAATTTTTAAATGCCCCTGTATGTGTGGAAATACCACACTTAATCCCATTAATTTACCTATACAATCAATGAGAATAAGAAATAAGAACAGAAAACACCTTAGATTCTCCATATTAATGAACATTATCCTAAAGGATACTGTTTTAGCCACTGTAATTAAATGAGGGTTTAAGAAAACAGTAGATAGCTTGTGATATTTGCAACGTATGAAATATTACTTGCAGAAGGTATGATAATGCATACCAACCATCTCAAATAATCAACAATTAAAATGAAGGCGGCATTTCAGCCATGGTTAAACACGAAGCCGGACAATGGTTCTGAATGGAGATATCTGATTGGACTGGAATGAACCTGCGACCTCTGGGCTTTGCAACTGCTCCAATCATCCTTCCGGACTAAGCCTCTGCAGTGCAAAGACTTCCTGTTGCTCCTGGGTTTAAGATGCACTAAGGCGGGGATGGGGCGGGATTTCCGGCAGCGTCATCACAGAACGTCCGTTAATGTGAGGACTTTGGTAGGATCCCGAAAGTGTGGCCCGAAATTGCTCGGTGGGTGGTGTCTACAGGGTCTGGTCTTTACCTGACTCAGTCCACCTCCCGGGTGGGCGTGATCTGACTCAATCTACCTCCCAGGTGGGCGTGATCTGACTCAGTCTACCTCCCAGGTGGGTCCTACGTGTGTACGTTGCAGCCTCAGTGAAGTCCTTCAGTGATGTTCCTTGTGTCTCCTTGAGATCTAGTGCCATGGTTATCCAGTGCCTTGTCTTTGCCTGTCTTTTCCAGACTGCGGTTGAGGCCCTGGTGAGGTTTTAGGCCTCCAAGCCTGCGCTGACCGGCCACGCCCCCCAGATTCCCCCATGGTGGATGCACCTGTGAACCAAGCCCAGAGCTGTGTGAGCTTGGAAGATGTGTGCCTGTATTTCACTGAGGAGGAGTGGGATCTCCTCAGTGACGCTCAGAAGCTCCTGTACCATAACGTGATGTTGGAGAACTTCTCGCTTGTCCTCTCGCTTGGGCTTCCTATTTCCAGGCCCTTCCCAGGTACCCCAGTGACACATGCCAGTAGGGATTTCTGGTTAAACAAATCTTGTAGCCAAGGGGATGGTTATAGAAGTTAAACTTTCTCCTGGATGTTGGTGTGGAGGATGAAGATGGATGGGCCTTATGAGCAGGGCGTTTCTGTGACAGTGTTGTAGTAGACTTTTGAACAGATTCTTATTCCCAGAAGCCTACCTCTGTAACATTGTTAGTGATAAATTTTGTAATCAGTTATACAGCCAAGAGAACCCACTAGACAATGACCATATTAAATGTCTAATATGTAGGAGACAGTTGCTAGGTTTGCCGTAGAATAATAAAACACCCTTTAGAAGGGGAAAGGATCAACCTTCATTTGTGGAAAGATGTAGTTCCACATGTCACAGGAGTTCCAGAGGACTTTTTGGCCAGCCCTGTACTTGTTGGCCGTAATGAAACCATCCAGAAGCACTAAGTGTGAGAGACCTCTTACACTGGACAAATGTTGAACAATTTTCATCCCCCAAAATAGATTTGTTCAGCATGAGCAATTTCACAACAAAGAAAAGCCTGTGTGTGTGTGATACAAGAAATCATTTGGTCACACCTCCAGCCTTCTTGTACCCCTGAGACTTGACATAGGATCAAGGCCTTCTAAGTGTGATGGATACAGGAAGCCCTTCTGTTGCAAATACATACCTGCAGGCCTCCTCTAACTTCACTGTGGAGGAAGTTGTCAGGGATGCAAACGTCCTAGTAAAAGTTTTACCTCTAAAACTTCCATTGTTAAATATGAGAAAAGAAAGCCACCCTACAGAAATGCATGTCTCACAGCGGAGAAAAGCCTTCCGTGCAGTAAATGAAAGAAAACTCACGTCAGGACACCCCACTCACTCAATACAAGAGGGGCCATATGGTGAATACTGAATTACATGACTGGAAAATGCCTCAGTGGTCACTTCAGGCTCCCACATTGGACACATCACACGGCAGGGAGGTCTTAAATATTTCACAAATGTCGAGAAATCTGGAGATGATGTTTTCAGTGTGCTCACCATGTGAAAATTCACATTGAATAAATACCTCATGAGTGTAGGACTTCAGGTGGCCTTTGAGTTTAATCTTTCAAGCCCGTTTAATACCAGAGATTTCACAGTGGAGAGAGAGATTCAGAGTTTGCAAAATACATGCTTTGCTCGACATCTCATGAATCACAAGAGAATGGTTAGTAGTAGTTATAGCTTTTCTGAGCAGGAACCTGTAATCTGCTTGGGGGGAGGGTATGCCCTCCTTGAGTCTTGTGTGTATGCAGAATGCTTTCAGGGGGCTCTCGTGTCCCCAGGATTTGTGTCATTTTGTTGCCTTTTCTTTTCTTTTTTTTTTCAGAAACTCTTTGACTTCTACCAGCAATCAGTTCCACAGTTTACATCAATCACCCCAAAGTACCCAGGGAAGGGAGATGTATGCTTGCCCCTGATTCCTTGGAAGGAACTGAGTGATCTAAATTCACTGGAGGCTCTCATTACCTCCTTCTGATGGCTCTGCTGTACACATGACTCAGATTCTGAAAGAAATCATTGCTCTGAGATCTGCTGCAAGTTGCCCAAAGTTTTTCATCTTCGTGGTTTCTTGACTTTGTGTGTGCTGGGATGGATGTCTTCATGCTCCAAACCATCCAGTCTTGGAACTTTCTGACCTTCATTGATCTGGTTGATACAGTGACTTAATGCAATTATCTGTTTCCTACCTAAACGTTTATAGTGTTCTTTTCAGTAGGTGAGACTGACTTAGGAAAAGAATTGATCTTTTCCACCATGCGCGAAGGAACACCTTTTGTGGGACCTCAGACTTCGTATGTCTTAGAACAGCGAGGTGGCAGACAATAGTCGGACATCTAATTTGGCCTAATTGGCAATGTTGCCTAAGCCTTCTTAGGGGAAAATTGTGGGGTTTGGTAGGGACCAGTCTTGTGATCTGGCTGCTGCCTTTCAGGCTTTCCATAAGCTCTTCTGAGTTCACAAGGGGATAGTTAGTGTGACAACATCCAATGCTTTAGTCTCTTTATTTGGGGACTATTGAACATTCCCTGTCTTTGTCAGTGTTCTGTTGATGTGAAGAGACATCATGACCATGGCAACTCTTATAAAGGAAAGCATTGAATGGAGACGTGTCTACATTTAGAGGTTTAGTCCATTATCACTGTGGCAGAAAGCACAGCAGCATGCAGACAGGCACAGTGCTGGAGAGGTAGCAGAGAGTTCTACATCCGGATCATGGGGTAGCAGGAAGAGACGCTGGGCATGGCTTGAGCATCTGAAGCCCCAAAGCCCGCCCTCAGTGACATACTTCCTCCAGTAGGCCACACCTATTCCAACAAGGCCTTCCTCCAAATCCCTCTCAAGTAGTGCCACTCCCTAATGATCAAGTATTCAAATATATGAGCCTATGGGGGCCATTCCTAGTCAAACTACTAGGAATGTAAAGTAGTCTTAAACCTGTCCAGAAACCATGAGCTCTGACATCCCAAAACTGATGCCTAGATCCTACAGTGTTTATGTGAGAAATTTAATTAATACATTCCTCTTTTGAAATACAGAATTTTGTCATTTTGACAGTGTTTGAATTCATGAAAAATTAAAAATTCTACTTTTTTTTTCCTTTAAGAAGTTTAAGCCAGAGACTGGAGAGGTTGTTCTGTGGCTAAGAGTGGGCAGAGGTTTGAAGTTCAGTTCCCAGTACTCATGTTGGATGGCTCACAACAGGCTCTAGCTTCAGCTCCAAGATACCAAATCCATTCTTCTGGGATCCCCTGGGCACTACACTTAAGTGCCCATAGCCACACAGAGGCTCACATGTGCACAGTAAAATAAACCATTTTGAAAATCAAACCATAACACTTAGTATTGGCTAACTCTAGTAAATGTTTTACTTAGAAATCCTAAAATAGAATGGACTATCTCTTTAGGAAAGAAAGCTTTCAAAAAAATAAAACTGAAAGCATAAAAGGTTGGAGGAAGTATAGCTCAGTGGTAGATTGCCTGCCTCATATGCATACATGGCTCTGCATCCAATCATCAGTATTAAAAAACAAAAACCTAGAGAACTATCAATAGTACCGAAGTACTGTGCATAGGAGGTAGTAGTGTGAGCCATATGTCTGTCTCCTGTGGTCACTGTCAGAGCTGTTGACACTACAGTTGTCACTGCAGAGGCAGAAAGCCTGGGACAGACTGAAAAATGACTCAGCATTGGGTCGTTAGTTATTCAGCCAGTGTTTGAGTGATCAGGCTCTTTGCTTTCCTACTTTTACTACCTTGGAACCATAGCTGATCTTCTCAACATTTAGTCGAGGGAGACAGTTAATAGATGGTTTGTTGGTTTTCTAAAACATGAGTCATATTTTATGCAAACAGTTTTATCCCAATTCCATGTAAAAATGGAATGCTGTATACATTTGAATTCTACAACTTGAAAAGAGTTTTGAAAAGCATGTCTTAGTCATTGTTCTATTGCTGTGGACAGACACCAGGACCAAGTGAACTCTTATAAAAGAAAACATTTAATTGGGGGCTCCCTTGCAGTTTCAGAGGTTCAGTACGTTATCATCATGGCGGGGAGCGTGGCAATGGAGCAGTAGCTGAGAGCCACATCCTTATCTGTAACTCGAGAATAGGGAGACACTGGGCTTGGCATGGGCTTTTGAAACATCGAAGTCTGTGCCCAGTGACACACTTCCTCCAACAAGGCCACACCTCTGAACCCTTTCAAAAAGTGCCACTTTCTGGTGACTGAGCATTCAAATACATAGCCTTTCGGGGCCATTCTTAATTCAAACCACCACAAACATTTACTAGGTCCACACATGTGATGTCATTACTACAGTTCAGGTAATGGGCATATCATCACCCCCATTCTGCCCTTTTATATCTCTCCCTCTTACTCTTATGTGACCCCTAATCTACATTTAAACTGCTTTGTTTTATGTCACCGTTCACTGCATTTGCACTTGCTGAAATTATGTAAATGTTATGATATATATGCCTGGTTTTGTTAACCTTGTTTCGTAAGCATAACTTTTAAGATTAATCAGCGTTGTTGAAAATGTCAGTAAATGAGTCCTTTAAATTCCCAAGTCATTTTTCATGGTATTGATACTCTACAAAGTTTTATCACATTAATTGTTTAAGAAAGACTATAGAATGGATAGGCACAGGGAAACTCTAGAACCTAGCACACAGTTGGACTTTATTGTTGCAGTCTGGGAAGGATTTAGATACAGAGAGCTAGTTGCCAACCTACTCCATTCTGTTCTGAAACTTCCTTCCTAACTGAATCCTGTGTTTCCCCAGTGATTCCTCCTTGCCCCTCCTCCTGTGCATGATATACAGAAAAGGAGGCTCCATCTGCCCCAAAGAAGGATCCACTCTATGATAAGTCCATAGCCCATTTCTAACAAGTGAGTTATAATGGCAGCCTGTTAGGGACTCTTTAGGAAATGTTCTCTCCATTTGAAAAGGAGAAACTTCAAGAGAGGCGGTCTTTTCTTCTGGTGTAAGTGGGTTGTCTCCAGGGGACTCTTGACATCTTCAGGATGCCATTTTGCCACTCTAAGAGGAGCTAGTCTGTGGGCAGGGCTGCCATCCCAGATCCTGATTCCATGGTGGCGACTGAGTTTCTGATTTAAGAAAACCTGGAAATGCTTCCTTTCAGACACTTGTTAAATGAGAAATAAACATTCCTGTTATTTATGTCAACACGAGTTGGAATTTTCTAATATAGGCAGCCTGAAATAAATTATATTAAGACAAGAAGTAATAAGAGTGAATTAGACCTGAAACTGAAGGAAAGTGGGGGACATATGTGTGAGACCCAGACACAGATTTACTGCGGGAGAATTGTTGAGATTACACAATTAGCTGAATACCAGTGGAAAGGGAAAAAAAAAATCTGAGATTCTAGGACTCCTTGGTTCCTTGAGAGGAAGAGGTAAAAAAAAAAACACAGAAAATAGGGTGCAAGAGATGAGACCATTTGGGGAAGAAGTTGATTGCTTAGCTAGAATTTGGTTGTAAGTTAGCCAGAACATACGCATTTATTTTGAGCATGAGAGAATGTCTACAAAGTTTAGGGATGGCATGCTTTAAGAAATGAGGCCGGGGACTGGAGGGTTACTTTAGCGGTTGAGAGTGATGTATGAAAAAGTCGAGGACCTGAGTTTAAATGTCTAGCATCCGTGTAAAAAACTAGGCATGACCACGTGTACCTGTAATCCCAGCACTGGGAGGGTGGAGGCAGGGGGATCAATGGAGCTTACTGGATACTATCTTAGCTCCAGGTGGGCAGCAGATCCCATCTAAAAGGAACACGGCATAGACTGATGAAACAAGACACCTGATGTCCTCTGGCCCCCAAAAATATGTGCCTATACACCACACACACAAAAAGAAATGAAGGCCGATCATCAACTTTTTCTTGTTGTATGTGGAGGGCTTTTCTTACAGTGTGAATGCTTGCTCCTTACTGTGCCTTCCCTGTTAATTATTTATGTTTTCATAAGTATAATTAACGCAATTTATATCAATAACAGTAACGAAGAATGCGTAATGTGATAAGCAATTTTGTGCTTGGGAAATTCCGTTAAGGCTTTCACAGTACTGATGCTGGCAAAGTGTTATGACTTGGTTTTAATTCACAGAAATGTGCTCATGGGACGTGTGAGGGAGAAGGAGCAGACACTCGAGTTCATGTAGCTGCCCCTCCCCTCGGTTGTTATTGGGCACGTGACTTAATTACTGCAGACCTCAATTTGATTACATCTTAAATAGGTTTCATAAACTGATTCTACACGGCTTCTGCTTCATAATCCTCATTCTTGTACACACCCAGATTCTCAAAATTGAATTCACTTTTGCTCCCCAAATCCTCAAACTGCCAGTACGTTATGGATTATGAGTATTAGTTCTTGAATTCCACTTTAGTTTCCCCCCCTGCGGAAATCACTGCTACCATGAAAACCTTGGGGCCTCAGAAGGAAAAAGCTATTAGCGTGTTGCTTGAGCTCAATGGTCTAATAGTGTAGGAAAGGTCACTGCTTCAAAAGTGTAGGCTCAGCCATACTGCTTTCCCTCTTAACGGGAGAATCAAATGTCAGAGACCTGGAGACCATCTTTTCAGGCTCTGAAACTAGGGATTGCAAAGATGGCCTTCAGTACCGTGGTCCCCTTGGCAGACAGGAGCCTACAGTAAGAGATCAGGTTCAGCCTACTAGAGAGATCATTAATGGGATAGCAGAAGCTTGTAGAATGAGTATGTATTTTAGTTTGTTGCTTGTATTTGCTTCTTCTATGTGTAGTTCCCCCAGGAAACTTACTGGGGGGAACTAATTACACCAGAATAGGATCCGAGCCTTCCTTGTGGTGTTGACTGATCTCACAATAAGATTACTTAGAACTCTAATATTTGCACATTCTAATATTAAAAACATGTTTATCGAGGCCCTACCATGGGGCCCACACTAGATTGCCACCAATCTTTTCTGTTTTGTTGAAGTAGAGACTTTTTATTTTAAGAAAGCAAGATGCTGATGTGTTTGGGATATATAAGTTTTTACTTGTTAGATTCTCAAAAAGGCTAAATGTAAGTTTTAGGCATGTCTGCATGCTGTTTATGAGTGCAGCATTGTAAGCATTACACTAAGGTAAAGCTCTGTGAGCCTATCCCTCTGCGACATCAGAGATTCACCTTATAGGAAAAGGCTCTACCCAGCTTACTCCCCTTGGCTCCACTTGGGCCCTGTAACCCAGCATCTCATCCACACACTGGTTCCCAGTGATTCAGATCAACAAAACCTCTGCCATGTTTGTCGTGCTCGTGATCTCAGGAACTGGCTGGGTTAGGAATAGTTTGACTCAGCACTAATCTTGATAGTGTCCCTGGATAATCAAATAAGTGGGCAAAGTCCCAATATTTAAAAAAAAAGACATAAAATTAACAAGTTTTCTTAGTGAACTTTCATACATGACGTTAAGTCTATACACACACACACACACACCACCACCACCACCACCACCACCACCAGCACTTCCATCTCTCTCCCTCCCTGCTTGTATCCTTATGTCCCTGGTATTATTCTTTCCAAATTCATATCACATGGGTTCTATTACTCCCCCCACTCCTTTCCTTAAAACTTCCCCCCCACCCCCTTTATGCTTTCATGATTTACACCCACACTCATCCCCGTATAGCCACACCTACATAGTTAGAAGCCAGGAGCTGCCTATGAGAGAGAAGAGTTGTATTTGTCTTTTTGGCCATTAAGTGATTTGATACAATTTTAATACTCCATTGAGAAAAGAGAAAAACCATATCCAGTTTCTTCTCCTCCTTCTGGAAGTAGCCAAAGAGAAAAATCTATGTACAGTAGATATACTCATATGTTAAAAAAAAAAAGGTTAACTTTAATATTTATCTCCTTGATTATACAGCACACATTATGGGTGGAGTTGGACTTGCCTTCAGTATCACTTTTCTGTTGTTGTGAAGGGGGGGGGGTTGATTGTGGGGTTATGGTTCCAGAGATATCCTTATCAGGGTGAGGAAATGTGGCAGCAGGCAACCACAGCTGGAGCAGCAGTTGAGAGCTCACATCTTGAATCACAAACAAGCAGAGAGCAAACTGGGGATGGTGAGAGGCTCTTAAACCTCAAAGCCCTCTTCCCTCAGTGATGAACTTCCTCCAACATGGCCACACTTCCTAAGCCTCACCAAACAATGGTCTTCAATTGGGGACCAAGTATTCAAATTCCTGAGATTATGAGGGACAACTCATTAAACTACCAGTGCTGGTGATGATGTTTGGAGGGGCTTAAAAGATGGAGGTATATTTGTGCTTGGTGGTTGGCATAATAATGCATATGCCAGTGTAAAGCTTCATTAACATGGAGGTAGTCTAGGTGCATTCTCCTGCAGTATTTTATAAGAGATTTCATGCTGAACACTGATATTCTAGAACAGTTCCTGGCAAATTGCACAGAAGCAAATCTGCTACAAGCTATGGTCATGTCTTTATTTTTATAAGAGCCTAAGTTCCTGCAAAGCCTTACATTAGTGAAGCAAGCCCTAAGTCACCCCTCCTTGTGTACACACACACACACACACACACACACACACACACACACACGCACTTCTATTACCCCTTGCTCCATCTTGCCAGGCACACTGACTCTTTTTACCTCTCCTCAAGCTATTTCCACCTCAAGATTTTTGCAGGTGCTGTTCTCCATGAAGGTCTCCCCGACCTTCACATGGCCATTCTCTCCCACATGGTTGTCACCTCCATATGTAGCCTACCCTGGATACACTGTCATCTAATGCATAAAGTGAGACAAATTATGAGCTGTATTTTCTAGTAGCAACATTTAAGTTGAATTAAAGATAATTCAGTAATATTTTGATTCAGTCCAGTATATCTAAAATAGTATTGTTTCAAGAATTTAATATATAATTGTGATATATATATATATATATATATATATATATATATATATATATACACATACACGTGCATGTGTCCATTTGTATTCATGTGGATGCCAGAGGAGGACATCACATGTCTTCTTCTGCCACCTTACTTTTTGAGGCAGGATCTCTCATTGAATCTGAAGCTGCGTCAGCAAGTAGTGAGTTCCAGGAGTCTACCTGTCTCCACTCCCCAGTACTGGGGTTCTAGGCATGCACAGCCATGTTAGGCTTTTGTGTGGATGCAGTGCATTGCAACTCAGGGCTGTGTGCTTGCAGAGCAGACACTCTTTTACACTGAGCCATTTCCCCTGCCCCTTATTAGAAGGAGACACTCTGCATTCATTTTTTTTCCACAGTAAGTAAATCTAGCCCATCTCTTAAAGCATATCTCAGTTTGGACTAGTGGTGTAAATTTCTTTTAGATTTATTAATGTATATAAAGTTTTGCTTGCATGTGTGTATGTGCACCATGTACGTGCCTGGTGCCAGCAGAGGGCAGAAGAGCGAGCACATCAGACCTGTTGTGAGCTGCTATGTGGATCTTAGGAATCAAACCTGGATCCTCTGCCAGAGCAACAAGTGCTCTCAACCACTGAACCATCTCTCCAGCCCCACTAACACCTTTTAAATGTTCAAAAGTCGCGTGTGGCTGAAGGCTACTGTGTGAGACAGCGCAGACCTAAAACTGCCATCTTACTTCTGTCTACTTCCTCCATAACACCTATCAGAGTTGGGAGTCAGCCTGTTTGTGTCTTTGCCAAATTCTGCTTTCCTCTTGCTTTTAAAGTGCAAAGTCCCAATGACCAGGGACTTCATTCTATTCTGTCATAGCCACAGAACTCAATACACTTGTCAATCATAAATACTTGGTAAAAAGATTTGAGTGAGAAGCCATGGTATCGTTACATCAATGGAATTTGTATGTGGTTTCCGTTTCTCAGTCTTTCCTCCCTTCTGTTATCTTCCAGATAGGCAGACTCATACACAGTATTGACCATCCAGGGTGGCTTTTCCCACTTCTTTACTCGGGCTGTATCATAAGTAGCCCGTATTGTCTGGACCACACAGATTTTCCAACATCGTTGACTCCTAGAGAAAGTACTCTCTGGTCTTCCTTTGAAGTTACTCTCAAGTCTGAATTCCACTTGCACCAAACAACAAGAAAACAATTTAAAGCAACTTTCGGGGATTTTCCTGTCTTTCTTCAATTAAACATTACAAAGGTAGGCTGCCCATTGCTGTTACAATTTTAGCCAATGGTTTGTGGTCAGTTGCAGGCCTTGCAAACTCCCAGGAGGTCTGGTGTTCTAGGAATTTCCCTCCATTGCTGCTCTGGAGCAGATCCAGGCTTGCTGCTAACCTCCGTGTGACAGTGGGCCATGGGTTCAGATCTGTCCGTGCTCATTGTCTCCCTCTGTAAAAGGAAATCACAGTGACAGCATACTTCCAGTGTAGGATTAGAGAGAACAGAACCACAGAGGCCCTTCTGCACAGTCATGCAAAGCAGTGGGGCTTTCCTGCTACCCAAGCTTCTGTCTCAAGTGCAGACATAGAGTCTTGGAGGCTATTATAAGTATTATAAGCAGTATTATAAGTATTTATAAATATAATTGGTTCTCATAGTTATGCTAGAGATTTAGACTTCCATTTTCTTTTTCATGGTCATGCCGAAGTATACCCTGCTGACACATAAGCCATGTTGTCTGTACAAGGCTCAGTATTATAAGCAGAATGGGAAAAGTAAATGGGCTTCTGAAAGAATTCTTGTTTGCAGGGATGTTTCTAGAATCTTCTTTGGTGTTTACTTACATTTGCATATGACTGTTCCATGGTGAACAGAATAGGGAGAAAGTGACCAGATTCACCCTCCCCTTCCTCCCCACCACTGCTTCCTCCTTTCTGCTGATACCTGAAGTATACTCTAGAACAAGTACATCTTGGGATTAGCTGGAAAACCAAGGGGACAGATGGCCACATTTGCCACTGGTGTATTTTGAACCTAGAGTTCGTTCATTCATTAGAAGATCGGCCTTCGTACTCCTACTATGTGTAAGCATAGGAGACGAAAAGAGAAAGGAGCCCTCTGGGGGGCTTCCATCTCAGCATCTGGCACATCTGCTGAACAACGGGTTCATCATCCAGTTCATAAGGTTGAGTGCCTTGAAGGAGAAGAATCAGGTGATGTCCCAAGATGAAACTGAGCGCTTTCTGCTCAATTCCGTAGAAGAGAGAGGCTTTAGTGGGTGAGGGTGGTCCAGATGGTTTAAGACAGTGAGAGAAGCAAATGCCTACCTACTGAGGTAGACAGTAATCTAGCATAATCAAGAGACTTAAAAAATAGTGGCCTAGGCTCTACCCCAGGGGTCAGGAGTAATGAGGCAGAGTCCATTTTCTGCTATTCTCAAAAGGGCTGAGAATTTATGGGCTGAGTGTTCTGCCTCCGTTTACCTGGTAAGTTGGAGTTTAGCTTCAACATGGTATGGCAAGCCCTGCAAAGTTTTGGCTTTCCCATGCTTAATGAGAAACCATTATCCCTTCACTTCTGTCCGAAGTTCCCTCAGCCAACTCATCTGCTTGCAATAGCAGGCTGTGGGCACTAGGGGGCAAGGAAACATTCTCCTACATTTCTTTTGGTAAACCACTAAATGGGGGGGGGGGGGGGGGGGAGGGCGGGGGGAATGTACACGGACTTTGACCTTCACGTTGAGTGAGGAATTAGCAAATGAAATCGTACCATGCTTGGAGGCCATTGCATTTCTAATCTTATTTAAATATTACAAAAAGAAACAGACAAGTCTCTTAGTGATTTATTGGTATGATTTAATTTACTCAGAAAGAAGCATCGATGATCTGCCTCAGCGAAGCTGTAGCAGTCTCATGATGGTGGTTTAGAAATAGCAACAGAAAGTATCTCAGGGGACTTTTCAAAGTCTTTAAATCTGGTCCCAGGGACTAAAAGGAGATACACAGTATAGAAAAATAAAAGGATCTTTAGTAGCTTTCCAAGATTGCTTCCATACAGGAATGGGGGTTGGGAGCAGAACCAAAGAGAGATGTCAGGATCTTAAATGTGTGATTGGTAGGCCAGGACTGTCTGAGTTGATCAGCTATTAACAGGAAGACAGTGTGACTTCCACTTGAAGTTAGGCGACACCAAGTTTTTGCTGAACTTCTGGAAGCTGTGTTTCCAACACATGATAAATAATGATACCTCTAGGGGAAACAGACAACTAGGCAAGGCTACTCATTACTACAAATTGGTCATGGCCTGGGTGGTGTAAAGCTCACTCTGATCATATTATAGTGATTGCTGCAGATGGCAGTCCCATGCTAGTCACGAGGGAAATTAAATAATCAGCAGATGTCACCAGTGCCAATCTGTTTTGTTTAAAAATGGAACGAGTGAATCAGCAAACTATTTAGGAAAGTAAGACTGTGCCAATCACTCTGTCATTAGGGGCCTTGTGTGGACAATATGGCTTGTGTGTCATCAGGGTACAGCATGACCATGGAAAAGAAAATGGAGGCCTACATCTCTCGTGTAACTATGAGAACTAACTATATTCATAAGTACCATACTATGCAGATACCTTTAAAGTCTCAAACAGTATTTAAACCTAATGACTAAGGCAATGTCTCACTGTCATTATTGTCACTGTCATTAAAAGCAGATGACACGGTTTAAAGTGAGACACGAGCTCTCTTCTCTAGACACATTGATGATGGAATATGAATATGCATGGACATAAGCACATAATAAGAAAGAAGATACTAAATGACTACAGAAAATTCTAACAGGCACAATAAGAAAGGAGAGTGTGATTTATAAAAATCTAATACAGCAGCAACAGGACAAACATGGTGTGGGGGGCATTTTCTAAGCACCACTGCCTTTACACTTCGTAGCAATCCTGTGGTATTGGACACCTGTTATCCCTATCTTCTAATAGACTTGGGGGCGCAGAAGACTGGGTAAAATGATACCAGACATGAAAACAAGTCTGTCCGTACTGTCCGTTCATTCTGAGCACTTTGTACCAGCATCCTGCATTTCCTTTGAGTATTGGCTACTTGTATGGAAATTGAGCACAGTTCATGTCTATGTAACAGTAGCTTTGTCACTAGGTGGATTAGGATTTTCTTTATGTTATCATTTGTACTTCTTCTAACAACACAGAAGTAACCTCTGTCTGAGGCCAATTCTGCATTTGGCTGCAATCCTGTGTAATTACTCCTCCCAAGTCCTTAGCATGTCACATGCAGTGACTATGTAGGGTCAATGTTATTTCTGTTTCACACATGAAAAATCTGAGGCTTAAGAGAAGTCGAGTGACTTTCAAATAGTAACATATCTAGGAAGCAATTAAACAAGCCCCTGAACCTTCTCTGTCTGCACACAGAGGGCTACTGGGTATTCCCACAAAGCTATGCTGCTCAGTTGCTCTCCTGAAAGCAAAGATTCATTCAAGGTGGACTTCACTACCATCCAGCCAGAGATGAGATAATTAAGACTAAAAGTAGTTCCAGGTCTCCCCACAGCCACACAGATGGCAGCCGAGTCAGCCTGCCGTGAAGAGTTCTCTGTCATTTTCAGATTATCTCTGCATGGAGTTACTTCTCTCGGAGGTCTCACGGTGTGTGGATGGGTGACATGCATAACTATGGCAAGTTGATGAAATGGTTAGACTTCCCCCAGTACTGCACAGGCTCCCAGGAATACAGAGTACATAAAAATAAATAAATAAAAAAAATAAAAAACCAACAACAGAACAATTCCATCATCATTTAAGCTAGCCTGTCACAGGAGTGAATGTTCAATTGTGTGAACTTTGCCCAGGAGTGATGTGAATAAACCACATACGTGCCCCAAATAGAGCATCAAGAACAGACCAAAGAAATGACTCCAGCAGTCTAGCTTAGTAAAGGAGTGAGTTTAATTCGACTGATTTGTAGGAGCGTAGAGTAGTGGTCAGTTACAAGAGAAGAGTATGGTTACTTATGAATGACTGTACCATTGCGGGGGGGGGGGGGGGGGGGGGGGGGGGGGGGGATCTTTCTTCAAGCAACTATTAACTGCCTATAAATCCCCAGCAGGAACAAGGCCTCTTAAGGCCCTCTTTACCCTCTACGATGGAATGTTAATGGTCCCAATCAGACATCGTTCTCCTGTGGTAATTATAGCTTCTGGGAGTCCCAGAGGGCAATGGCCATGTCATGTTCATAGGACAGCATTCCACAACATCAGTAAATAGGGCTTGGCACAGAGGAATCAACGTAATGAAGTTTTGGTTCTCATCTAATGTTCTTTTGCACACAAAATTCTCAAATAGAAAGGGAACGTAAAGGTGACTTATTTCACTCATTTCAGTGAGGGGAAGTAAGGGCGGGCGGAGACCGCTATAGTTGCCGAATTTCTGCGCTACAATTGGGATTTGAGTAGGAGAGGGCTGGTTCTCAGGTGGGTGCTCTTTCCACAACAAGCTGTTTCCTCCCCTGGGTGCAATTTAAAAGTAAAGCACAAAGTATCTTCAGTAAATGCTGGTGACCTGATTAGATAATCAAGTTTTGACTTTTTTTAAAAAAAATTTCGTTTATTTATTTTATTTATTGGTTTTTTGAGATAAGGGTTTCTCTGGGTAGCTCTGGCTGTCCTGGAATTTGCTCTGTAGACCAGGCTGGCCTCGAACTCAGAGTTCTGCCTGCTTCTGCCTCCCAAGTACTGGGATTAAAGACATGCGTCACCACGTCTGGCATTGTTTTAATTTAAAAAAAAAATCCACCTTTTTTGTATAAGGCCACTTCCCTATTAAACAGATCCTAGGAGCATGGAGTCAAACATTTCAGGGTTGTCTAATTTGGAGCTTACATGCTTAATGAATAATTAGCAGGCTGTTAGCAGAGATGGGGAGGCTATAATGGAGGTGGTGGGAGAGGCAGAAATGCGGGCTGCCCACTCACACTCCTACCTCCACGTATTCTGGAAAACCAGTAGGTATATCCCCTTTGCTCGACTCACTAAGTGATTTAGTTTTCTTCTCTTCCTTACCCTGCTAAGTAATCTTAAAGAGACGTTGATTGGCAGCCTGCTTCAGGCTTCCCACACAGCTCTGTAGAACTCCCACCCATTCCTAAAATGAGCCTTGTATTTGATATGCCTTATTTTTCCACTGCAGTCTCATATTTAGATATCTGGCAATTCTTAAAGGACAGTGTCTGTGTTCTTTTCCGAGCACTATGTCAACTAAAAGTACCATAGAGGGAAAATAGCATGATACTGGCCCACAAGACAGTATAAGAATCAAAATTTACTGTTTTCATTTTTAAGTGTAATATATAAAAAAATGTAGCAGGGGAAATAGAAGGAATGGATGCCCTATCTTTTCCCCCTACCATTTCTTCTGAAATGAAATGCCTGTGAACTGTATCCTGTAACCCGCTGGAATCCACTCTAATGGAGACTGGGCTGGTCCGCCGCGTTAGAGGCAGTGGTGCTCTTTGGACCTGGAGCACTCACCCTGCAGCTGGATGGGGAACTCCCTGGCTAAGAGCCAACTGGTATCTTTTCTGCTGACGCTGTCAGCGACACAAGTTGTTGCAGATGCCTTCCCTTGCATCCTTCTCTGCACTTTTGAGAGTTGACATGATATTTTTTTTCTACCTCTCCCCCCCCCAACACACCCCATTCTCCTTGCTCCGCTTTCTCCCCCCCCCCCCCCTGCAGAGGGCTTGCTGGCATTCAGATGGCAGGCCTGGCATGCCACCTATGGAGAATTGCCTGTGGCACTGAGCCTAGACACTGAGAGAAAGTTAGACTTGGAATCTGGGGATCCTGAGTTTTGTTCCGATGTTTCCCAATAGCGCTCACTTGAGTGGAGACAGATGGTTTGCAGCTAGCCCCTGGAGCAGAAGTTGCCTGACTTTGCATTTTGACGATTGACTAAAAGGGCCTGTGCTTAGCCAAGAGTCTGAGCTGCCTCTTGGGGCTGGTTTGGTTCTCAGAGGTCTCCTGATGACCATGGCCTGGAGGGCTCAATTTCAAAGAATAAGTTATGAAGGAACAGCTCCAAATTCATTCCCAGTCTCAGAGAAGGAGGGTCAAAGGTGTATGTGTCTATAGGGAGAAAGGGGAACAGGGTCCTTCCATGGCAGCTGATGCAGTGCTTATTGCCTGTAGTTAAAAATTGTCTTTCTGAACCTCAGAGCCGCAGGCCTGTGAGGTTGTCTTATGGTTGCTGACAGATCACCCAAATTCGTATCACAAGTAAGTGGCAGAATTAGGCATGAGTGTCAGGATGGAATGGTACTCACAGCCCCATTTCTGTCTCACTGATTAAAAAGGATTAATGAATGTGATCGGACAAGCCTGTGATCTTAGCTCTCAGAGTGCTGAGACAAGAGGACCCTGAATCTAAGGCCAGCCTAGGCTACATAATAAGACCCTGTCTGGAGACACCAAGAGCTGGAGATGGAGCTCACTGATAGGACACCTAAGTTCTGACTCTTAAGACTTATACCCAGACTCAGTACTTATATATAGCAGCTTTGTCTTGGCATGATAATTCTTATATTTTTATGTGACTAGGCTTTTCTCCTCGGATTATTGGCCCTTTGTAAGTCTAGTGTTCTCATTCCTATAAACAATAAGAGCTCTATAGATAAATGCCAATTAATATCCCAGTGAGGTGCCTTTGGTGACATGTTTTTAGTCCTGGCCCTCCTTAATACTTTCTTAAAGTTTCCTACTTTATAAAATTAATGAGCCAGTGCCTAGCCATCATGAAAAGACATGCTGCATAAATAGTAACACCCCATCTTTGTCCCATTTTATACATCCGAAATAATATTGTTAGGCAAATAGTCTTCCATACCAATTTCCATGTTTATACAAGTCTGTTCAAAGTGTGTGGGAGTGTGTACACATACACACATGCATGAGTGCTTGTAAACACACACACACACACACACACACACACAGAGAGAGAGAGAGAGAGAGAGAGAGAGAGAGAGAGAGAGAGAGAGAGAGAGAGAATATTATCCTTTGTTTTTCAAAGACAAAAATAGCATTAACTCCTGCAGACAATACTCTGGAGCCTTGTGGGTTTTTCCTTTATTTTCACTCAACTATATATCAAGATATCTTCCTGAGTCAGTGTGAGCCTGCTCATTCTTTCCACTGGGCATATAAGTATATCGTAACTGACCCAATAACCCCCGTATCAGTGGATATTCCAGTTCCCCCAGTAATTTTCAACTTCCCATTTACTTACATATTGCCTGATTGCTTGGATATCCTCTCATACTTTTATAACTAGAGATTGGTCACATCCAAATTAAGGTCCACTTACTATCTGGGCACATTCCTTCAAAACTCTAGGGAATTGTTTTCCACAATTTAAAATTAATATATTAAGGAATTCCCTTGTATTCCATTACTAAGGCTAGAGTATGTCTTTTCTGGGTCCTTTCAGACAATGCTTGGTCTACTGAGAATGTGTAATTTTTTACTTGGTAACAGAATTCATAATTTGATTAGGTAACTTAAAAGACTCGACTATTTTGTGGCGGTTCCAAAGATGCATACTCTGTCATGTACAATTTCTAACCCCCATTTATGGCACCAAGACAATTCAAGGCTGCTCTTTTGTTTACCTCTGTCATAATGTGGGCTCCATAAGGCTGGAGAGCTCAGTGGCTCAGAGTGTCCCTGGCATGTAGCCGGCAACTGTATAAATACCAGCTGGATTAATGAAAATGTCCCCTTAAATTTCTTACCTTGCATCTCTCTGGTCAGGAGAAAGTTAGGTTCTAACTTGGGCTGTAGTTTTTCCTTTTCCAAAGGACGTCAGGTGACTTGGACAATGTTTGACTCCAGGGCCTAATTAACTCCCAGAAGTCTACCTCTGGGAACTGACAGAGATGAGCCACTTGATCATGAGTAGTGTATTTAATATTCTTTTCACTTCTTACTTTTCTATCTGAAATATTTTTGGGGGACAAAGCAAAACAGCTCAGCAGGTAGAAGCACTTGCCACCCAAGCCTACAAGTAGGGTGACCTGAGTTCAAGCTCTGGAACCCACAATGGACAGAGAACTGACTCCTAAAAGTTTCCTCTCTTAGACACACACACACACACACACACACACACACAGAGAGAGAGAAAGAGAGAGAGAGAGAGAGAGAGAGAGAGAGAGAGAGAGAGAGACAGACAGACAGACAGACAGACAGACAGACACAGAGACAGACACAGAGACACAGAAACAGAGAAATAATACATTTCTGAGACTATGAACATTATTTATCCTGTTTTTCGTCTTATCAAATCATAGCAGTTGTAAGTACTAAAAACTATTTTACAATTTTACAACATGCCACTTGAACAAGATTTTTGAAAAGAGAAGGCAATACATGTCCCTCAAACCAGAGCAATAGCAAGCAAAGATTCTCATTCTAAGTGAATTGGGAAAGTAAGTCCCCTACAGTGCCTGTTTGTTAAAGAGTCGATAATTGTGATTACCTAACTATCACATGGACAAGTTCTATTTCTGACCATTGTAAAGAAGTCTGTCTTGTGAAACAGGCAGGTTTTTATAGAGAAATCTCTTCCTTTGCTTAGCCACCTCCTGTTGAAAAAGCAGCTGTGCATTGTGTAAAGGTTCGATTAGGGACAGACAACCGGAACCACCTTCTGTAGTGACTGAGAGCATAGATCTTTCAAACAGGGTGAGCAAACTTTCCCCTTGTAAGTGGCTTTCCTAGGACCCCAGGCTTTCATTTGTTGGACCATCTCATGGTCCATAGCACCCACTGTTTGCAAATGTGACTAAACCATCAAGCTCCTGACTGTCATAACCCTAGAAACATTACATTCTGGAAACTTCTATGTGTTGTAAGGTATCAGATGGGCCCCAAGTGGTGACACTTACTGAGAAATAACAAGAATGCAGCTAGTATGTAACCATAGACATTTGTAACTCTTGCCTAAGGACCATGTGCAATTAGTGACTTGAGGGAGACCCATGACCCTCATGTGATCTTGGCACATGGTTAAAGCCCAGTCTTGGCACATAAAATTTCCCCAGTGTGTGTTAGATAAATAAGTTTGCAGTATAGATATTCTGTTACAAGATCCCACTGCAAATACATACTTCTTTTCCGTCTCCTCTGGCCTGCTTATTTCATACAGATTAGCTGCATGAAATCGAGCCATCTCTTCAGGCAATTATGATAAAGTTCTAAAGACAGGCCTCATTTCTTATCTCTTGAAAGATGCTTATGATTTTTTAATCTCTTAAATCCTTGTTTCCTTAATTCTTCTAATAGATAAAAACAAACCCAAAAGTCAGCATGACACACACACACACACACACACACACACACACACACACACACACAGAAACTTGCAGTTAAACAATCTGCTAAGAGCATAATTCCTGTAAAAAGGTGCACACACGGGCGGGGAGAAAGCCATTAACTGGCATCTAGACATGAACAGCAAAACTCTAGAGCTCAGTAACCTGCCATTTTATTGGGAGGGTTTTTACGATATCTGAGCTCCTGAAAATAATCCTTTGTCCCCCTTCTCTTCCTTCTCAGCGTTTTAAAGCACCAAGTAGAGCAGTACCCAGAGAAGGAGCTAAAGGGAGTAAGTAAAGGGATCCGACTGTTATTAAACACCTATTGTGTGCCAGGCATTTTATGACAACTATTTCTTTTACTCCACTAAATGTCTGCCAAGTAGATATTAACACCACTTTGTGGATTAGGTGATACGGTCAGCAAGGGTAAGAGCTCGCACGAATTGGTAAGCAAACGAATGCCTGTGCTTGATCAGCACTCAGGCCGTTCTGGTTTAAAAGTCTGAAGGTTTTTGCTGAGGCTGCCAGTAGGGCAGAAATAGAAACAGTCTGGACAGTTTTTCTCCTCAGAAGACTTGGTGACTTGGAAGGCCGAGGTTAATCATTTGACCCAGGGAACGCTCTTTCTCTGGCCTCCACCTACTTGACTGTGGCCTCTGGTTTTGAGCAAGTGAACCCTGGAGCTTAAGCAATACAAGGGCTGTGCTGTCTGAGGCTGCCCCCCCCCCCCCCCCCCCCCCCCCCCCCCCCCCCCCCGCTGACTCAACCCTTGTCTGGGTTAGCGTCCTTATTTAATTCCTTCCTCTTCTTGGTTTCACGTCCCAGCTCCACTGTCTGTGTCCTTTGCACAAAGAACAGGTGGCCTTCCACGCTTGCAGAGTCCACAGCGCTTATAGCGAGTCAGCGCGTGATGTACAGTACATTGTTTTATTGCTCCAGAGGTCTGTGGGAACTTGAGTTTTGTACAGAAAGGTGAAAGATCTGCTTTTTGGCAAGAGCAGGGAAAGCTCTGGACATTTCCTTAAGCCTGCCTTCCTTTTTATTTGTGTTCCTTACCAATGTTCCAGATTTGAGTAGCATGCTTATTTTCCATTTTAACTGCACAATAGTTGACATTGTTCTGATGGTATAAAATTAATTTTGATGAGGTGATATCAGTAGTACATTAGGACTATTCATTTATGGCTCTCTTTTTGAAAACATTTTAGCAACTTTAACTTATTTGTGTCCTCTGGGAGCCAAGAAGGTGCCACTGATAAATTCATTTGGTATCTATAAAAACTGTCTGTCTTGTTTTCTTTTCATTAAAAACAAAAACAAAAACAAAAAAAAGATACCTGGGTTCTTACTATGTATCCCCAGCTGTCCTGGAATTCATTATGTAGACCAGGCTGGTCTTGAACTCACAGAAATCCACCTGCCTCCACTTCCCAAGTGCTAAGAGGTAAAGGTGGGCCACTGTGTCACTATGCTTGGCAAAGTTCATCTTTTCAGTCTTGGTTTTCAGGTGTCACAGAGAAGGGAAACGGAAACCACTGAATGACTGGCTCATTACTGGCGTCTTCATAGCAGTCATCCAGATCAATGACCTGCCGTGGGCCTGTCCTTTCAGGTGAATAAGGCAGAGAATCATTTTTCTATCGTATCCAGAGCCAGCTGTTACAAAATTGATATTGTCTAACACGTGCTTTTAGATCTCTCACATTACTTAATAAAATCATGTATTTTTCTCATTAATAAATACTTTTCCTGAAGCATTGTATATTATATACCATTCCTTTCCAAGATGTAACATGACTTATTTAGTATTCCCCTATAGTTGGAAGTTCAAATTGTTTGCAATTTGTCCTTACTATAAAAAAAAATTGTTAAATGTTTCTCCATGTCTGACTTTTTAGATGTAGTCACTCTGATTATAAATTTCTGTTACTAAAAGGTTATTGAGTAAAATGTCTGAGTATTTTAAGGGGTTTTGGTACATTTTGGAGACGTGTGGTTGTGTTTGCTTTCTACAACCCTCCTGGCTTGCTGTGTTTGATTGGGACTAGCCTTCCATCCCAGCTCGTGATTTGCCCTTCATCAGGAGCAGGGAGCACACTGTGTCTATCTCCACTCTGCTTGTCAACACCTGCATCTGCCTCACAAGGAGCGTGTCTGGAGTTCTGATGAGAACGTGGCTTACACTGAGCAGCGTGCTGAATTTCTGGACTGACAGACAGATGATCGTGGCTTACACTGAGTGTGCTGAATCTCTGGACTGGCAGTCAGATGATCGCAGATGTGTCAAATTAACCAGGGACAGCTCTTTGTTAAGCTTAACAACATGCTAGGGAGATGCTTCGTAGATAAGATTCCTCATACAGTTAATTTTCTCTTTTGTGTGTAGAGTTAATGTTATACTTTTCTCATACAAGACTGATTAAACAAGACCAATGTGGAGATAGATTTTTTTATATAGATACTCAATATTCATTGGAAATAGTTTTAAGTTTGTTTGTATGTTTAAAATGAACAACTACATTGACCTTATATTCCATCTACCACCTGGGATGCCTGTACATTTAAATATGACACCGATTCATTTCTTTATTCTAGATTTTTTATATCTTCTTTATTTCTTGCCCAGGTCAAGATATTCAGATGTTAACTGTACTGATAATATAGAAGCAAGTGTTCCAGATGTTGCATTATTATAATAACAGGACTTTGACATTGCACTAAGAAAATGCGTCATTCCATTTAGTATATACACAATGTCCTGAACAGTTATTATGAGTAATTAATTTTTTCATGCTGACATAGGAAATTTTATTGGCTCTTAGAAAACTAGTTTCAACTAGCTTGTAGACTGACCGCAGAGAACAAGGCAAGTGAAAATAAAAAAGTCAAGTCACTAATCCTTAAAGGTCAATTTTTTAAAGGCATCTCAGTGTGATTAAACCATTGCCTCTCTTCCTGAAGAGGTAGCGTTAACATATATGAGAATTCTATTCACTATTCAGTTTTATCAATCTGTATTTGCTACTGCCTGCTCAGGCATTATGATCTCTGCTGCTAGTCATCCTTCGTGGAGGTCTGTTTGGAGCATCCTAGCGTGGAACTTGCTCACGTTCAGAGCTACCCACTGTGATCCAGTGGTTGGCGCCCGACTGTCAACTTGCTCTTGCCTCAGTTCAGCGCTCAGAAGTCTGCAGCAGCGCTTGCAGGGAGCGAACTGAGTTGACGTTCCCAATTGGTAAGTACTTCCGTTTTCAAGTATTTACCCATGTCACACTTGTGATTTAGTCTGGTTTGGAGGACTCGTGACAGTCCTACAGACCTTTTCACTAGTGGCACTTTGGTCTGGAGAGGCTGTGTCTCTTTTTTTCTTTTTTTTTTTTTTTTTTTTTTTTCGAGACAGGGTTTCTCTGTGTAGCTTTGCGCCTTTCCTGGAACTCACTTGGTAGCCCAGGCTGGCCTCGAACTCACAGAGATCCACCTGGCTCTGCCTCCCGAGTGCTGGGATTAAAGGCGTGCGCCACCACCGCCCGGCTTTTTTTCTTTTTTTTTTTTTGAGGCTGTGTCTCTTATTCCGGGTCACACGGCTGTAGCTCAGAGTGGAGATGTTCAAAGTCAAGTCTGTTTTATTTTGTTTTGTTTTTTAAACGTTAGACCTACGCCCTTTCCCTCTGAAAGACACGGTTGTCTTTTCGTGCATCTCTTTCTTCTGTTGTTAGCCAGGCCCAATGAAGGAAGCCTTGAAGGAAGAAAAGAGTGGTGAGGTTAGCCAGTTCAGCACTTCTGGAAATATCCTTGCTGAGCATTATCAACCTTTGTCAGGACAACCGACTCCCCACCTCTCCAACCACCTTTGTGAGCGTAAAGCCTAAAGACATGCAGATTTTCTTTTCATGCCACATGATTTTTTTTTAGCTACTCCTGAGATATGATGAATAGAAAAATTGAGAGGAAATGCACAGATTAAAAATAGACCCCACCTAATCGTCACTCGTGTGCCCCTTCCCAGCACACATGGAGAATACATTGTCCACTGTGGCCCAGATAATGAGTAGCAAGGACACTGGAGGAAGATGGTCTGCTTTCAAATTCAGACACCCTAAAACTCAGCTGAATGAAGAGAGCCATGTTGGGGACTATGATGTGGCCCAAGGGGCTGAACAATGGAAGAACATAGGAGCAGACAGATGAGCTGCTTTCTGAAGCTCCTGATGTGCCTTGAAATTCTGAGCCAAGCGCTCACTTCTATATGTTTTTAAATTGTTTGCTGAAGGTACCAAAGATGATTCTTAAGTTAAATATTTCATGTTAGTCCCAAAGTCTTTGTGACCACTTGTTTTCAGCAAGAAATGTTTCAGATATATAGTGTTTTCTTGAGAAGGTAGATGGGTTATAGCATCTACCTTTCAAATTTCCCAAAGATGATAATGCTCATCTGTATGTAGTCCCTCTTTGAGGTCATTACTATTATAGTACCTGATTTTCAAATGAGGAAACTGAGGCCCAGCTTGTTCATTACCAGTGAAATAATATGGTCAGGACTCAGATCCTCATGGTTTGCTGCCAACATCCAGGTACTTACATGCCAACTGTCCAACACAGAGAGCGCTAAGCAAATGATTAGGCAGTTAATTGTTCACTGAATAAGAGGCTGTGTTCAAGGCCATAGAAATAGGAACAGCTATAACTGAGGCTTTAGAAGATGGCCGGTCTTCAGCAATGTTCCAGTGACATCATAAAACTAAAGACGTAAACAAGGATATTGCTTAAGGGCAGGTCTGTGGCTCTATGAAGTTCTTCACAACATTGGAGACTTGAGGGCTCTTGCAGGGCATCATCTCCTCTAGAGCTGGGCAGAGAAAAAAAAAGTTTCCTCTTGGAAAATTCCTTCAGGCTTCATGAAGGGTTTCCATTGTCAGAGGGGATGGCTTGTTCATCGTTCTCTCCTGAGTCTGTGCTGAGGGCTTTGAAGTGACCTTGACTTTGACTCTTGGCATATGCAGAGCAAGGCAGCAAACCCTCCTCACAGCAGCAGCATGGATCTTTCCCACACGTTAAGCTGCCACTTTAGGCACACCCACACAGAGCTCCGGTGCTTTCCCCTTGAAACAACATGTAGAGAGTCAAAGTTCAGTGGCCTTCGTCGATCCTCCTCTGGATGGAGTTTTGAGTCTCCCAAGGTGAAATGGTTTCTTTTTACACTAATCAGTAAGGCTGTAATTGGATCGGGTCCATGTGCCAGGCACTTCCCCATATTTATGGAATTCATTTTCTCCTTCTGTGCTCCTTTCTGCTGCTCAGGTCAGGGACGCTGAGAAGCAAGTGAAGTTGTAGAATATTGCATGTCAGTGATTCACTGCAGGTGTATGTTATCCAGCAGTGGCTTCTTCACCCTAGTTATTGCCTTTTCTGATGTAAGATGCCTTTAAAGGGCTGACACTCCTTAATACTAAAATGTTGGAATCTTGAACCATCAGCCTGGATCTTTGGGATACTTCCTAGTGAGAGCTATTCCACTGTGTAAACAAAATTAGCCAGCAGCCTCCCCCAGTGAGTTGGGTTTGCTAAGAAAGTTGAGAGTGAGGGGTGAAGCGTGAACGTCAGCAAAGGCTTCCTCTCTGAAGAACTGGAATGGAGGTTGGCCAGAAGAGCCTAGAACGTAGGAGGGATGTTCAAAATGAATGCAAGATGATGTCCACAAATTACAGATCTTTGGACTTAAGATGAGGAACCCTTGATTTTCACCGTGTGGAAAAATTACCTTGGCTCCTTCCATTATCCTGAAATGTCAGTCAGAGAAAATTACACTCTGGTCTACCTGGCCATTCTGGTCTTTAGTGGCTTCCAAAAGTTAAAATACTATGGGACTTTAGCTTATTGGTCCCGAAAGAAGGGCTGAGGAGCTGACAGCCTTTCTCTCCAGTGTGACTTCAGTGTTCCTTCTGAATTGACTTACCGAGAACTTCAGCATTTAGGGCTGAAAAATCCCGAAGGCAGCAAGCAGCTCCAGCCAGTTTGACATGGCAGCGGGACCGTTGCCAGAGAGGGAAGGCTAATATGGGAGCCTCAGCCTAGGCTGCCAGGTTGGCACAAAGGCACAGGTGACCTCACCTACCCTTCTGGTTAATCTTGTTATATTAAGAGATGTGATTTGCCCACTGTGGAGAACGCATGTTCTTGGCACCCTGAACAGTGCCTTCAGGCTTGACAGAAACAGGTCAAGAACCCAAATGTTATCAGAGCTTTTTGACCAGTGAGTGGCCCAAGATAAACTAGTGAGCACTCCCGGGGCTCATAAAAAGCCTACTCTGGGAAAGCAGCTTTGAACTGAAGAAAGAAACTTCAGAAGGTTATCTTTGGCCTCTAGAATATATTTCACTATCCTCGGGGCACCATGGCCTTCCTTTCCTTTCCCAAGGAGAGCAGGAATTCTCACATGCGTGTGGTGCCTGGATGTGGCATCCTAGCCAGAGCATTCATGTCCTTCTGTAGACACTTCCCTCCAATGAGAGTCAGCTTTATCTTTAAAGAATGATTGGCCTCACCTGGCAATTTTTCGTGCCCTGGCAGCATGCTGGGCTGCCGTACCTGTTTGAGAAGATGGTCCACCAAGTGTAGGAAAAACCCAGCATTATTGTTCTTGGCCTCACTTATAACCCAAATATGCCCAGGAGAATGCTTACTGACAGTCAAACTTTATTTTCTGATTTAGAGAGGAAAATGAATAAAATAAGCTTGAAATATTATTGTGTTGAAAAGTTGGGTCATTTGTAAAAGGGAATTTGGCTTGAAACATACAGAGATGTATAGACACACAGACACACACACAGAAACACACATACACACACAGGGACACACACAGACAGAAACACACACACACACACACACACACACACACACATACACACACACGGTGTGAAGAGGGGGAGAGGTGATTGAAGCAGTTCTTCCTTGCTAATTAATCAAGGTCTTTACTCCTTGGGAGGTGGGTTGGGACCCCAGCTCCCCAGCATCTTCGGAGAGTGAACCTTTGGGCAGTATGCTCAAGTCCCCCCAAAGCCACTTCACAGGGTTGAAGCGAAAACGAAATGAGATCATATTTGCAGAGTGGCTAGCCAAACCTGGCACATAGTAGGTCAACACGGAACATAAAGATTCCTGTCAACTCACTTGAGCAGAAGTTGGTAGTCATTTCTTTCTTTTCCCGAGAGGAGCATCTCAGAATCAATTTCTGGATTTCCTCCTAGAAGATGCTCTTAAAACCATGAAATAATAGGATAGGGTTTATAATGCTTGAAATTCTCAAAGAATTCAAGAAAACAAAGCAAAACAAGAACCTCCAAAGAGGTGAGGTTGGGAACAGCTCAGTGGTGGGACACTTGCCTAGAAAAGACCTTCCAGTTGTTTCTGTTTCGGATATTTCAGAAACCCTGGCATAAGAAGAACCTTTCACTTAGGTTTCTCACCATGCACCTTAACACCCAAAGTTATACACTCAAAGTCCAAGAACTTGTTTTCCAAATATCCTTGCAAAGGGAATGTTCATGAAGTCAGGGTGGATGGTAAGTTATAATGGTCACTTTGGGCTATTCCCAAGTCACAGGGTTCTCCTGCCATGGAGTATCAGCCATTTAAACCAGAGTACAAATGATTGATGTTCACATACATTGGATTTATGGGAAATATAATAATACAATGCGTAAATATAAATATACATTATCACTGAATTATTGACACTACCAATTTGATTACAAATGTTGATTTTTCAGGTAGTCTTAATAAAAGTAACTCCTCGCCTATATGGGACTGCTGAGCACACCCCTAGGCTGCACGGTTTGCCCAAATTCTAACCAGCTAGTCTTCCCCTAGACCATATGCTAACTGAAGATGATGGATGCAACTCTCAGATGTTTCTGATATCAGATGTACAAGTTTGTGCAACGACACTTAACCTTAGCTTCAGTTTCTTAATTTATAAGATGGTGATAGTAATGTCATGCAATCCCTGCTGTAGGTGTTGTAGATGAAGTGAGAGTGGAGAGCTTAGTACGGCATTGTACATATACTAAGAGTCCTATAATTACTGCTATGAATGCTCTACCGTGACTGTTGACTCAAAGGAGATTCAAACTGGTTTTTAAAAATGGATTTATTGTGGTTAAGACACAGCCCTCCGTATTCAGCTCTCTACCTGCCTGATGTCTTAACCCACAGGCCCGAATGGGGCCGCCAAAGAAAACCACCCCGGCTGGCCTCGCTGTAAATTCCTGACACCCTCCCACTCTCTGAGGTGAACAGTTCACACTTCTTCTCTAGCCTCAGACATCTCCAGGCCTCACTCTTTGCTAATACTCTCACTGCTAGTTCAGTGAATTGGAGAAAGTGGGGTGGATTCAGGAGGGGTGTGTCAAGGCCACATTTCCTTTCTGTAACTAAGAACAGCTGCTGTACCCCTGGAAAAAGTCACCTTTCCACTCAAGCATCAGATCACTGTACACGAATGAAACCTCAGGCTTTATTTGGATATGGCCAGATTTTGCTGCAACGTCCCTTTTCAGTTCCAGACCCGTGGGCACACTATCACATTGCATAGTTTCGTCATAATGCTTCCTAAGTCGTCTATGATCAGACAGTTCCTCAGCCCTTCCTTGCTTCTCACATGACTGACAATTTTGAAGAATATTATTTCATAGCACAGCCCCCAATTTATATTTTTGTCTTTTCTCACTTGCTAGGCTTGAGCTGGATTTTGGAAAGCATCGCACAGAAGTTTGTTAACCGTCACTGTGGGGGATTCTTGCCAGCCACATGACATCGTGAAGGTGTTAACCTGTCACCTGACTCAGCTGACATTTGCTCCAGTGTCTTTACATATTTGACTCACTTATCCTGAGCTTTTTTTGTTTTAATGTGTTTTGGGCTCTGCCTTGTTGCTGTCTTTTTAGAAAATAAGTTACAAAATTTGCATCTTTTTTTCCTGCTTACTTCTCTGACCCCAGAACAGTGTGAAATACAGTAGACATTCAATAAATATTTATTCAATGCAGGAGATTTTTAGTACCAACAATTCATGATATTCAATAAAATTTCAAATGGTTTACATTAGTTTAGGATTCAGGGGATATAGCTGTTTGATAATTGCTCCAACATTTCAGTGAAATTGTGTTAAACCAAAACCAAAATCAAAGAATAACACTCTGAGCTCCCAAACACCAATGAGAATATTGTTAATGCAAATGGTGCATTTTAAGATGGAAAATGCAGAGGTTACATAGAAGTATTCTCAAACTATTTTAGTTGACAAAATAGTATATCTACATGTGTATGACAGGACATTTTAAAATACATATGCATTATTGAGTGCTAAACCAAGATGCCATGTAGATCACTTCACATTGTTAATGGTGAGAACACTTAAAATCCCTCAACAATCTTCAAGTATATAATATTGATATTAAAGTCGTTGTGATATAACGTGAATTTACCTGATGTGTTCCTCCTGTCTAGCTGAGTTTTTATGACGTCTGAGCCATCTCTCCTTTGCCTTCTGCCTCTGTTACTCTCAATTTTGAGGTCCACGCAGTATTTAAAGAAAAACAGTATTGGGTGATTCCATCTGTACCCTACATATGTTGGAAACCAAATATGTGCCTACGACTTGATCTGGATTCCTGCAGCTTCATTTCTTGACTCTCCCACTTCTAGGCTGTGCTCTTGGTACAGACAAGCAATTGTCTGGCCTTAGTGCAATGGTTCTCAACCTGTGGGTCGCGACCCCATTGGAGGGTCACATATCAGATATTTACATTAGGATTCATAAAGACAACAAATTACAGTTATGAAGTGGCAATGAGAATAATGTTACTGTTGGGGGTCACCACAACATGAGGAGCTGTACTAGAGGGTCACAGAATTTGGAAGGTTGAGAATCACTGCCTTAGGGTGTTGGACTTTGTTCTTCTGGCTGCCATTCCTAAGCTTGTTTTCTTTGCTTGGAACACTCTAACCTTTTTCTTGAATACCACACCTCTTTTCCCATTTCTTCCCAGGACTAGCACCTACTCATATGAAGAGCACCTCCTCCAGGAAGCCCTCCTTTAAATGCCCGTACAGGGTCAGATGCCCCTGAGCATGTCAGTAGGGCCCACACTTGCTCTTCTCAAAGCTGTTGTCAGCTGCACTATGACTGTGGATTCACTTGCCTGTAACCACCATCAGGTGGGAAGCGTGTTCATCTTTTTATCCTTTGTTGAACAAGTGACTGGCTTAACCCGAAGATCAAGAATGCCATCTGTTGCACCAAAAACCCGATGTAGAATGATATATTACCATGACATTAACAGCACATAAGCAATAACTAATTGTGTGCATTGTTTAGATTAAAAGCAATCGTCTCACTGTGCGATCTGATGACAGCTTTTGTGTCATATACAATTTTATGCAACGTTTTATTACATAATGATAAAAGAGATTAGGGATTAAGACATGTACATAGTGAGATTGCCCTAACCAGACACCTTCATGTATAGTCATTTGATCTAATCTCTGGTGTTGGGAAGCTGTTTTTCCAGGCCCCTTTTTAATCACCACACTTAACAACTTCAGGGCAGAGCTGTTCATGTACCTGATCAATAAGTATCATTATAAGCAAACCAACAATGTGGACCAAAAAAATAGTAACTTTTTCCTACAAGACAATGTTTTTAACCTTGGTGACTTACATGTTAAATTCTTTGTCTAACAGTACCTGTGCTGATTTATGACTTCCAAAAAGCTACCATGTAGTTAGAGGCTAAATATTTGTGTTCCCTTCCAAAATGTCTACGTTTGAGCCTTACCATCACTATGATGGTGTGTGGAGATGGAACCTTTGGGAGGTACTCAGGCTTAGATTAGGTTATGAGATGTTGCTTTCATGGATGTTGCTTTTCAACTGATCATGGTTGGATCAGTTGGCTTAAAGAGAAAAAGGGTTTTCTCTCTCCACATAGCCATCAAAGAATGACTATTTGTGCATATAGTTTGAAGATAGTTGTTTACGAGTTAGAAAAGAATCAGTCACCAGAACCTGGCCGTGCCAGCACCCTGGTCTTGGATTTCCAGCCACAGAACTTTGAGAAATGAGTATCTTCTGCTTAAGTATCATTGTTTGGTTATAACAGTGTGCTGGTTAGTTTTCATCAACTGGAGTCACCTGGGAAGATGGAATCTCAGTTGAAAAATTGTCTCTGTCTGACTGGCCTGTGAACATGTTTGTAGCGCATTTATTTATTGATTAGTGATTGGAAGGCCCAGTCCACTGTGGGTCCTGGAATCTTGGACAATGCTTCTGGTTTGAAAAAAAAAAAAAAAAAGCATGCTGAGAAAGCCATGGAGAGCAAGCCAGTAAGCAGCATTCCTCTGTGGTTTCTGCTCCTGCCTTGAGGTCCTGCCACAGCTTCACTCCGTGATAGACTGTGATGTGCATGTGTAAGCTAAGTAAACCTTCTCTTCCTCAGGTTGCTTTTGGTCTTGGTATATTACCATAGCAACGGAAAAGCAAACTATACAACAAGCAGCCTGAGCCATCAAGGTCTAGCTCAGGTGTTCTTCAGAGTGCTAAAAATGTCCAAGGGGTCTTGCAAGTTTTCTGGAAAAATGCAGACATCGGAATGATGAAAAAAGGTGTAGACACGGAAGACACCCACAGTATCCTGGGAAGATTTCATTCACTTGACTGTTCTATCGTTTATCATGTTTGCCCTCATTTGTAATTCCCTGGTGTAGCAACAGGTCAATAGGCGCAGTGTTGAAACGCTTGAGAGGTTTTCACAAGGCTCATTTAAGAGTGTGTGCTAGGCCTGGTGACTCAAGGTTGTAATCCTATCCCTCAACAGTAGATGTAGGCCCGTGAATTGAGGGTAGCCTAGACTATATAGTGACACACTGTCTAACCTCTCTCTCTTTCCCTCTCCGCACACACACACACACACACACACACACACACACACACACATACACACACACACACACACACACACACACACACACACACACACACGAACACACAGACATGCACACAGACACACATGTACACAGGTATATAAATTTTATTATTTATTTATTTATTATATTTTATATAAATATAAACTTAAAAACCCATTTTAACTTGAATTAATAGAATTATGTCATTTTTTATGTCAATACTATAAAAGTTATCTAGATGAAAAAGAAATGGTAAAAGGAATATAATAAGGTCCATTTCTTGCACACTTTTCATACTTTGATTCTACCACCACCTAAAAAACATATGCTTTACTATATCTTTCAAGCAATCTTGAACATTCACGCTTAGATAGTATTCTGAACATTTTGAAGCCCACTGGTAGTCCAAAGGAGCTCAGGAGAGGTTTAATGTATACATTAAATTTGGTCCAAGTTTTAAAACTGAAAATGAAATGTAGTTCTAAGCCAACTATTGATCTCCGTTTTTAAAAATGAAAGCCAGAGGCAGACATCTTCAGCTACTTCTCCTCAAATTGCAATTTATAACCCAGGAAGACACAAGCATCAGGGCTGCTTATTTAACTCAGTATATGAAATCATTCACTCTCAGATATTACTTACTTGATACCAGGGGCCTCAAAACATAAGGGAGTGTACTCGTAATTAGCTGGAATATTACTGTAACTGTACCCAGCAGGAGAAGCTGGGTGAAGTATGCTTTTTCCAAGTTCGTTGTCCTTAGACAGCAAACATTCATTTTCTCCTGTGTTCATGCCTCATGCTCATTGACAGCGAGCTCTGCTTAATCCCTCAAGGCCGCAGAGTCAAAAGGAAGGAAAAGAAAACTTGGTAAAGGATGTGCTAGCTTTTAACACTGCCAGGCATAAGTTGCACGTGTTCTGTCTCTTCACATTTATTTTATTGTCAAAATCAAGAAAAACGACCACACTTTAGTTTAAAAGTAAAGAGGGGTGGAAATGGAATTCTATGATGTGTCCAGAGCAACAACAGGAATATATTTGCAAACAGTTCTGATGACTAACTCCAAATTTGGCTGCCATGTGCTCCCGAGAACCCCACACCCCACAGTTGTCCATGTTTCTGATATGTATATATCTATGTGCCTGTGTGTCTGTGTTTATATGCAAACATATGGCATTACAGCAATCACAGAAAATGCAAATTATATTCATTAGAACACAGTTATCTGGTTTAGAAATTTGAATACATGGCTGTAAAAGATAGTGTGTCAGTTATAAACTTTTATAATAATGCCTATTTCTATCAAATATTAGGAGATAAATCGCAGACTCTGGCACCTTGCTGCAGAGCATAGGGAACACAGTGGGTAGCAGGTTGAAGTGGGGCCCTGGAGAGCCTTAGCTTTGACTAGGCAAAGACTGCAATAATAATAAGATGTGAGATCTCCAGGACAACCAGAAAATCCTGATCCAAGGAAGCAGGAACTCTGCAGATGTAAGACAGAGTTAGCCCCATCAGCTATGGCAGACTAGTCCAGGGAGCTGGGCGGTAAGAGGTCTTTGAAGTAGGCACTGGGTGCTGGTGGTGATGGCGATGGTCTTTAGCTGTACATCCACTAAAAACTGCAGTGTTCCTCAAGTTCAAAGTCATAATTCTACATGTCATCCTCTCCCAAGGTTCTCACCCACCCTGCTTTTTCTATTTTAATTTTGGGCACCCGGCCAGCAAAGCTAGAAAGCTGAGAATAATTGCATGCGCCTAGAACACCCACATCCTCTCAACTTCATGCAGATTTCTGTTCCTACATATCTCTAAGATCCTTCTTTGCCATCCATCTGTACCTCACAGCCATTCAGGGTCTTGCCAGCACTTGCCGGGCTATCTATTAGCTCTAAGCTGGTCACTTGGCCTCTGATCTTCTTCTATTGAATCCGTATATGTCAAATACCTATGGCTGCATAATAAGTAATCTTGAAATGTTGAAAATTAAAGCAATAGTAAGTGCTTACAACTACCTTCTTTTCCTTTGGGCCAGGAATGCAGGGGACATTTGGTTATATGTTGATATCATAGTCTTTTAATATTGCTTATGTCAAAGGGATTTGCCTGGGCTCCACTTTCAAGGTGATTCTGTCACTTGGCTTGTATACTAGTGTGTACTGAAACACAGAGGTCCCCATTCTTCCCTGATGGCCTTTTCCACAAAGTAGCTTACATGAAGCCAGCCATGACGGTGCACACCTTTAATCTCAGCAGGTAAGAATCAGTCAGGTGAATCTCTGAGTTTGAAGTCATCATGGTCTACATATTGAGTTCCAGGCCAGTCAGAGCTACACAGTGAGATCCTGTCTCCATATCTCTGCCCCCAAACAATACTAAAATAAACAAAAAAAACATTTTCAATACAGAATGGGTTTATGTGATCTCAAGTTCCAGTAGCTTAATTCCTACCAGGACGATATTCAAAGTTGCCAAGGCAGAGGCTGCAATTTCTTTTATATCCTAATTTTGAGAGTCACTGGTTAGTACCTAGAGAGTACTGTGTTGATTATGCAGTCTGCTGAAGAGAGGGCACTATGTAAGGAATGAATAGTGAAAGACCAACACCATCTGTACTTAGATCAGCTTGATCCCCTATACACTGACCTGACTATTTAAAGGGTCACAGTGACTGTATGGTTTGGATAGAAAGATGGAGAATGTGACGGTATGGCAGTATTACAGAGAATGATGGGAGAAGAAGGAGTAGATCACCCTGTATAGCAGGAAGACCTGTTAAATGACACCAGGGCTCAGCTAAAGAGCTCTTAACCTTCTAGATGTGGAATCAGAGGCAGAGTTTGGGTGTGACGCAATGCTCAATTTTTATTTACGTTTTCCAGACTAGGTGTCACTATGTAACCCAGGCCAGCACGCTCCCGCCTTAGCTGGGTGTTGGGATTACAGGCGGGCACCACCATGTTTGGCTCAGTGTTAGAACTTTGACAGTAACACACAACGTAAGAGGAGGAGTGATTGCCTGGGAGCTGGCTTGCTGGGCACAAGTTCAAGTCACGGACAACTCATAGGCCAGTCTGGGTAGAAATTAAGTGACTTTGGAGAAGAAACTGATTGTCAGGAGAAAATGGAGAAAAAGGGGGAACCTACCATTAACATAAATTTTTTCTGCTCAAGAACTTTTGGGGGATATATTCAAGCCATCGTTGGGTCCCGAGCTTCAAATGGCAGGAGAGAGGAACTGCTTCTGATCTCAGAAGGTCCTAGAACGTTAGGGAGCTGAAGAGATTTTTAATTAATGGTTAAGGAGTGTGGGTTCAAATAGGAATATGGCCTGTCTTCCAGGTAATGATAGTATATTAATATTTGTTTCTTAGTCTTGATAAACGAGAGTTTATAAAATTTTACATTAGAGGCAGCTGGCTAAAGGGTGCATTGGGCCATCTGTCTCTTCTCTGAAAATTTCTGAACTATCATTTCACAATGAAAAGTTAGGGGCTGGGAATAGATGCAGCTTAGCTTGTATATTCAAGGCCTTGGGTTCAACCCTCAGTACTACTAAAACCAATTAATCAATAGCTATTAAGAGAAAAAATACAAAATGCAATGTCAGGGGCTCTGAGTATACAGGATGAGTTAAGTGGGAGTGATTTTCCTAAATGATCCGCAGCCGGAGACATGCCATTCGAATTTCTTTGGAAAGCGGGCACAGAAAGCTGATTCGGTGACCTTCACAGAACGTGGCAGCCAAGCTCCCTGAGAATGACATCTTCCTGCCTCTGGGGGTGACTGCCAAGTCAAGTTTCCAGCTCTTGGGACCATTGGTACTGTGGGCAAAAGCTGCCCGTTGGCTAGATGAATAAAAGTTACTGTGGGAACTGGAGTGCAGAGTCTGCTTGTTATTTATCTATTCGTTCGTGTTGTCCAGGAACTCAAGTTCATCCATCAGGGCCTTTACTCACTCCAGAAAGATAAACAAATGACTATGGTGCCATTCATCAATATTTAGAGAAAGAATTGAGAAGAATTCACACAGGGAATTAAATTTTGCTGAGGAAGTAAAAGATATGTCTTCATTTTTATAAGGCTCCAGTATTCTTCATAAAGCTCTCTAATAAACTCTTATTTCTCATTTAAAGGAGAAACCATACAACTCTGTTTAGAAATCTCTTCCCCAAACAATCTCCTTACTCTTTAATGAGAAATGAAGGCAGTCATAAGGACCATTCATGGAGTTCTTGAATGGCCTGGCATTACAGTAAACAATTGGGAACATTATTTTATTCACTTTCCCCCAGCAGCCTCTACAGCTATTAGCTGTTTTACAAGTCAAGAAAATGAGACTCAGAAAAGTTATGTATCTTGTGGCCATGGCCAAAATATTGAGGAGCCAAGGTCTGATTTCCAAGCTTTCAACTCTAAAAACGGTTTTCTACCAAAGTGCAATTTGTATACAATGTGATTCACTGTCTTCATGCACAGCTCTGTGAGTTTTAGATAGTGCTTACAGTAGGGTATTCACCACCACAGTGCAGATGTGAGGTCGTTCTGAGGCTCAAAAATGTTCTTTCATGGTCCTTTGTGCTCAGCCCCTGACACCACTGCTCAGATTTCTTGGCCCAAATACGACATAAAAATCATAAAGTATGTGTGGAGTCTGTCTCATTTCAGTCCTAGAGGGCATGGGGGAGCTTCATCCATAGCATAGTGTGCATCAGCAATTTTTCTTTCCCATCCTCAGCCGCAGTCCGTTGTGCCGTGCGTCACAGAGGATGGTGACAGTCACTAAATAAAAAATGTGTGGGTTATTTCTAGCTTCAAGCAGAGCTGCTGCTGCTGCTCTCTCTCTCTCTGTGTGTGTGTGTGTGTGTGTGTGTGTGTGTGTGTGTGTGTGTGTGTGTGCGTGCTTGCATGCAAACATAGTTTTTATTACTCCCGGGTCAGATTAGGAGTCTGGTTTTATATGGAAAGGAGACATTTGACTTTATAAGAAGTCCTGAACTTGAGAATGCTTTAGTGACTTGAGCCATTTTCCTATAACTGTTCTGGGAGGGGCTAATCGGGGAAGTTAAAGGCAGAGAGACAGAAGGCTGAACTCTGTAATCTGGTTACAAATCTTGTATCTTGTTGTATAGGCTTATATGGCTATATATAGGTTATATGGCTAAAAATCCTATATCTTATCTGGACTTTCAGCTAAAGGATAATCGGCAGAATGAACAGGGCATAGGAAAGGTCGTTTCGGCAGGACAGGTCCCTTCACGGCACATTCAACAAGATACGTGTTGACAGCTGTCCTCTCTCCGCCCGTGTTCCCTTCCTGTCATTGCAGAAAGTTAGGAAGAAATAGCAAATTGGGGATGATGAGCAAACAATCCAAAGTAAACCAGAAAGAAGACAACCATGAAGATCTACTTAAAGAGTAGGGCAAAGATCTGTGTGAGCCATGAATATAAAATGATTCATTTTAAAAACCTAGGAAAATAAAATAACCAACAAGAAAGAAAATTATCCATTTAAGAATTCAGCAAGCACACACTGCCTGCCGTTTTAAGTACAATACAAAACCCTGCATGCGGTTTTCAAGAACTAGACTGCTTTTACTGCATTAGAGTCATGGATGAGACTGTGCTTACTGTACCCCCATTAATTCAAAGTAATCAGTGCCTTGCTGGCTGCACTTTCTCCAGGACTTGAGGTACACTGCAGGTACTCCTTTCTCAGACCCTACCGGGCTGGAACAGAAGGAATCCTGTTGTCTTCTGGTAGACTCTCCACTCTGAGGATTTCTCCTGATCGAGATAGCATGAGGTCTCCACCTAGCGCTTGTCCAGCTGGGCTGAGCACCCACCCCATCCCATGAGGATCCTTTATACTTTCAAATGCACCCGGGAATGTAGATACACAATGCCAGCCAGAACACCCTTCCCTCCAGAGTCTCAGTTGAAGACTATGGAACCCTGTGGACTTCTGATTCAGGTAAGTGGAACCACCTGGTTCTTGGTGATGAGATGCAGAGTCGGCTCAAGTCAAGACCGCTAACACTGAATCTCGAGGGAAACAAGGAGTAGGGATCACAGTGGTACTGAGCACAGTGGAGACGAGAGCTGGAGCTTTGTTGGGTTAGAGCCAACTCTAGACACCCATTGAGTCTGTGGATCTAGAATCTTATTCATTTCCCATGCCTATTCCGATTACCTTGCTGGTTGACTACTTTCTCATTGATTAACATCATCCTCTGGTCATTTTATTTATAGTACCACTCCACAAGTCAGAAGTTGCTAGCCAGCTATCTTAGTTAGGGTTTCTATTTCTATGATGAAACGCCATGTCCAAAAAGCAAGTTGGGAAGGAAAGGGTTTGTTTGGCTTCAAAATTCCACATTCTCATCCATCACTGAAGGGACTCAGGACAGGAACTCAAACAGGGCTGGAACCTGGGGGCAGGGGCTGACACAGAGGCCATGGAGGGGTGCTGCTTACTGGCTTGCTCAACATGACTTGCTCAACCCTCTTTCTTATAGAACCCCAGACCACCATCCTAGGAATGGTACCATCCACAGTGGCCTGGGCCCTCTCCCATCAATAACTAATTAAGAAAATGCCCTACAACTAGAGATTGTGCAGGCATTTTCTTAATTGAAGTTCCCTCCTTTCCGATGACTTTAGCCTGTGACAAGCTGACATGAAACTATCCAGCAAACCAACCTAGAAGTGATTTTCATTTTATCCATACTCAGTCTAGTCTCCCTTAACTAAATGAAGGAGGTAAGGGAAGGACAGGAAGATGTGACACCAACTGTAGGTTCCCACCAACCACAAGGACTAAGAGCAGGTGATACAGAGCCTGTGGCCACGGGGCTGGGGAAATGATTCCAGCAATAAAGTGGTTGCCATACAAGCATGAAGGCCTGAGTTTGGACCAGCCGGACAGCGGGGTACGGGTCTACAATCTCAGTGCTGGGGAGGTAGAGACAGAATGATTCTGGAAGCTTGCTGACCAGGCAGTCTAGCTGAGGAAGTATGATAGGAGTTCAGTTAAGAGGCCCTCCCCCCCCCAAAAAAAAAGGTGGATAGAAAGATGTCTTAGGACTTAAGAGTATGGGGCCTTACTCAGGCTCCCATCATCCACTCAGCCATTTCTTTTTTTAAGGTCACTTTCTTTGCATGTGTCAGTTAAAGCTCTATCACTCTTTAAACACATTAAAAGTAAAGTAGAGAGCAGCAGAGGAAGAGGAAGGCACCCGCCACACACGGGCAAGCACACACATGTACATACACATGTGAGAACGTGCACACACATCATACGCACATAGCAACAACAAAGAGAGCCGATATAGCCAGTTAATGCAAGCGTATTAGTTCACTGTGCCTCAGTTTTTCCTTGCAAATAAATACACTGCCCCAGGAGTCACAGAGATGGTTAGCTTCTTCACAGCGAACATCACAGACTCACTGGATTGCCCGGACTATGCTGTTTAATGGCTGAGAGGCTTCGGCTTTTTCACTTATGAAATAATGCACTAAAAATATTACTGGCACTCACTACCCACTGATTATCTGTGAATTGCTTAGAATAGCTCCATTTAAACTCCCCTTGTTGCTATCCTTTCAGTGTTGGCCTGAAATTTAAATGAGATGAGATTAGTAAGAAGCCCTCTGTTGCTGAGAAGCAAGTAGAAATACAGGAGCTGCTTGCCCCCCTGCCGACTGGCAGCCTCCATTGGCTTTCAAAGGAGCCCACATTGGAGTACCTACTGTGTGCTCCCACTGTGCCCACCTGAAATCGAAGTGAAAGAAATGCAGACTCACTTGAAACATGTAGTTCTACCCCAGACAAGGACGACTGATGTTCATGGAATGAAATGGTGTGACAGCTTTGTTTTAATACAAGACTGCTTCACCTTTAAGACCTGGGTTTCGGGTTAAAAGATTACAGCTCTATGTTCAAGGACATAATCTGCCTTGCACCAGTTAATAGAGTGTGTTGTGGTGGTATTGTGTTCCCCAAAATATTGTGTACCCTAATAAACCTATCTGGGGTCAGAGAACAGAAAAGCCACTAAATACTTAGGATAGGCAGTGGTAAGACACGCCTTTAATCCTAGCATTCCAGAGGCAGAAATCCATCTGTTCAAGGATATAGCCAAACATGGTGACTCACGCCTTTAATCCCAGAAACCGAGCCTTTAATCCCAGGGAGTGATAGTAGAAAGCAGAAAGGTATATAAGGCGTGAGGACCAGAAACTAGAAGCATTTGGCTGGTTAAGCATTTGGCTGGTTAAGCTTTTAGGTTTTGAGCAGCACAGTTCAGCTGAGAGCCATTCGGATATGAGGACACAGAGGCTTCCAGTCTGAGGAAACAAGATCAGCTGAGAAGTTGGCCAGGTGAGGTTAGCTGTGGCTTGTTCTGTCTCTCTGATCTTCCAGTGTTCACCCCAATACCTGGCTCCAGGTTTGATTCTATTAATAAGACTCTTTAAGATTCCTGCTATATCGTGTCCACTTTGGCATGGTAATTTGAGTCCCAAACTTAGCAGATATGGATAAATTTCAGTGCACTGGCCAATCAGAGCTCACAGCATCTGCACACAGCATGAAATCAAGGTGAAGCTGGGGTGGCCTGGTGATTTCTAACTTCTTCACGTCTGATCAGTTAAATGTTAAAGAAACAGAATTTCTCTAGCCCCAGAAAGGTGGATGGAAAGATGTCTTAGAACTTAAGACTCAGGCTCCCATCATCCACTCAGCCATTTCTTTTTTTAAGGTCATTTTCTTTGCATATGTCAGTTAAAGCTCTATCACTCTTTAAACAAATTAAAAGTAAAGTAGAGAGCAGCAGAGGAAGAGGAAGGCACTCTCCACACACAGGTAAGCACACATGCGCACATACACATGTGAGAACGTGCATACACGTCGTACGCACATAGCAACAACAAAGAGAGCTGATAGCCAGTTAATACAAGCATATTAGTTCACTGTGCCTCAGTTTTTCCTTGCAAATAAATACACTGGCCCATGAGTCACAGCTTTTGAACCTAGGACCACAGCGTAGTTTAGAGGGCTGGTCTAGTAGGCTCCCTGGGAGACCTTCTTGGGATGGACTTGCTCAACATGTGACACCTAAAACAACCTGGTAAACCGGCAGTGTTCCCAGCATGAGAATCTCGAAATGTCTGCTATCCTGGTTCCTCTCTCCATGGAGGTCCGTTCCCTCACTGCCTGAAACCTGCCTTCTTAGACATTCTGCTACCAGTCTTGTGTAATTGTGTAACTGTGTGTAATTACACTGCTTGTGTAATTGTGCCCTTGCTCTCTGTCTAAAGGGCCTTCAGAGAAAACCGGCCAGGATGAGATTTTGTCTCAACCTCCCAGGCACGGTGTACTTCCTGGGGCAAGGTTGCTCCTATCCGGCAATGTCATGGTACCTTTCAAAAGCTGATGTCCTGAGACTCCTGTGGCTTTGGACCAGAGGGTTCTTCATCTAGTCACACAAGTTTTAGCCTTGACTTGTGACCTCTTAAGCCTTAACCTCCTTACCAGTCCTCTGCCCTCAATTTGTGCATCCCCAAAAGGGAGTCAGAGTTGAGTCTGACCTAGGAGTACTAGGTTCCCCTGTACCACAGGCGGCAGCTGCCCAGCATGGCAGAAAGGGCAGTGTGAGGATCCACCCACCTTCGAGAACCTCATCCTAGGTTTGTGGTTTTCACCAATATTTGCATCTCTCTGTTTTTAATCTATATTTGGACCCCCAACTCTGTCTCTTCTCCACACAGTTAATAATAAGCCACTTTCAGGGCCAATCTCTCAGTCAGGGTTTTTAGTGAAGGCTGGTAAGGTAGACGTAGTGCCTTGGAAACTACCAGACTGGTTTTTTTTTGTTTGTTTGTTTGTTTGTTTTCTAAAAAGTTAGACAGGAAAGGACTCTTTCCCCCGCTGGAAATTTTGATTTATAGCTTGATTTATTAGATTATTTCAGAGTTTGAAGTATACTATAAACCACACAGGTTCCTCAGTGCCCAGATTGATTTCCTATGAAGAAGGAGAAAATTTGGTATTGCAAGACCAGCTAAGCTTCACAAAATAAATTGTAAGTTGTCCAACTTTGATTTACTTAAGCATAGAAAAGTGCTACATGAATTTTTTAAAAAAATAACCTCCAAACAGAAAAATATGACAAGAACAAAAATATTCAGAGGGAAAGGAGAAACATAGACTTTTCATTACTTTAAATTCTCGAAAGAAGGTGGAGGTTTACTAACCCACGAAGGAGCCCCCACTGAAGGTAAACTGGGCTCATTTAAACGCAAAACAAACCCTTCTCCCATCTAGCTATAAAAAGCCATACTGTGCAGTAGGTGTCTATAATTTAGATATGTTTGAGTATGTTCCCCAAAGAGTCATGTAATAGTTTTTACCCATTGTGATAGTTTGTCTCTTTAAGAGCAAGGCTTAGTGGAAGGTGACTAGGTCATAGGAGCAGCACCTTTGAAAGGGATGAAGGCAGTTCTCCTAAGAGTGAGTTGCTGATGAGACCACCTCTTGTCCTTGATCTCTTATGCCCACAGGCACGTTTTGTTTTCAGTTCTTTGTTGTGACACAGTTGGAGTACGGTGTCCCTCCCTAGAAACATTATTGTTCTGTTGGGACATTGTGGCCCCAGAATTGGGTCAAACATCTTTTCTTTATACAACACCTCTCCTAGAGTATTCCTGTTGTAGCAATACAAAATGCACTAAGACACCCCCTTGACTTGATATGTTTCACGAGGTCAATAAGTCAGACTGACCGAAGGCAGCCAAATCATAGGTGGTAGATGACTTCTACATTTGTCCCTGTGGGCATCTTGGCTCATAGTCACCAACATGGCTCATCGGAAACCCAAATAGCACTGTCTGCGTATTTCAGCCTTCTGGGTCCTTCCATTCCCTGTTTGGGTGGGCCATGGGCTCTCTGTGTTGACTCTAGGACCGAAAGAAAGCAACTGCCTGTGCTGCTGTGCTGGGCCTGACCTCACAGCTGTTTACTCATGGGGCTGGCTCGGCACGACTCCAGCCTCCTCTTGCTTGTTTGCATGGGCTGGTCCAGAACGTCCTTTTTGGCAAGAACATTACTCATGCTTTTCATCCCCTGACATAAACTCTGCCAGTGCAGTGACCAGTTTTATGAGTTGGTACTGAATACTCCCTTCACATTTTAGTCCAAGCCCTCTAGTCTCCTGTACCTTTTATTACAGAACCCTTTATTTATTGTATTTATTTATTTCAGTTGTAAATCTGCATTCTTTCCCATCTCTTACTTGGCCAAAACCAGAACTGAAAGCTAGGTTTTTGCAGTGAAGTTAAGAAGAGCAGATTTCATTTTAATAATCCATGACTTGCTGGAGAGAAAGAGGAGGAGGTTGGGCGGGGGCAGGGGGGGGTGGCGGGGGGAGATTAGGTGTATCGAGCACTTTTCTCCTTAGAGGAGTTGACAAGCATCAGAGATGATCTTGGCATGAGGACATCTAACAACACATTCCCTCCATCTTCCAAGACAGTGTAGTTGGATGATTTATGGTCTAGCATCACCTCCTTCTTTAGGAGTAAATAAGAGGCATTTTGAATGCCTGAAGCCAGATGAATTTGATCTTAGAGTGAGGCGTCTTGAAAAGCAGAAAGGCAAAGATGATGTCTGGTTACTGCAGAGCTGTGGAACTTCTGCTTTGCAGTCCCTAAAACTGCTGTGCATGGACTCTGTGTACCCCCTCCCTGAGCCCTGGCAGGAGGCTCGGGTTAGGAGTTCAGACACTGAATGTTTTCCCAAGGGATAAATACACTCGAGTCAACATCTGAGCATTCAGCTGGGCAACACAGGAAGAGTAACTTAGAGCTGGTTCCCCTGTGGGAGAAATGGTTACGTGAAGTATCAGCTCAGCGAATTCAATTCAGTTATAGCCTATCTACTCATTGAATTTTCATTCCAGCTTTTAAAATGAAAAGTTGGCGATAGGAAGTGACCTGGGAATTTCTGTGATAAAATGTTAATATAGAAATCAGAATGGCTGATTTCTGCAGCACCATAACTTTAGCCAGTGCGAAGGAACATGGGAGAAAAGGAAAGAAATGAGAGAGGGAAGATGGGCGGGAGTTCCCCTTTCTCATCTTTTTGTTACTTGTAATACACACACATTATCTTTTAAGTACAGTCTAGTCTTTATGGTTTTTTTTTCAGGGCTCAGGACCAAACCCAGGGCCTTGCGCTTGCTAGGCAAGCGCTCTACCACTGAGCTAAATCCCTAACCCCGTCTTCATGGTTTTTGTCACTAATGTTTTATTTGTTATAATTAATGCTACACACTTGATATAATGGCAGAGCCTCCAGGGAAGATTGTAGCCAGACACTTTTCTTTGTCCTGTCCCTGGTCCCTCGGTCCTCCAGTCACTTTTAAAATAATCACTCAGAGGCTTAATATTGATTACAAACTGTTTTGGTCTATGGCTCAGGCTCATTGCTAGCTAGCTCTTACATCTTAAATTAACCCATTTCTATTCATCTATATTTTGCCATGTGGCCTTGGCGTTACCGGTCTGCTGGCATCTTATTCCTTGCGTGGTTGGATAACATCATCCTTACTCCATCCTTCTGTCTGTCTCTTTGCTTGGATTTCCCGCCTGGCTGTAATCTGCCTTGCCATAGGCCAAAGCAGCTTCTTTATTAACCAATGCTAGCAACACATATTCACAGTGTACAGAAGAACCATCCACCAGCAGGGGATGAATTTATAATATCAGCGCTTCAGACACTCCAAGAATTTCTAAGCAAACCTCCAGAGCACAAGAATAACACCAGAAATACCGCATTCAAAGTTCCTGGGGAAACAACAAACAAAAGAGTCTTTTTCAGTTTTTTTTAGCACATAATGATTTTTTAAATGTAATTTTTTTTTAGTAGGTAATGATTTACAGAAAAAGTAAGAAGGTAATGTAACTTCTTTATGCCCTATATCCAGCATCCTCTAAAGTATTAACATCATACATTAATATAGTTAATTTGTTTAAATGAACAAACCAATATGTATGAATTATTATTTACTAAAGTATATTTTTAATCTATGTTTCCTTATCTTTAAATCAATGGCCCCTCTCTACCTCCAAGCTGCATCAATCCAGATATCATGTGTATTTAGTTGTCTCCTCAGGCTGCTCATAACTGTGATGGTTTCTCAGACTTCTCTTGTTTTAAACCCTGGCTATCTGAAGGAATACTTGTTAGACAGTTTTTCTTCTTGAACAATATGTCCCAACATCAAATTTTCTGCTTAAGTTGAGAGTGGGTGGGCTATGGGTCTTTGGAGGAAAATTACAGAGATAAAGGATTATTCTCACTCATTTCTTCCCATGCACACTGTAAACATGAATGAATGTTAAATAGTGAGTGTTGACCTGATCTCCTGGGGAGGCAAGAGATGTCTTTTTAGGCAGTTCTTGAGTATCTACCTGAGGAAAAAAGAATTTTTAAAAATGAGGTCAAAAGTCTATAAGCAGTAAGTCCTTAACACGTGGCTAGCAGAAGTTATTAAGGAAACTTCATTATTCTCTGTTTCTTTTTCTTCTTCCTATCTACCCATCTGCCTCAGCTCTCTGCTCCTTCTACTATGCCTTTCTTTATATTTTAGTGAAATGATACTTATGCATCAGTGTAAATTCACATCATCTCAGAGATGAACATGCCATTTGCCCCCCAGAACCACCCGGAGGCTCTGATGCTGAGACATGTGTGGCAAAGATCATAAGCTTGGGTTTTTAATGTGAAGATGGATGTGCATAAAAAAAAGTATCGTTCCATCATACTGACAAGATAGATAAGTCCCATGGAGGTGACAGATCAAACTGAGCTGTAAGTGAGGAGGGCCAGCAGGATATGGGCCTCAGGGAGCAAGGTCACACTGGAGAGCAAGTGTTTCTAACAGCCCCCAGTTTCCTACTGGGATTGCTCTTTCCTATATCAGACCCATTCCAGCCACTTCATAAAAACTTGTTGAGTGCATAACTAAAAATTTAATAAAGGTCTGAGAGCAAATCAAAAACAGTCTTCCGATCAAAACATCACACTTTACCCCATAACTATGCATAATTATAATTTGTGAATTAAAAAATGAATTTATAAATATGTACAGACATAGTCAGTCTGACTTCCAGCATTCCTTGAGACTATGGCCCATCCATGATCTCTGCTTTTTAAAGTCTTGAGCTGCGTTTCCACTTGAGATATTAGACAAGCCTGACCTCAGGACCACTTCACAGGCTTGTCCTTACCTACCCAGGGGCTGGCATACAGAAAAGAGTTGAGCCAACTACAACTTTCCTCTGCAAGGCTGGGCTGAGAAATGAGGAATAAGTTACCAAGAAGCAATTTTACTGGAATTGTCAGATTGCCACAGGTCCAAATAAGCCACAGCCGTGTGCAAGAGCTTATGAGGTGGTACAGCAAAGAAAGGCCAGATCGGTCAGGAAAGACGTCCTTGAGGGAGATTGTCAGAGAGGCCACACAAGAAACATAAAGGAGACCAAGAAAGAAAGACCTGGGACTAGGAGAATGATGGGGCCTTAGGACTTTGATCCATTTGGGTTTGTGTGACTAGCTTCAGATAATACTTGCCTCAGTTTCCAAAAGTAGAGTTGATCTCTATTCCTTAGGGCTCACAGAGCTTTATCTAAAACAGCTGTTGTAAGTCCCCAGCTACTCGGCCTCCTATGCTTTTCAAATTCAAACAGTGTCCTTTGCAAAAATGAATATTTGCAAAATATCTTCGAAAAACAGACGAGATGCGGCACTGGAAAGACGGGCAAGCTGGAAGCCAGGGTAACAGTGTGTAGACAGGCGTCTGCCCCACACCCATGTCCATCCATGAGGGCATCAGTGATGCGACAGTCTTCTTGAGAAATAAGAACATCACATTCCTTTTATAACTTTGCAGAGACATTACCTGAGAATGTGTCTTGCTGGAAGGCACTGGGAGAGAACAGCTGCCAGCAGTGCTGTCCACCTTTGAACCCTGGGAGCTACAGTAAGGACCAGCCTGGCAAACACATGCCTTTTGGCGCAATAGCAGGATGCCTGCCACGGGAGAGACCAACCACTTTCTGATTAGATTTAAGGCCCACACCAGAGGACAGAACTCATGCCTGGCACTGTTAACCTGTGGCTGGGGAGATCAGGTGGGAGAACCCATGGCTTTTATTTTAGTCAACAGACCCAGTGGCAAACTGCCTCCTAAACACTTGTCTGTATATCAGTAGGTTAGGGTAGTTCTCAACTCTCATCAGAAAAGCTGCTTTTTTTTTTTTGCAGTGGATGACAATTAATTAATAAAGAGATTAATAATTAATTAATAAAGAGACAGATTAATGTAGCCGGTCAGAGGGCAGAGAGTGAGTGAGTGAGCGAGTGTGGAGAACTCAGCCTTAAATGGGACAAGTGGGATATCTGTTACACACACACACACACACACACACACACACACACACACACACACACACACAGGCATGGCTCAGGGAACATTGTGGAAGAAGGAACATTATGTTAGGGCCAGAGGTTGAGAGGACCACTTGAAACAGTGTCTTCTAGTCATGAGTGAGCAGTTGAACTTCTGAACTCATAGCAGTGGTTGACTGTGTAAGTTCAAGCTTAAATGTCCAGCACAGACGGGGGAGAGTCAGTTTTCTTCACTGGTGTGGCCTCTGGGAGGATGCCCACGCTCCAGTGGAGGGTCCTGTATCCGTGTGCATGTAGAAAGTACTGGTTGGACTCCCTGGGATATAAGGAGAAGACAGTTGAGAAAAGGACAAGGCAGGGGGCATCTAGGAGGAGCTGGAGAGGGAAGGGGTGGTAGAAAAAAACATGCCAGAGGTAGAGTGTTATACATAGCAACAGAGTAATAAAACATTAATTGAAAGTTGTTAGCTATTCAGGCCAACAACCCAAAACATAAATATTTCAGTAATTATGCTTCCCTTGAATACAGTCTTTGCTTCTCTTGCATAGTAATCTGTCCCTTTTCAAGTACATTTATTCAAACTTTCTTGAATTTAACTTTCTAACTTGAAAAGTGTTTTTTTAAAAACTTTCTTTTTATTTATTCTTTGTGTATTCACATTGTGCATCTCAATTCCATTCATTTTCCATCCCGTCATAAACCAGGGAAATGTTTTTTAAATGAACTTATTTTTCTAAAAAAAAAAAAAAACATTAATTATAGAGTCCCCTGAATACCCATTCTTCTGTTTTACAGCATCTTTTAATTTTATGATTAGAAATAATACAGTTCTACAGAGTAAACCACCAATAAGAAAGTAGTCATTGCAATGTAAAAATCTCAACTTGTCAGCATTTCACAAGATTCTATTTTGTGTCAACGTAATGGCTGTAGATATAGTTTGTTGGTCTCAGTGACCACTCACCAACTCACGATATGTTACAAAGGTATAGTTTATTTTAAAATTGACGATAGCTGAAAATTTCCCGTGTATAAAAACATCTGCTTCAGTCAGAGAAGACAGAGCTCAATCTCCCCAGGGCGCTTTCTCAGAGATGCCACATGGTTTGTCTTTGTGAAAGTATAACAAACATTGATTAAGTTCCTGCTTTTTCTGATGTTTATTCTGCTATTAATAAAGTTTGCAGTTCATTCCGGGTAAAGGAAAAAAAACCTCAATTGTACCAGGAATGACCTGCTCACTAATGAAAAGGTATTCGGATATTATAAACAAAATTATTAAACCATAAGGAACGTAGAGTCCTCAAGTGAAAAAAAATATTTTAAAAGACTTCTACGTTCTGCTTGTTTCTTTGGGGTGGGTTTTTCATCTGTTCGGTAATTTTAAAAGTGTTTATGTTTTTTTATTATTTTTATGGGGGTCATACATATCTTGGCACACACATGGAGGTCGGACCCTTAGGGCTGGGTTCTCCACTTCTAGTGTGGGTTCTAGGGTTCCAGCTCTGCTCATCAGACTTCCATGGCAAGACGTTTCACCCACGGAGCCATCTCCTCTGCCATGGTGCTTTATTTTGTATTTTTAAAAGACAGCCTACCTATGTGGCCCAGGATGACTTCACGATCCTCCCTTCCTAACCTTCCAAATGTAAGAATAGGCATGCATTATCACACCCAGGAAAATGGGCATATATATACACACACACACATATGTATAGTAATTGAAAAAGTTTACCATTACTTGTTTCATTGATTTGTCTGACTTTGAGAAGATTTTATTAGGTCCTATTTTTGCCTAAAAAGGATAATTGGAATTTAATTTATATAATAAAATTGATGATATGGTCAAACGGAATCAGGATTTTTCTTAGTTAAGATCAACGACATGCCAGCAAATATTGTGCTAAATTTGATCAACACTGAAATCTATTTTTAGGCCTGGCTTGGTGATACATGCTTATAATCCCAGAATTTGAAAGGATGTTTGAAGCCATTCTGGACCTCATGGTGATACTTTGTCTTGTAAACACACACACACACACACACACACACACACACACACACACACACACCCTACACATATTCACATACACAAAAAGTAATGTGAGTTTGTGATACGTTTTAATTTTGAATAAAAGCTGATCAAAGACAAAACTAAGGTATGAAAAGATGGAGGGAGAAAATGGCAAAGGCAGATTATTGAATTTGTGACATTTCACTAACATTTGGGACCAATTTGACATTTTAACTATGGAAATCTCAGCTTACGGGTCTACCTAGAAGAGCAGAATAATTGCATTTTCACCAGGGTGACCTGGGTAGCTTGCAGTGCTGAGTGGAGCTTTCGCTGATGCTGAACACAAGAACACAGCACCAGCCAAGAGAGACAGTACTGGGTATGTGCATGTATCCAACATCAGAGCCTACAGCCATGACACAGTCGACACTTTCCCTGTATATTTAATGGTTCCTGATTGAGTGACCGTGAAAACAACCTGAGTTCTATTCCTTTGCTCCAGTAACAGGACCCACTAATAGCCTTAACCACTTGGATCCAGAGAATGCTTCTGTCTATTCTTGTACTGAAACTTAAAATGGGTTCACCCTATGGGGTGAACTAAGAATTGATTAGGGCTACACCAGTTGTTGGGCACTGAAACACTGAATGAATAGACTCACACCCTGGAGTTCCTTTCTTACAGTACGTAATCACATTGCCAATGAGAACTGCCCTCAGCTGTTATATCCGCTCAACCTGTTGGTATTTCTAGATATTATAATCTATGTTCATTTCATCGGTACTGTTTTCCTGGAAGGTGCTGGCGGGTTCAGAGCAAGTGTCCTCATTTTCTCGGAAGCTGTTCACAGTGCGCCATGAGATGTTAGCCCTCAGGATGCTTCAGCGAACACTGGTCATTGAGAAACAGTCAAGTGAATCTGAGAATCAATAATTTCCTCTCTCTCCTTCCATCACTCCCTCCCTGCTTTCCTTCCTTCTCAAATCAAGAGGTTTTTTTTTTCTCTTCTTACTTTTCAGAAAATGCATTGTTGATGGTTCTTGAATGAAGAACTGCTTTTCTATTTCTCCACTAAATTTTTCTAGCCTTTCTTCCAATTAGACCAAAGCTTAGGAAACTTTATTTTGCACACAGAGATCTTGCATTTTCTTCTGATGGTTACTTCTTAGACTCTCCCATCAGAGTGTACCCAAGCCACAGAAGAAGGCCATGAACACAAACCCAGAACCCCCAGACTCAGCCTAAGGCATAAAGCTACCTGTTAGTGACATCCTTTTGGATATGTCCTGATTCAGCTTTACTATTTTTTGTCCTGCATAATAGATGCTCGCACTGCTTTAACTTCTTCCAAAGCTCCACATAAGCACAAATGCTCCCCAGAGGCATGCTTTCTACCTCTAGGAAGCTACAGGCTCCCCTTAAGGCACACACTTTGATTTGAGAAGTGGGAGCTAAAAATATCCAAAGACAAACTGTTCTGGATGTTTCAGAGAATAAGCTATTTCACTCTGACCCGAAAGCATTAATTGTATGTGATTTAATTATAAAAACAGAATTACCAAGTTTGTGACATCCCATGATGAAAGAATGATTGAGACAAACATGATTTATTTTTATAAGTTTCACTGAAAAGTTTCCTTTAAAATAATAATAATTTCAAAATATCATAAAAATGACTGCACGACCAAGGGTAGCCTCTGAGGCCGTGTTTAAGAGATTCCATTGCCACTGATCAGTCATGTGACCTATACATGTCACCAGCCCCACCACCACCCCAGTGTAAAATGGAAATAATACTACATATTTCACAGGGGTATGTAATGGTTAACTAGTGAACATAGTACTTAGTACGTACAATAAACTCAGTGGGCTTAAAGTTTACAAATGTAAATGAAGTTGAGATTGTCTTATTAAAGAATGGCATCCAAGTGGGGCCAGCTTGGTGGAATTCAGGTCCTGGAGGCACATGTAAGTGAGAACCAGGGAACTGGCCTGTTACCTTCTCTCCCTCCATCAAACTGTGACAACAGTTCACAGTCTGTTATCGCTGCTAACTCTCTGTCCCCAAAGATAAGCTGTGAAGCCACTGGAAAGAGGCCATCCATCATGACATCACTTGGTATAATTATTCTTTAGAAACTGGGTGTGAGGTGGAAGTGTGCAGGGCCAGGACTGTCAGGAAACAGCTGAGTGGGCTTTGTCTTTCTGGCGCTGTCCTGTCTCTGCATGTCATTGTTTCGGGGTATGGATTTTGGTTGCTGTCTGTTCCTGCATTCAAACTGGGAAACTAACCTTTCCGAAAAGTGATGATGAAGATGTTGTGAATGATGAGCTCAGGGACCACCACCTCTCAGTGGAACCACTAACCTTCACCCCATTACCTCGGCCCTTTAATGTTTCCTAGAGATAAACTGTGTGGATATTTTGCATTGTGTGGATAGCCTAGTAACCAAACATTAGGAGCTCATGTTTATTCTGTTTACGAGAAGCCCCGTTTTCAGCTGGACTGGTTCCCACTGCAGCCTGTGATGCTGATTCAGAACGGTAAAGGGCCTCCTTGATTGTAGCAACATGTAACAGAAACAAGTTTCATAAACAGAAGCAACTGTAGGTATTGTCCATAGGCAAGGACGAGAGAGCAAAGCTCTCTGGGATGTTTACACCCGGGGCCTCTAAAGAGAAATTTAAACATTGGGAATTCAAGGAGTCTTGTGCACAAGAGTGGGATTCCTGTCTGAGCAGATCACGGAGGTGACTCTGAGCCACTGGATGGTGACCTGCCTAAGGCCTGGGCACTCTTAAACCACAGGGCCTTCTCTGGGAGCCCCGGAGCACTGGCTCCCCTTTCAGTGGACTCAGGTGGTAGAGGCGTGGTTTATATAGAGACTGCATAGACAGGAGCTGGATGGCCCATCCATTGAAAAGACAATTGGGCAGTCTGTCCGCAAAGGGTCTATACTTACTGGCATTATCAAACTCATGAGTTAATTCAGAAGTTCGGCTGTTAGGCTTCTATTGTCCAAAGTTAAGGTACACGGGGCACAGCGAGAGAGAAGGAGTTGTTGAAAACAGAGCTTCTCCTATTAAGACTTACAGAATGAAGGGAGGCTATTTCAAGTTGGGGTTGGGGGCCCAATCGCTAGCACTGGGGGGATTGTGGCCCTCATTCCCAGGCAGACCTCCCTTCAAATCTTCACTCTGTTATTTAGTGTGTAACGCTTTTCTATCTCCTTCCATTCTTAGATTTGTCCTGGTAAAATGAGGACTTCCGTACGGCTGCAGTAGTGGTTTTGTTTGGGTGTTAATGTGCCGCAGGTTTCTGCAGGACAGATTTGAACGAACTGTATTTATGAATCAGCTGGTGAGCTAAGAGGATGGAGAGCTGGTGTGCTTTGTGGTGTTTCTACTGTGTCCATTTGTAAGCCTGCAGGGTACAGTCGCACTTGGTCTAACTCTTTAAAAATTAACTTGAAAAGCCTTTCTGAAGTCCTTCTCTGTGCCATAGTCTCTGCTAGGCATTGGTGAAGGGGTGGGAACAGAGAGGCCAGTCACACAGAGGAAGTTAAATAATTCAATGAATGTTCCTTGGGATTACATTTCCTATCTTGTCAGAGTTGTTCCCAAATGGGTAGAGGACAATCAATAAATATTTGTAATGAACCAATGAGGAATAAATTCATAATTAAGGTAGTTTCTATCCAGAAAGAAACACACAGGTCAGAAGAATCAGATGTGAGGACACAAATACCACCAGTAGAAAACAGGCAAGGAAGACCTGAACACCCATGTCTAATCCAAATGCTTCAATAGTCTAACCCAGTGTCTGAGGACTCTGAATCCTTCACACAGCTGTGTCCAGAAAGGGTCTGAATGAGATTTTCTGGAATATCAGATCAGCAAATCCTTAAAGATTGTTTCTATTTTAAACAATTATTGTTGTATGTTATATGTATAAATACTTTGCCTGCATGTTTTGTCTTTGCACAATGTATGTACCTGGTGTCCGCAGGGGACAGAAGAGGGTGTCAGATCCCCAGGAACTGGAGTAACAGGCAATTGTGAACCACCATGAGCTGGGAATGGAACCTGGCTCCTCTGGAAAAGCAGCCAGTGCTCTTAACTGCTGCCATCTCTTCAGGCCCTGTTTCTTACTTACTAATCCCAGTGCTAGGCAAACAAAACACAGCCGTTAATGATACTCGATGGGTGCTTGTGAAGAACTCATCTAGCCTTTAAATCATTACAGTAGGTTAGACCAGAAGAATAAGGCTTTTCTTTATATTTCAACCAGTGTGAACAAAATCACCTCACACATCAAAATATACTCAATGAGTGTAGCCAATAAAAACCAATTTCAACAATATATATGGTGCAAAGTGTGACTTATAAGTATACATAGAGTGCTGTGACTAATAACATCAAAATTATATGCTTCTGCATGTTAAATCATTGCAAACTATATTTAAGCCTCATTAAAAAGAGAAATTTATTTTCCCCTAAGAATTATTTTTTAATTTCCTAATTTATAATGTTTATATTCTTTGATAATTTCATATGACATACTTTAGTCATATTTACCCCACACACACACACACACACCCTCAACTATTCCCAGATCCACTCCTTGGGTATCTGTCCAAATTTGTCTCCTTTTTATTTTTAACTCATCCAGACCAATTTGTGCTGACTGAATGAATACCCTTGTGAATATGGAGTGTGGCCAGCTTACCAGGGGCTGCACTCTTGGAGAAAACTGATTCTCCCTCTTCCAGTAGCTACCAATGGCCGATAGCCCCACAGCTACTCGTGGGATTTTATGCCAGAGTCCCCCACCTCCTTGGTGGGATTTGGTCTGGCTTGGGTTTACACAGGTCTTGTGCCCTGCTATGTCCAAAGACTCTGTTCCCTTAGGGTCAGCCCCTGCCTCTGGCTTACACTCTTTCTGTCCACTCTGCCAAAATGACCCCGAGCCTTGAGAGGAGGGAGTAGTGTTAAGTCACACATAGAGTTGAGAATAATGAAGATGCCCACTCTTTGCACCTCGGCACATTGTGGGTCTTTGTGTCAATCAATTGCAAACAGAAGCCTCTTAAGTGAGAGTTGAGAGATGTGTTGATCTGAAAGCCCTACCTACTGTGTAGGTAGTATATCGGCAGGCAGGTATGGACCATGTGTCCTTTGGGCAGGTAGTAGAGACAAGAATCATTTTTAAATTAGCTTAGTAATCAAACCATTTATTATGAATTAGAACTCATTTATCTAGCATCTCCCTTTTAGTTATTTTATTGGGTTCCAGTGCCTTTAGCAAAGGGGAGCTAGAGTAAAACTCGGAGCAGCAATTTGTCACATTAGTTGATAGCCTCAAAGAGTCTATTATCGGCAGAAGAGTGATTTGCTGACTGACCGATTTGATTGTAATTTGAATTATCTGAATTAGATTCTCATTGGCCATTTGGAGACCTGTGGATTCTCTGTGGGAGTCCAGCTGGGAGACCAGCTCCCACAGGGTACTCTTGAGTTGAGAGGCATAAGAGATATTAGATAGGAGGATTGAGGGGAGAAAAACAGAAACACAGGATAGCCTCGGGAGGGCCTGGATCAATATTCACCAGCCCCTCCTGTCTCTTCTGAAGGGCTATTTATAGAAATGCCAAGGAAAAAGACCTCTCCCTAGCTCATCCAAGTATAGACCCTTCCAATCACCTAGTAACCGTGCACATGGTCAAACAATCCTCTAATGCAGCTCTGCTGGGTAAAGCAAGCTTAGCTCTCACTAGGAAACCTTTGTGGGCCTCCACAATTCCCATTATTAACTATGTGACTTGCACTAACTTCCAATTGTCACAGCAAATGCCATAATTCCTAAAAGTTTCCGGCTCTACTTAAAACCAACCAACCAAACAAACAAACAAACAAAAAAGTTTTCTCTCCTTGCTAAATCTAGCTAATCCCTTTTCCTCCATGACCACCAGAATGCAGATAAGTCCCAATTCTCTATCCTTTCCGCCTCTCCTGGATCCCTTCTTTCTTGGTAGTTTGCTTGGAATGTATTGATCAGCTTGATGAGAATTCAGCTCACGTTCTTTTCTACCCCTCTCTCAGTCCCACCCCACCCAATGTTCTTATCTCAGGAAATGCTCCTTATCAAATTGCCTAATTAGTGTAGGTTAATCATGGAGAGAAGGATATTGAGGTTTCTAACTCTAACTATGTGTTTCTCAGGTTTTCTTTTTAGTTGTCCAATGCTTTGCTTTACATATTTTACAAATCCATTACTAAATGCATATACCTTTGACATTAATTTGTCTTTATGCTGGTTAACTCTCTTAATTACTATGTATTATTCCAAGCAATTTTTTTTTTGCTCTGAATTTTGCTTTGTGTGATGTTAACATAGCATTCTGATTTTGTTTTCTTTTCACTAACTTTTTTCAGGGCCTATCTTTTTACTTTTTGACTTCATATATTGTTATGCTGACATGCACATCGTACAAGTATCCTATAACTGATGTTTTCTTACATTCACTCTTCTAATCTCTGTTTTTGTCTTAGGGTTGCAGACTATTTACAACTTACCTGAGTGTTCGTATCTGAGAGCATCTGCCCGTCATTTTTGCTGCTTTTCTGTGTCCTCTGTCCTTTGTTTCTGCTTCCTGTCTTCTGCCTTTATTGTGGGTAACTTGAATTTGGAATTTCATTCTGCTTTCTCAAAAGTGGTTTTGAGTCTCTTTGCATCAGTTTTTGGGTGGTTGTGTTTAATTTTACATAGGACATCACAGCCACTGCGGTCGGTGCTGTACTATTTGGGTAGGATATAGAAATCACATCTCCCCGTAAGCCCTTTCACATTTCTCTGTTGATATCATCAATCATTTTGGGTCATCAGTGTCCAGAGACAGCATTCCACAGTGCCAAAGAATGGCATATTCTATGAGCAAATGGCTGTTCCTCTCACCATTCTCCCTGTTCTGTGGGCAGACAGTAGATTCAGTGGTAGTGGCTGGCCAGGGGAACCTGATGTCACAGCATCTAAGCGTGTTCTCAGGAAGGATGATTCCAGTCTGCCCAAAGGAGGCACTATCCTTTGGCCATAGCCATCCCATCAGTTGCTTTTCCATATTGAAAACAGGAATCATTTTTACTTGCAAGTAATAATAGAGTGAACGAACACAAATATTTAATTTCTGAAGAACCTCAAGAATTTTACAATATTTCTGAAGTTCTGGACTGGGGAGGGGTGTCATATGGGAAAGAGTTTGCAGCATATGCATAAGGTCTTGTGCATCCACATAAAAGCCAGGCAAGGTGGTACTGCCTGTAATGTCAGCACTGGGGAGGTAGAGACAGGAGGATCCCTGGAACTTATTGGCCAGCTACTTTTTTACAGTTGGTGAGCTCCGGGTCAACAAAAGATCCCATCTCAAATACTAAGCTGGACAGAGACAAAGGAAGACACTCAACATTGGCCTTGAGTGCACACGCACATTCGCGCGCACGCATGCACGCACGCACACAAGCACGCACGCACGGACACAAAACTGATCCAATTTAGAGGCCTTTCCTTCCTCCAACTTGTCTGACTAGCTAGTGGGCCTGGGGAGAGTCACATTTTGCAAAGCTCCTAATAAGCAACCTGATATAGAATGTGTAAATCAAGCTCCTGCAACCGTCCAGTTTCTTCAGTTTCTCTCACTGATGCTATCTCTACAGGTCACTGCAGAAACCCCAATATCTGAATGGGATGGAAAAATGGCTTCAGTCCTTTAATCTATTTCTAGTAGATCACTATCATTATCTGCAATCACTTCTATGTATAATTAGAGGGTTTATTTTTTGCAATACAAAAACTATCCCTAATTATGAGCTATTTGCAAATTGCTGTGGATTCTCAGTCATCCTTACGACAAAATGAGGACCTTGCTTTTTACTGTATCACTACTATCCCTGCACACTTTCTCTCTTACTCCACATATCCTGATTTAGCGATGGGTCAAGTTCAAGCACTTTTTAGAAGTATTTACCTGTGTTTTCAGCCTCCACACAGCATGCTCTGTGTCAAACCACCATGCATTACTCTCTTATCCTCTGGCAAAAAAGCAAGGAGTAAATCATGACAGGGAGACAACTACCTTAAATACTTTTTTGTTATTTTGTTTAAAAATGTTCAGTGATGTTCAAATAAAGGCTATCTTTTTCGGTGAGTACCCTCCAGGCCACCATAATCTTTTACAGGAAGCAAAAATGTCAGGCTAGCCTGTGACTGACTTAGAGCAGGGTCACAAAAAAGAAGTTGTATCGACAAATCTTTGGCACATTCATTTTCGCAAGTGAAAGAAAAGTTCTATGAATGCATACGCCTTTAATCCCAGTACTCGAGAGGCAGAGGCAGGCAGATCTCTGAGTTCGAGGCCAGCCTGGTCTACAGAGTGAGTTCCAGGACAGCCAGGGCTACACAGAGAAACCCTGTCTCATGAAAAAACACGGTAAAAAAAAAAAAAGGACAATCATTCTATAAAGTCAAAGAACGTACAGTTAGAGCAAATGATTCCATAATCTTCAAGATTTATTTGATGATTCATCACATTATTTCAAAAATTGTTCTGTTAGCTCAGTTACAGAGCTGTGCATTTCTTAGTGTGTCAGTTAACAACATCCTGGCTGGTGTAGCAGACTGCATCCTCTGGCAAATGCAGAGACATTCAAAGGGTTAAAATGTGCTCCTGTAATTGAGCCCGGATTGTAGGAACCAAGAATTTACAAAGAGCAAGAAACTACATTTTCATGTCTGAAGTCAAGTTGAGTCACTGAGGTTGGCTTGTGTGAAAACAAATGGAAAACAAAACAAAACAAAACAAAAACCGCAAACAGACTAGAATTGAAATCTCCACTTCATTTTAATTTCATTGCAATTTGGTGACTCCACAGGAAGAAGAGTATTTTTTCTTCACATTGGAAACTACCATTTGACATTCACATCTAAAATAGAAATGTTGATATATCTTCTGTCACCTGCAGGATTCTCTTCCACTTTTAGCAATTTTTAAAAATACCAGTATACTTGAAAATATTAGAAAGACATATTTATAGCATGCTATTAAGTTATAACTTTGGGAAAGTATTCCATCACACAAAAGAGTTATATTTTCATCAACAATATTATTGTGAAAGCATTCATTTAAGGTGTGGGCATTCTCTGCATTTATATTCTATTTAGAAATCTGATACTCTTTTTATTTATTTATTTTTTTTTTTTTTGGTTTTTCGAGACAGGGTTTCTCTGTGTAGCTTTGCGCCTTTCCTGGAACTCACTTGGTAGTCCAGGCTGGCCTCGAACTCACAGAGATCCGCCTGGCTCTGCCTCCCGAGTGCTGGGATTAAAGGCATGCGCCACCACCGCCCGGCCTGATACTCTTTTTAAAAACCAATAAGCAAATAAGCAAGACTTGGAAGACAGCTCCACCCCAGGACCCCTATTAAAAAGCATGGTGGTTCATGCTTATATATATTTATAATCCCGGTGCTGGTGAGATGGGAATGAACAGATCTCTGGGGCTCCATGGCCCCCAGATAGCCTACCTGGTAAAGTGCAGGCTAATAATAGTCCCCTGCCTCAAAAAGCGAAGTATATGGCTTCTGGGAAGTGACGACATCTAAGATTAACCTCTGACTTCTACACCGAGTACGTGTGTGTGTGTGTGTGTGTGTGTGTGTGTGTGTGTGTGTGTGTGTGTGTTTGAGAGAGAGAGAGACCTCCCTACACATGTGCACCCACACAAAATGAACACACACACACACACACACACACACACACACACACACACACACACACACACCACACCAAACAAGCAAACAAAAAAAGAAAAACCAGTATGGACTCTAATCCTTTTCTGCCTGTTATAAGTCTCTTCTTATGTTTGTTCTGATGTTTGTGGTTCTCATGATTCTGGGTTTTGCCCATGTGAGTGACAGCCTCATGAGCAATCTCATCCCATTTGAACTATCAATTACGCTAGACTAGTAATGTAACAATATGAAGACTAAAATAGCACAATGATTAAGAGCGCAGGCTCTGGCCATGAAAGTCCTTAAGTTCAAGTCCTCTATCTGCTCATAAATGCTACAGGATTCTAATCTGTAAAATGCAGGGAGCAATAATACTTATGCAGCAGAAGTTTGAGGTACAAGTGTATTAATACAATGCATTGAGTGTTAATATGACACATTCAGGACATTCACCAAGGCACTCAGAACAGTTTGCTACACTACAGATGATTGGTATTCATTATGGTCATCACAGCATCCGTTTCCAAAGCTACGTCTCTATCATTAGTGAAAGCTCTAGATCTAAAACAAAACCCCTCAGAATAGAATGTCCTTGGCCTTCACTAGAATCCTACCTGGGATGCATATTTAGAGTACATATCAATGGGTCTCAGAATACCATAGTCTGAAACTCAAGACTTGCATTCCTGCATTCCAGCAAATGTTGCACATGCTCTGATAGAATCTAAAAGTTGTATTCACTTTTCTAGCCTTGTATCTGTTGTATGTGCTCTATGCTAGACCGACATTCAGGTACCTAGAGCTGACAGTGTTCCAGATTTGTCTCAATATGTCCCCTCACAAGACCTTCCTACTTAGGCATCATCAGCAACATTGTCATTATCATCATTCGTACCACCATCATCACCACCACCATCATCATTATCACCATTATCATCACCATCACCACCATCACCATCACCACCATCACCACCACCATCATCACCACCACCATCATCACCATCACCATCATCATCATCACCATCACCACCACCATCATCACCATCATCATCACCACTACCACCAGCAGCAGCACCATCACCATCATCACCAGCACAACCAGCACTACCACTACCATCATCATCCTCTGCCCAATGACTCTTGAAGACATCCTGGAGTCATCCTAACTTCTTAGATAGTCAATCCCACATTTTATTTCATGATTTCCATATTTCCTAAATATATCCTTCTTCCTTCTAATCCTGCTGCCATAACTTTTATTCATTTGTTCAACAATTATTTATTAAGCATCTGCCCCTGTGGAAGGAGGGATACAGACAGACATCAAGATGTCAACCTAAATAATTCAGGTCCTTATATTCATGCAGTTGGTAATATCTGCCTACTGACTGGTTCTCTGTATCTCTAGTATCAAAGACCTTTTAAATAATCCTTCCCATTGCTAACTGAAAGTCTAATCACACCAATCTTGTGATTACAACCCTGTCTTTTCTAAAATAGGTTAATATTCTATATTAGTCTGTATTCTATGGGTATGGAAAAATATCTGAAGCTGTTATTTTGAAATAAGAAAGTTGTTTAGCTCATAGTTTTGCAGAATGACTGTGGACGGAACCTCCAATGACTATCACTTCCCACTAGGTGCCACTTCCTAAAGGTTAACCATCTTCCAATACTGCCACACTAAGGACTAAGCATGAAATATCTGAAACACTAGGGGACAAACCACAACTGACCCCATAGCACCCATCTAATGTCAAATGGAACCTCTGCCAAGATGTGACACCACCTCTACATCACTCGGTGTCACTCTTTCCACCCAGGAATTTGTTTCAAGAACACTGCGATGTTTATAGGTTCCTTTAACACCATGGTTGTGTCAGTTTAACCCGACTGCATTTAGTTTCTACTAGCTCTATAAGTGTGTGCAGGATCTTCTGCAGGATAGGCAAGACCAGATGGAGGGACTTGAACTTACCCTTGCAGGGCAGGAGAGTTTCCCACTTCCTGCACTGAACTATTTAACCTTAATCATCCTTCAAGATTCATCCTTCTCAGTCAATCCCTGTGCCCCAGATAGACAGCCTCCATTTACTGGGTTACGCTAGCGTTACCATTTGAGGGTCAGATGGGAAATCCTTTATGTGTGGAAATGTTCCTCTGTTGTCTTGGAATTCCTGACAAGGAGGCCATAGGACTCTAGCGGCCCATTGTCATCTGCCACTGTTCCTTCTTTTCACCCTTTAGTTCTTTCATTCTTCATGAGCGCACATCCAGTCTGCCACACACTTTCGTCCTCACCATTCTGCAGATGTCACAGCTGGGCCACTCCACAAGCCTTGGAGTGTATACTCTACAAGTGCAATTCACCCCAAAAGAAACACCCAAGGGGGCTGCACTAGTCCGAGGAGAGGCCTGGGGCATTTAGGTAAAAACAGTTTTCTACTGAAATTCCCCCAGTCTCTGGGGGTGGAGCGGCTTCCTGGGCAGGCGAGGTTTCTTTCCCTCCCAGGACAAGACTAGGTGAAGGAGGATGTGCCTAGAGCACAGGGTCCCAGGAAGGGCTTCTGGTTGCCAGGGTCTAAAGACAGGACTGACCCTGAGCTGAGCACGGAACAAGTCCTGATACACAACAGGTGTTCAATACATATAATCAAAATGGAATCACAAATAATCAAATGGATCGTCATTTCCTTTCCCGTCAGCCTGAGTGTGGTGACAAATTCTCGGGTTGTCAATGAGATGATGACAAGACGATCTGAGGATTCTTTGGAAGTGACAAACCAGTGCCAGATCAGAGCTGTCACTTTGGTGGGGACGCCCTGACTTGCAGTGTGAGGTGCCTGGGATAAAGTGGAGCCGTGAGCTCAAGAACAGTTGGGCTTTTCCTGTTGCTCGTGGCCCACTCGTACCTACTCAGACGTGCATTTTACTGTTGGTGGGGAGATCGGAAGTGGAACTCTTGTTTCACAACTCAGGGAGGGTGGGAGGGGGGTGAAGAAAGGTACTTTGTCAGATTCTGATTTTCACTTGAATTGTGTGGCCTGAAATATAAAAGTCCTTTAAAATGCTGGGATTTAAAGTTTTAAGTAGTCTACAGAGAGGTCAGGCATCGTGGCATACAACTATAATGACAGTATTCAAGAGGCTGAGACAGGAGGATTGTGAGTTGAAAGCCTGCCTAAGTACGTAGAGAGAGTGAATTCTAAACCTAAAAAGGAGTGACTTCTTCATTGGAGAACACTGAAATGTTGTAGCCCTTAAGGTTTCAGATATATTTTTTTTAATTTTAGTTTCAGCTCTCTCACATGAGGGCTTCTTGAAAAAGACTCAGTTTTTCCATTATAAACCAAAAAAAAAAAAAAAAAAAGCATGAACTAATGGTATCTACCTCACAGATTGGCAAGGTGTAAATGAGCCAGCAAATACAGATTCTTAAGTAATAGCTTATAGGCCTTGATCTTGGTGCAAGAATTGACATAGGAGTCGGGTTTGATTTGCTGCTGGTATTTATGTAATAGGACCGGACCCGGGGTAAGAAGAACAAAACAGAACACAAGGAGAGGCAGGGTGGAAAACTACACTGACGACCTGCAATACAACCAACACTGGATTTGCAGACACTGGGCCAATTCTTAAAATGATGACAGATAGATAGATAGATAGATAGATAGATAGATAGATAGATAGATAGATAGATGATAGATAGACAGATAGATAGATAGATGATGGATGGATAGGTAGATGGATGGATGGATGGATGGATGGATGGGTAGATAGAGGGATGGATGGATGGATGATAGATGGATGGATAGATATATAGACAGAGGGATGGGTGATAGAAACCATGTTATTTAAAATATAAAGTAGAAGTATCCGAATTTGAAAGAATAGCTCATGAGTGGACAGTTCTTCCTAGGATATGGAATGCTCTAACACCTAGAAAAATCCAGAAATAAAATGGACAGCTACAGAGGAATTCAGACACTGATTGGAGGGGTAACTGAGGCTGGGGGGTGGGGGGACTTGAATATCTTATTTATGTTGCTTTAAAATTTCTGTGCCTTCACTTGAAAAATCATAAAAATGATAAAATGGAGCCAACTGCATCACTGTAGTGTTCTTTACTTGAAGGAAATATAACTTCCAGCATTGACATCCTGAGCAAGAAGGGAAAGAACACGTTATTCAGTAATTATTTTGTGAATCTTTTGGGTTTTTTTGCCCAAGTGAATTGAGTACTGGATTTCAGGAGAGTAGAAAATGAAATTCGTCTCATGAATTCTAGTTAAAAATGGTGGCGAAAGCCACCATTACCTCTCTAGTCTTCATAATTTCCAGGAGAGAAGCGGGAGCCAGATGCACCTAAGGTATATTTCACTCACAAATCCTTCTGTGGTTAAGCGTCCCTGTGTCAAGAATGCAGACATTCGTCCCAATTGCCTCTGAAATGTAGCTGTATATACTTCAGTGTAAGAAGCAATGCTTAGCACCTGGCACATTATAAAAACTAGACAAAGCGTTTCTGCTTTTTAGTTTTTCATAATTACTTTGCATTTTCTATTTCTATTGGTAGCCTTTCTTTTGAGGGATGTGTGTGTGTGTGTGTGTGTGTGTGTGTGTGTGTGTGTGTGTGTGGTTTTATTCACACTTCGACAGTGACATAGATAGCTACAAGCAGCCCTGATAAAATAAATCAATATGACAGCATCTTCGGGAACAGGCTGCCGAAGCGAGAAGACTAACGGAGCCTGTGTGCTCAGCTCCTAATACAATGATGTGATTCATTCTCACACCCAGATGTAGCTCCACCACCCTGTGGGATGGTTTGGGAGAGCAAGGAAGCCTTTCCCTTTTCCTTCAATGGCTCTTTTGCAACTGTTCATTTTGGCTGTTGGTGTCTCCCCAGCTGGGACTGAACATCCATGTTAGCAGAGAACTGAATGTCTCAGCCCCCATGTGTGAGCCCCATTGTGTGATGTGAGCGGCTGTGTAGGGTGCTGTACCATTGGTGTTTATTGCTGTTTGGGTAACAGGAAGAAACCTGGTACTGTTGTTCTGTTCAAACACTCATCCTATTCATGGGCCCTGTTTATATCAGAGGAAAATGTTCTTGCAGAGAGACCAATAATTTAGAAAATATTTGAATGGGAGTTTGAATAGTTTCTCTTGATATCTTTATTTGTGCTCTCCACCGCTGAATACAATGCAAGTCTGTCTCAAAGTGTTCTCTTTTGTGGGTTTGGTTTATTGCAAGCCAAATCTTGTTCCCTGTGTACAGAAGGAAAACCACTATCACAAAACACAAAAGGCTGCAGCATGTAATTCTCATTCGCGGCTTCTCAGATCACAAGATGAACTCTAATAACAAAAAGCGCGTGAGTGCACATTTACAGCTTTCATTTGCAAAGACGAGTGAGTGAGGTGGAATCAAATCAGCCACGTGATGTCGTTACAGATGTACTAGAAGGCACTAAGGCTCAGTATCCCCAAACACGTGAACGTTTTTCCAGCGAGAGTGCTGAATTGAGACTTAGTCTCAGAGAACCCCTGCATGGCTGAAGGTCTGTGGGCTTCCCTGGTTCATATTCTCTCTCTCTCTCTCTCTCTCTCTCTCTCTCTCTCTCTCTCTCTCTCTCTCTCTCTCTCTCTCTCTCTCCTCTCCCTCCCTCCCTCCCTCCCTCCCTCCCTCCCTCCCCCTCCCTCCCTCCCTCCCTCCCCCTCCCTCCCTCCCTCCCTCCCTCCCTCCCTCCCTCTCTCTCTCTCTCTCTCTCTCTCTCTCTCTCTCTCTCTCTCATGATTAAACCACTACTACTAAAGAGGAGGCAGTTCTTTGAAATGTTACTTCTGGCAGACAGTGGGTTAAACACCCTCAGCATTGTTCGTTCAGAAGCAACAACTTAACTAGCAATTGATTGTGTATCTGTTTCCAGCCTCACTGTCCTGAGCTGCATGTGGCATTTCCCCAGCCAGGACTCAGAGAGCAACAGTGGCATTTCGATCTTTAAGTCACCTTCAGACATCTGCATCCCCTGAATCCTGCTGGCTTTTCCACATCAGCACTAAGGACAGTGATGAAATCCTGGCTAGACTTTCATCATTATCCTGAGCACTGAAGCTCATTTGGCCATGTTCTCAACACAGGGCCTTTCAGCTCTCTCAGATACAGCCAAGGCCCTCTAGGGGGCACAGGGGTCATGCAACTGCTTATGGTCCATACCAACCATATACTCCTGAGCCCATTCTAGGCCAGCACCCTTTAAGACCACTCTCACATGCAAGGGAGAAGGAGTCAGCCTGCATCACTTTTGGGTCTGGGGGAGACTGATGATGCAGATCTCTAGGGCAGCAACATGTGTTCTTCCTAGACTCAGTTGCTGCATTCAAACCAGAGCCAAGAAGTTTAGGCCTTCTCTTCCTTTCTACACAGGTATCTATTCACTGTGCTTAGATCCTTTCTTCCTTGGGTGGAAACAAAGGAAGGCCAGGCCCCTCCATTCTTAGGTACCCAGACTTAAAGCACTCTTGCTGTCACCCTTTCCTGGGGTTTTGCCTTTATTGAGAGACAAGGCACAGAATTCATAGTTTGCTAAGGTAAATGTCTTGAGTTCACTGTTTTCTCCTCCTCTCCTCTCTCAAAAGCTTTCACTGAAATCTGGAGGACTGCAAAAACTTTGCTCTTCTGTGTTAAATATCCTCCCAGATCCTACATGGAACTGACCGAGGCCCTCTACATGTGAGTGATAGTTGTGTAGCATAGTCTGTTTGTGGGCCCCCTAGCAGTGGGACCAAGATCTGTCCCTGGCACATGAGCTGGCTTTTTGGAACCTACTCTCTATGGTGGGACACTCCACTCAGCCTTGATGCAGGTGGGAGGAACTTGGTCATGCTTCAACTTAATACGCCATGCTTTGCTGACTCCCATGGGAGGCCTTACCCTTTCTGAGGAATGGATGGGAGGGGGGCATAGAAAGGAAATAGGGGGAGGGAACGGGAGGACAAGGGTGGGGAAACTGTATGTATGCAAAATAAATAAATAAATACATGAAAATATTTTCCCAGATACACCATCTTATGTTTGAAACCGCAAAGCCAAGGGAGTATCTTGCTCTGTACCTCATGCTTTGACATCAAATCCTGGAGGAATCAAATAAAAACCATGGAATTCATGAGTGGATCTCAAGGAGAATTTTCATTCAGTGCTCACCCCTCTATATATTTTGAGTCATAGTAAAGAGAGATTTATCTCCCAAATGCCACAAATACATCTAGTTTTTAAGATTATTAAGAAAAAAACAGACATATTCAGAAGCAGATGAGCCACATAGGAAGCTAATGACTCAACCCTTTTAACACTTACAGTGGGTTGACTTGGTTTTATTTCCTGGCATGGGCAAAGATTTAGTTGGCTCTCAGTCTCTCTACAATGATTTCCCCACTGTCTTTAGTTACATCGTGACAGTACTCCCACAACTGTGCCCCAAATACCCAACACCCTGCCAAACTTCTACTAAAGAACACAGACTGAAAGTAAACATGTTCGAGATCCCCAGACAGCATGTGTGTATTTTTTTTTTTCACTAGTGTTCCGTGCTTCCTTTCTTGACATTTTCTGTTTTGTGGGCTCTTTTGCTTATTGTGAGTCTAAACTTTAACAAAGCCACACCTCTTTGCTGCCAGGTCTTTGCAGTGAAGGCATCTCCAAAGAAAAAGCACGCTCCGTCTACCACCCACCTGATTCACAGCAGATCTAACCAGTTGCAGACACCATGTCAACCCTCTCCAGAGTTATTGCGCATGAAGCACAGCTAGCCTCTGTCCTTTAGAATGCAGTTCTCGACATTTACAGTCCCAAACCTGCTTCTCCATTTACCTGGCATATGAGAAGAAGAATTGCTTCATCTTGCTCTAGAGGCTGAAGGTCTTCTGCACATTGAAGATCACTGGGCTTGGCAGGCTGTAGTGCTAATAGATTTGAAGCTACCCACTGTTTCCCCCCCACTAAAGGCTTAGGAGACTTCTCACCGAGTTACTCCCATGACCCCAAACCTCTGAGCTTGTGTTTGTCATGAAACATCTTTAAATTTTTGACAATTTCATACATGTAGATAGTATACTATGATAACATTCACCGCCTTTGCCCTCTCCGATGCTCTTTCTCCTCCGGCTGACCTACTTTTCCCCAGCTAGCCCTCACGTCGTTTTGTGTGTGCAGGTCTTGGGGAAGGCACACAGCTGCTGTGTTACTACAACCATGTCACTCAGAGGACAGCGCTTCATGGTCCTCTTCCCTGTCCTTCGACTCTTACAATCTCTCTGCTCCATCATCTGTAATGTTCCCCAAGCCTTGGCAGAGGTGATACAGATTGCCCCATTCAGGGCCAAGCACCCAACAGTCATGTATTCCCAGCATTTCGACTAGTTATGAAGCCTCTGCATTAACTGTCACTCACTACAAAAAAACAAAACAAACAAAAAACCCAAACAAACAAACAAAAAACCCAACAAACAAACAAAAAAAAACTTCTTCAGCACCAGCCTAAGGATATAAATAAAATATTTAGAAGGCAGTTTGGCTACATGTCCATTTAACATAATACCAGCGGCAAGTTCTCCTTTGGACTTGTGACTTCCCTAATCATAAGCTTTTGATCAAGTTTACAGTACGAGGTGTGACTTGTTCCAGTAGAACAGGCCTCCAATCCAACCAGGAGGGAGTTGGTGACCCTCCAAACAGTCATGCCACTACTGAATCAGTGGGCATAGATTGTCTAGAAGGTCAGTATTGACATACTGCATTTAGTTTTTATTAAAAACAAAATAGGAAATGGAAAAATAGGCCATTGTTAAACTATTACAGGCCTTAATTTTGTTCTTAATGTCTTAAAAGGTACTTTGTTTCTTACTTCTGTCCCCCAGTTCTCTATTTGACATGGACCATCCATTCACAAAAGAATTAGATTCTCTCTTCCTTTACATAGCATAATGAATCCAAACGAACCATGTTGTTGTTGTTGTTTTCAGGAATAGCTTACTTCTTCAAAGACTCTTACAAATGATTATTCAAAAGGCTTCCATAAATGAGTTGATCTAGAGTAATGAGTGGAGGTCACCAAAATCAAGGACACTGGAAAGAAGAGGTCGACTTGGGACCAGAATCTTAGAACACAATATTCTACAGTAAGTTATTCATAATGAATTTTAATGGTGGCATGACCAAAGACCTAAGATCACAAAACATTTAGAATTGTAGAAAGGCACTCCATACTTTTTAGCTATTCCCAACAGTTTATCACTGATTGTTACACTGAATAATGAATCTAATAAAGAAAACATGAGCCATAGGGTTTAATCAATGATAATTATATCTGCTTTCTGTGTGTGGTCTTGGAAAGCAAAGTACAAGATTCTGCCAGTAGCATGCCATTTCCTGCCCAGTTGTGTCAAAAGGCCAAGTGAGATTTTTGTTGCTGTTGTGGATAAAAGATTATGACTTTGGTCCAAGAGTGAGATCAATTACATGAAGATGTTCTGTTTTATATAACAAGAGATTCCTACACTACACAAACACAGTATGCTGCAGCATGCAGTAAGACTGTCAGTGTCGACGAAGGCTGTACAAGTAATACTTCCTATCAGGCTACAAATGACCCACAGTGGCTTAGCTTCAGTCTATCCTTTGTCTGAATTATTGGGACAGTACTGCTGACAATAATCTAGTTTTTGTAGCATGAATCTTAAAAAGTTCTTATTAATAAAAACAAACCCAGGGCCTAGTATTGGGCTGAATACTGGAAGATCAGAGAAGCAGAATAAGCCACAGCTTCCTCACCTCACCAATTCCTCAGCTGATCTTGCTTCCTCAAACTGGAAGCCTCTGTGTCCTCATCTGAATAGATCTCAGCTGAACTGCTTCTCAAACACCTGAAAGCTTAACCAGGCTTTAGTTCCTGGTCCTCATGCCTTATATACGTTTCTGCTTTCTGCCATCACTTCCTGGGATTAAAGGCTCTTGTTACCACGCTTGGCTGTTTCCAGTGTGGCCTTGAACTCACAGAGATTCAGGTGGATCTCTGCCTCTGGAATGCTAAGACTAAAGGTGTGGTTGCCACCATTTTCTGGCCTCTACATCTGTCTAGTGGCTGTTCTGTTCTCTGACCCCAGATAAATTTATTAGGGTGCATGATATATTGGGGAATACAATATCACCACAAGTTTTTGCTATGTACAATGGGAAGGTGTTGGGTATCAATGGTGGGTATAAGGGCACAGAGAAGGGACGCTTCCCCAATAAAGTCAGTTACACATATGGGAAAATTATCTAAGAAATGTTCTGATGTTTGTTTCAAGCAGTATTTGACTTCAGAGTTTCTGACCTGGCCATCACAGTGACAAGCTCTACCAATTGTGGGGAGTGGATCAAGTCCTGAGCAAATGTGCTCATGAGCACAGCCATGGCAAAGACCCCAATGCCTTCCCCTTGTCAGAATATGGTTATTGGCAGGATGTATAGAAAGTACTGACCGCAGTTTCCTCCTCTCAGAAGATAGACACCTACAACTGCTCCCCTACCAAGACCCCTAGAGAGATTAGCTCACCTCCTCTTCGTTCAGCTATATATAACAAATGTGCTGAATTGCCATTTGCTGATGCATAGCCATCAGAGTGCACAGCAGGGTATCCAAGCCAGCTTTTCTGTACATGTATCTGTCTTTCCTGTCACCTCAACCAGGTCAATCTCAAAGCTGTACTGGTCATGGCAACCAATCATATCACCTTTGTTAATGGGATTGCTAAAGTCGTATTCAAAGGAGTAATTCTGGAGTAGTTTGTATCTAACAAAAGAGGATATTAGCAAAAAGCTGTTCAAAGCAATTTAAAGTTATTGACTTTTCATAAAGAACCAATGGGAAACTAGTGCTGTGGTTGAGTAGTTCTAAGACAGAAGCTGTTAAATCTGATTAAAATTGTCTTTGAAAATGCTGCTTAGAAAATTCTACAATATATTACTCAAATCAGCTAAGAAATGTAATGTCTGAACCATGAACTTAACCTCCATCACTTTATTTATATGTGAATATAATAAAAATAGACTAGCATAGTGATTTGGGATAAATGCATAAGGTAATGTAGAAAGTAGTGGACAAGCTGGGCAGTGGTGGGCACGCCTGTAATCCTAGCACTTGGGGGGGGTGGGGCAGAGGCAGGTGGATCTCTGTGAGTTCAAGGATAACCTGGTCTACAGGGCGAGTTCCAGGACAGCCAGGGCTGTTACACAGAGAAATCTTGTCTTGAAAAACCAAAACCACCCCCCAAAAAAGAAAAAAAAAAACTAGTTGACAGAAGTGTTCAGTAAAAGAAAATCTACTGAGTTCTTTGACCTTGTTTTCCTTACGGCGCTGACAGCACTGAGAATTGTACATTCTTACCAATAACCGGTGACAGTAAGTGGAAAGGTTGAGGTACCACAGTGCATTGTCTTTGCCCAGCATAAAAGAATCAAAGTGGATGGACTAATTCACCAAACACAGGCAGCTTTGAAATTCAATTTCCTATCAACTCCAGTGAGATCCTTTCTCTATTATCTAGATGAAAGGTTGGACAACGAGTTACTTCTTTGAAATGCTTCAGCTCCTGGATTCCAAATGCCTGCACCGAGTGCACAGTGTACCCCCGGGAAAGGTGAGTCAGAGGCCCCTTCTTGGCCTGCGGAGGCGCTCGTCTTTCTAGATGAGGAGCAGAGAACTATAAATGGTTGGCTTTATCTTTCATAGCGTCACTGCTCGCTCAGCCAACTGCTGTCAAGCCATGAGGAGACTTTTCTGCTAATATGATCTGAAATGAAAGAATGCCCACACAAATGCCAGGACACAGCTGGGCGGTGGTGGCACATACCTTTAATCCCAGAACTTGGGAGGCAGAGGCAAGTAGATCTCTGAGTTCAAGGCCAGCCTGATCTACAGAGTGTCAGGACTCCACCAAGAAACCTATCTTGAAAACCCATGCATACACACACACACACACACACACACACACACACACACATACACACACACACACACACACACACACACACACACACACACACACACACACACACAATGGCAGAACACTGAAACCACAGGTGAAAGAGATGTTTGTCAAAAGAACATTCCAGTAAAATCAAGAGCAAAGGACTAGCATGAGTACGAACTCAAGTAACCAGTCTGGAAACATGGAGACTAGTTAACCGATTTGGACTACTATATTTTTCACCTGTCTTTTGTTGAAACCATGCCTCATTGTTCTAGAAATATACTTTAAGGACAGTCCGGGATAAACTTGGAAATGACTTCTCATTCCACGTAGTGCCCTGCTGATACTGGCCTTCATGGTCCTCATGCTGAGAGCAACCCAGGGTTACTGTACCCATGGTCCTGCCTTTCACTTCAGAGCTAGAAGAAAAATTCCTGGGGGGCCCTTGCCTACAGCTAGGAGAGAAAATACCCTTTGAATTTCCTAGATACAAAGCCCCACCCACAGCAAATGGTGGAACAGCATAAAAACATGAACTCTCCAGGGGGAATCCAGGGCTCCATCTGGGGACAGGTGATCGGGAAGTTAAGAACCAGATAACGAGATAATTTTGTTTTTTCATGGAAATGGGGCTTGACATAGACTAACATTCCTGTTGGCCATGAAACAGGGTGCCACAAACATGAAATGGGGGTGTTTTCTTTAGCCCTGTCTGTGCAGTGATCAATGCAGCGATCACAGGCCATCTGTGACTACTACATCATGGTGGTTTGAATGAGAACGCCCTGCCCCGATAGGTTCTGTCATTTGAATACTTGGTCCCCAGTGAGTGGCTCTGTTTGGGGAGGCTTAGGAGGTGTGGCCTTGCTGGAGGAACTATGTCACTGGGGTGGGTTTGAGAGCTTAAACACTTGTATCATTTGCAGTGTTCAGCTTCCCTTTTGGGGGTTGAAGAAGTAAGCCCTAGGGTGTTTCTGTTGCCAGGCATGATTATTGCTGCAAAGCTCCTGCTCCCCCACTGTGATGTTAATGGGTTCCTATCCCTCTAGAACCCTAAGCCCCAAATAAACCCTTCCTTCTATGAGTAGTCATGGTCATTGTGTCTTGTCACAGTAATAGAAAAGTAACTAAGACATAAATACATTTAAATACATTAAAATTTACAACATTCTAAAATTCAGTCCCATAGCTGTTCCAGCCAGATTTCAAATGCTCAGTGGCTCCATGTATTAGGGGCCACCATATTGAGTAGATAAAGTACTGAATATGCCTGCTCCTGAAGGAACCTCTCCTGGATGGTGCAGTTCTATAATGTACTTATTATTATTATTATTATTATTATTATTATTACTATCAGTATCTACCTGGCATAGAGTGGCTTTGTCGGTTTGTGGGTATTACTCTTGTACTTTATGTGCAAGAAAGTTGTTACTTAAAGATGTTAAATGACTTTGACAACAACACAGCCAGCAGGTTCATGTACAACCCAAGGTTCTCATGAAGCTTTTGGGATCATCTGACTTCTTCAACTGGACTTTGACCAAAACTTCACAAGGATGAATGCTTAACACAGATCACGAGTTAAAAGTTTGTGCCTTGAATTAGTCCCCAAATAATGCAGTTTCCTCACTTAGGATTTCATGCTTGTGTGTGTGTGTGTGTGTGTGTGTGTGTGTGTGTGTGTGTGTGTGTGTGTGTGTCTAAGGTGGGAGGTAGGCAGGGAAGGGGTTGGGAGGAGTAAGTGTGTGGAGGACAGAACTAAAAATTGTTTTTCTAGCCAGGTAGTGGTGGCGCACACGTTTAGTCCCAGCACTCGGGAGACAGAGCCAGGCAGATTTCTGTGAGTTCGAGGCCAGCCTGGTCAACAGAGCAAGATCCAGGACAGGCTTCAAAGCTACACAGAGAAACCCTGTCTGGGGGGGGGGGGATTTTCTTCTTTAGTTGCCTCTTGCCATTTTTTGAGACAGGATCTCTCACTGAACCTGGAGTTGGCTGATTTGGCTACCCTGGCTGGCCACAAGTCTCTGGGATCCTTTGGCCTCTGCCTCTCCTGCTTTGGGATCATAGGCATGTACTGCTGTGCTGGGTGTTCATTTAAGCACTGTTAATCAAATTCAGGTCCTCATGCTTGTGTGGCAGACACCTTGCTGACTGGGGTCATCTCCTCAGCCAAGCTCTTAGGATTCCTTAAGAGGAACTGTAGATGAAAGAGTGGACTATGATGAGCCTGTGGGAATGAAACAAAACCCTTCCTGGCTCTAAAATCATGAAAGGATTTTGTTTTTAGCTTTGGATTCTGTTTCTTATTTTTGTCCTAACGATCTTTCTGATTTGTGCCACTGTTGACATCTCTGCCAGTCATTTTTGTTTCCTTGAACTTTAATTGACTAATGTACCATTTCAGAGTCCCAGGCCCTTTTCTGTGTGTGACTCATAGTTCAGGTCTATAGAGCCTGAAGTTTGCTCGGTCTTGGGTCTCAGGGGCAGTAGATAACCATAGCTGGGATACGTAGACATTAGCAGTCAACACCATTGGACTGGGATACGTAGACATTAGCAGTCAACACCATTGGACTGGGATACATAGACATTAGCAGTCAACACCATTGGACTGGGATACATAGACATTAGCAGTCAACACCATTGGACTGGGATACATAGACATTAGCAGTCAACACCATTGGACTGGGATACGTAGACATTAGCAATCAACACCATTGGACTGGGATACATAGACATTAGCAGTCAACACCATTGGACTGGGATACGTAGACATTAGCAATCAACACCATTGGACTGGGATACATAGACATTAGCAGTCAACACCATTGGACTGGGATACGTAGACATTAGCAATCAACATTATTGGACTCAGTTCTAATCTTGTACACACTGGAGCCAAGACAGCCATGAATTTGTAAATACTGCCCACTTTGCTGACCGTTGAGGCTTGATGCCAGTTTGGGATTTTGATCATTAATATTGTCACAAAAATCATTACAGAAAAAGCAGTGGTGCTATCCCATTTTAATGGCTCCATATTACTCTGTTGTAGAGATAGCCCAACATGTATGGCATACGAAATTTTCAGATGTTGCGTCCTTCCTTATATTTTATCATTATAGAAAGAACTGAAATAAACCTTTTACCAAAAATTTTGTGCAAAACAAACAGAAAAAATGATTTGAACACTGTAGCTCTTTTTTTCTTTGTTTTTTTTGTTTGTTTGTTTGTTTTGTTTTTTGGAGACAGGGTTTCTCTGTGTAGCTTTGTGCCTTTCCTGGAACTCACTCTCTAGCTGGCCTTGAACTCTCAGAGATCCACCTGGCTCTGCCTCCCGAGTGTTGGGATTAAAGGCATGTGCCACCACTGCCCGGCTAGCTCTGTTTTTCTAACTTTGTGGCACAGTCAGGATTTACATGTCTCAGAAGGATATTGCTATCAAAACAATCCATCTGAGGTAATTTTCTATGACCTAAATCATGTCCTTTCTTGTTTCCTGGCCACTTGTCCATAGTTATTGAGAAGTTGGTATTTACTCTAAATCTGTCTACTTTTTTTTTCAGCTTGTCAGTTTTGCTCTGTGTGTTTTTAAGCTTTGTTATTGGGTGCATAAATATTTATAATTCTCATGTCTCCTTGATTAACAGCTGCCTTTATCACAATAACTTCACTTTCACTATGTGACAATGCGATTTACATTTGAATCTACTTTTCTGGTATTACTTCGCTGTCTAAGTTTCTACTGCTGTGAAGAGACATCATGACCACAGCAATTCTTATAAAGGAAAACCCTTAATTGGGGTGGTTCTCTTACAGTTTCAGAGGTTCAATCCATTATCATCACAGCAGAGAGCACGGTGGCATGCAGGCAGATGTGGTGCTGGAAAAGTTGCTGTGAGTCCTACATCTTGCAGGCAATTGGAAATTGACTAAAACAGTGGTCAGTATCCTGAGCATAGGAAACCTCAAAGTCCACCCCATAATGACACACTTCATCCAACAAGACCATACCCACTCCAACAAAGCCATACCTCCTAAGAGTGCTACTCCCTTCTGAGATTATGAGGGTCAATTACATTTAAACTATGGCATTCTACTCCCTGGTCCCCATAAGCTTGTAACAGTATCATAATGCAAAATGCATTTAGTCCAACTTGGAAAGTCCCCGTACTCTATCACAGTCTCAGCAATGTTTTAAAGTTCCAAAGTTCAAAGTCTCTTCTGAGAGTCACAAAATCTCTTAACTGTAATCCCCTATAAAATCAAAAGCAAAAAGCAGATCACATACTTCCAACATAGAATGGCACAGGATATGCATTACCATTCCAAAACACAGGGAAAGGAGCACAGTGAGGAAATACTGAACCAAAGCTAGACCAAAAACCAGGTGGGCAAACTCCTAACTCTGCATCTCCATGTCTGATGTCAAAACACTTGTCAGATCTCCAACTCCACCCAGCTTTGTTGACCGCAACACACTTCTTTCTCTTGGGCTAGTTCCACTCCCTGGTAGCAACTCTCCTCTACAGGCATCCAATGGCTCTAGCATCTTGGGTTCTCCAAGGCAATCCTGGCTTCAACTTCACGGCTTCAGGCAATGGCCTCTCCAGGCCTCCATTCAGAGACACTTCTGACACATGCCTGGCCTCAGCAACTTTATTCCATAACTCCTTTCTTCTATCCTGAACGCTAAAGCCAGAACCACATGGCCAAAGCTGCAAGTTCTGCTGCTTGCTGGGGCTGGAACATGGCCCCTTTGTTCAATTAAATCTTCACCAGCTTTCTGTCCCTCACTGTCTAAGCCTGACTGTCCTGAAACTTGCTCTGTAGCTCAAGATGGCCTCAAACTCAGAGATCTGCCAGCCTCTGCCTCCCAAGTGCTGGGACTAAAAGTGTGTACCACCACACCCTACTCTAAGCTTTTCTTTAATTCTTTTCATAAATCAGAACCTTAGCTGGGTGGGATCTTGCCCTTTATTCCATTTCTTAATCCATTCATTTCCTTGAACCCATTCCATTTCCTGGTGTGCTTTTCCCCCTCAAAATCAACATTTTGTGATTTACTCTGCTCAGCTTGCTCCTTTTCATTATAAATCTTCATTAGAGTTACCACTAATAAATCTTCATTAGAGTTGCCACTAATAAATGTCTGAGAGAGTCTATACTAGGCTGTTTTGAGAGTTTCTACCAGTGGAATTAATCCAAAACTCTTCACCTTAGCCTGAGGCAAACTCTTTGGACAGGGACAAAAAGCAGCCACTTTCTTTACCAAAATATCACAAGAATAACCTCTAGGCAACATACTAAAATTCTTCTCCTCTGAAGCCTCTTGATCCCCACAGTTCATCAAATCACATTCAATACCACTGTCTTTCAAGCTGCTACTAGTATGGTCCATTAAGCAGCACTTAAAGCATCCTACTGCTTTCATAACCCAAAGTACCAAAGTCCAAATTCACTTCCAAACAAAAACATGGTCAGACCCATCACAGCAACACCCCACTCCTGATACCACTTCTGTCTTAGTTAGGGTTTCTATTCCTGCGAAGAGACACCATGACCACAGCAACTCTTATAAAGGAAAACATTTAATTGAGGTGGTGGCTTATAGTTTTAGAGGTTCAGCCCATTATCATCATGGCTGAGAGCATGGCGGCATGCAGGCAGATGTGACACTGGAGGAATAGCTGAGAGTCCTACATTTTGCAGGCAACAGGAGGTCAAATAAGACACCAGGCAGAATACTGAGCATGGGAAACTTCAAAGGCCACCTCCAGAGAGACACACCTTCTCCAACAAGGCCATACCCCACTCCAACAAAGCCACACCTCCTAATAGTGCCACTCCTATGAGATTATGGGGTCAATTACATTCAAACTACCACATATACCAAATTAACCCTTGCTTTTGGACTAGTTTTAGCACAGCAATAGCTTTTTCTATGTCCTTATATTCAGCATCTCTGTTTCTTTGTGTTCAGATTTTTTTTTTCTTTGTGGGCAGCCTATAGATGGATCTTGCTATTTATTTAATCTGGGCCTTTTAATTGATACAGACTATATTTAAAGTTATTGATATGGCTGGATTTAAACATGCCAGCTTGTTTTTATATGGACGTCTTATATAAATATTATCACTTATGCATATATTTCACATATACTTTACAACTAATGTAAAAGATCGACCCTTGGGCAGTGGTTCTCCACCTTCCTAATGCTGTGACCGTTGAACAAAATTCCTCATGCTGTGGTGAACCCCCACCACAAAATTATTTTCATTGTTGCTTCATAACTGAACTTTTGCTGCTGTTACGAATTGTAATGTAAATATCTGATATGCAGGATGAGGTCACTGGACCCCAAAGGGGTCAGGACCTGCAAGTTGAGAACCATTGCCCTAAGGCTTCATGCACACTAGGCAAGAGCTCTACACTGAGATATATATATATATATAGATAGATAGATAGATAGATAGATAGATAGATAGATATAGATATAGATATAGATATAGATATAGATATCCCCAGCCATCCAAGGTAACTAGTGCAACAAATTCTTTAGAAATTTTTCTGTTTTTAAATAGGCCAGTGAACCAAGGGGAGAAAAACAGTTTTCAAAATAAGAAATACATGCCTAATAAATATTTCTGAATGTCTCCAGCATCTGTTGCCACCAGGGAAATGCAAATTAAAACCACCTTTAAATTCCTTACCATCCTAGTCAAAATGGCTATCGAGAAAACATATGACCTTAAATGCAGGTGAGGAGATGAGGAAAGAATACTTATCTTCTGCTGGTGAGAGAATGAAGCCACTCAAAAAGCTTCTCAAAGAAACAAACACAGCTGCTGTTGGTTTTTCGCAGCGCTCTTACCCTGCGAGGAAAAGTCACAGAACACAACAAAACCCACTAACGAGAGTTTTATTAAGGTAAGGAGAAAGGGGCAGATGTGTTCGGGCCTGCTGAAAGGACACGTGAAGAGGAGGGGGAGGGGATATGGGATCTGCCTTTTAAGGACTACCCTGCACATGCGCACACAGGCCCACGTGGCTACTTCACGCATGCGCGTAGATCACGCAGTCATGCTGCAAGCAATTTACGTGACCATGCAGCACATGGGTTACGTATGACCCAGAAATGACTAGGTAGAAATGACTAAGTGTCCCACCAGGGCATGCCTGATCATGGGGGCGTGGCGGGAATTCCTATCAGCTGTACCATGCAATCCAGCTATACCAGTGCTGGCATATACCCAAAGGACTCTACATCCTACCCCAGAGATACGTGAACGTTCATATTTAAATGCTACTGCTTTCACAGTAGTAAGGAAACGGAATCAGGCTGGATGCCCATCAACAGATGAATGGCTAATGAAAATATGTATACGCGACATTTCCCTCTGTTGCTGCACAAGCCTCCTTGCCAATACTGCCTCAGAGCAGTTGTTGAAAAGGCTTGATGGCTCACCAAGAAGTTATGCCTGTACATTACTGAACAAAATTGCTGCAAAAATAAATGTAGAGATGGGGAGGCTGATTTGCTTCGGTGCACTGTGGTTTTACTTTACCCTTCGACCGTACCACAGTATCTGAGGATCAAAAGGAGAGAGGGTGGAAGAGAGATTTTTTTTTTTTTTTTTTTTTTTTTTTTTTTTTTTTTTGGTTTTTTGAGACAGGGTTTCTCTGTGTAGCTTTGCGCCTTTCCTGGAACTCACTTGGTAGCCCAGGCTGGCCTGGAACTCACAGAGATCCGCCTGGCTCTGCCTCCCGAGTGCTGGGATTAAAGGCTTGCGCCACCACCGCCCGGCGAGATTTTTAAACTATAAAAAATGTACATCCTAGGCTGACTGAGCAAAGACAACTTAGATAATTAGTGTGTATGGACCTTAATTCTGCTTGGGAACCCTAATACAAATTGACTTTTCTAACCTGTGCTGCTAATTCTTCACATGAAGATAGCTACACTACTATCACTACCTGGTTTCTCTGCATATCATTACATTTGACCCTTTGAGTCCTTGCTGCATATAATTTACTCTGAAGACTCCTTCCCAGCTCTTTTGTACCACTCTCTCTTCTGACCTATAAGACCTGAATTAATAAATGATTCTTTGGTGTATGCCAGTATGTGTATGCGCACACACACATACACACACACACACACACACACACACACACACACACACACACACACGCTGGAATTTTATTCAGCTATAAAGAAAATGAAATTGTGAAAGCTATAGGAAAAGGGAAGTGGAATATATTATATTAAGTGAGGTTGTGGTGATATTTTATTTGTGCTCTAACAAATAAAGCTTGCCTGAAGATCAGAGGGTGGAGCTAGCCACTAGTTAACCATGGAGGCCAGGGAGTGGTGGCACACACATTTGACCCAAGCACTTGGGATCTCAGTACTTGGGAGGCACATGCCTTTAATCCCAGCACTAGGGAGGTGGAGACAGGAAGTGATATGGCTGGGTGGAGAGAGGAATATAAGGCAGGAGGAGACAGGAGCTCAGCCCCTTTTAGGCTGAGGAGTTGGTGGGGTAAGAGGTGGCTGTGGCTTGCTCCTTTGTCTCTCTGATCTTCCAGCACTTACCCCTGTATTAATATTTTTATTATTAAGACCAATCAGAATTCATGCCACATGAGGTAACTGTGCTGGCTAGTTTTATGTCAACTTGTCACAAGCTAAAGTCATCTGAGAGGAGAGAAACTCAACTGAGAAAAATGCCTCCATAAGATTGGGCTGTAGGTAAGCCTGTAGGGCATTAGTTAGTGATCAATGAGGGATGACCCAGCCTATTGTGGGTGGGGACATTCCTGCAATGGTGGTCCTGGGTTCTATAAGAAAGTAGGCTAAGCAAACCATGAGGAGCAAGCCAGTAAGCAGCACTCCTCCATGGCCTCTGCACCAGTTCCTGCCTCCAGGATCCTGCCCTGCTTGAGTTCCTGTTCTGGCTTCCTCCAGTGATGAACTAGAATGTGGGAGCATAAACTAAATACTTTCCTCCCCTATAGTGATATTTTATTTGTACTAAAATGTGATTTGTATGCTAATAAATAAAGTTGCCCAGGGGTCAGAGCTATTAGAGCCATAGCAAAAGCTGGGCAGTGGTGGTGCATGCCTTTAATCCCAGCACTTGGTAGGCAGAGCTAAGTAGATCTCTGTGTGTTCAAGGATACATCCAGCATTAGAGACACACGCCTTTAATCTCAATACCAACCATAGAAGACCTGGAGGTCTGTACAGACAGGTAGTGACGAGGCAGTCATGTGGTTGGGTTTACAACCAATGAGAAGGCAGAACAGAAAGTCTATAAAAGGCAAAAACACAGGAAGTAGGTCTCTTGGCTGAAGAGGCTAGCTGCAGCAGACGGGTAAGGCTCTTAGCTCTGATCTCTTGGCTTTCTTCTTTGCATTAGTTCTGTATTTCTTATTTAATAAGATGGTTGGTTACATCTACACTCCCCAACTTACTTTTGGTCATGATGTTTTATTGCAGCAATAGAAACCCTAACTAAGACTATAACCCAGGCTCAGAAAGAAAAATACTGTATGTTCTTTCTTATACATGGATCATAGCTTTTAACTGCTGAATATGTATATTGAGGTGGGAGTAAGTGTGGATAGAGGCCCAGAAACTAGAAAGGGGCTCAAAAGATGGCATAAAAGAGGCTTTGACAGAAGTGATGGAGGTCAAGCATGGTGGAATATGCCTTTAATTAATCTCAGCATTTAGAAGGTAGAGGCAGGTGGATGTCTGTGAGTTTGAGGCCAGCCTGGTCTACATAGAGAGGAGCCAGAACTACATAAGAGAGAGACTCTGACTTGAGGGGGGGGGGGGTGGAGAGAACAATTGAACATGTATCATAAGTGAAAGGGGGAGACAAAAAGAATAAAAAGTTTGTTTATTCTTCTAAACATTCTAGAATGCAAACGTATTTGTTTCAGGATTTTCTTTAGATGGACTTTCTGCTACACATAATCCCAACATGACATTTCTTTCTATTCTCTGTGGAAATGCTTCCAAAGAGACAAAAAGAGGGTTTGAAAGCTTGCTGTCTGTCTGTCTATGTATAGTGTGTGTGTGTGCGTGCGTGTGTGTGTGTGTGTGTGTGTGTGTGTGTGTGTAGTGTAGTGTTGGGAATTGAATCCACAGCCTCTTACACACCAGGCACATTTTAGGCCAACCCCTAAAACTCTTTATATTTTTAAATACTTAGGCATTCACTCACTCTCTTTGGAAAGTATAATACAGGAAGATCCTTTATATCTTAAACATTCATTTATTATTTTATTTTATCCATATGAATGTTTGCCTGCATGTATATATGTGCCTTACGTTCATGCCTCATGCCCTCAGAGGCCAGAAGAGGGCATCAGATCCCCTGGACTCAGAATTACAGTTGATCATGAGCTGCCATGTGGTGATAGGAACCGAACTCAGATCATCTGGAAGAGCATCAAATACTCTTACCTCTCAGCCATCCCTACAGCCCTCCTTTACATCTGTTACCTGGTTTTCTTGATTAAAAAATATTTTACATGACTAGAACTGACATTGATACAATTCATGAAACTTTTTGAGATTCATCAATGTGTTACATTTTCATTTATTTCTTGTGTGTATGTGTATCTACTTTGTTGTCTGTTTTGTTTTGAAACGACATCGCATCTAGCCTATGCTAGCCTCAACCCTGTTATGTAAAAGAGGATAACCTTGAACTCCTGATCCTCATCTTCCCAGTGTTGAGACTGTAAGCATGTCTGGCATATTTACATACCTGTTTAATTTTATTTTAGTTTTAGTTGTCTGTTTTTATTTCCTAGAGAACTTCTTAGTTTGACCTAGGAAAGAAACACTAGGTAAAGGAGCTATATTCTGATCTACTATAGACACCATTCCTCTGTTTGGTTTAAGGGGGAGAGGGTAAAGGGCAAACAGACAACCTGGTTTTGTCAAGAAAGCAATGGGTTTTCATGTATCTGAACTAACACATAAAAACATGTCAAATTTTCCCTATTTGGGGAATCACAATTGAAATGCCCGGCTCCAAGGAGCAGACGCCGGCTGTCATAAGCATGAGGCTGACTTCTGCACGGGAAGCAGTCATGGATGGTTCCAGACCTTGCCTCTTTTTCTTTTCTGGAACAGAAATGCTCTCCAGTAGAATTCCTCTTCATTTCCTCCTCTATAGACAGGGGAGGAGCGAGCATTTCATCCCATCCACCCTTCTGTGCAGAAGGTGAAGCTTATTTCCCTTTTCCACGGGCATGTTATTTGTGGAAATAACATGCATTTGTGGAAAACACACTTCCAAATCCTGTAAATGCTTTTTTTTTTTTTTTTAAGTCAGCACATGGCAAAATCCTAGCAAACTGTGACCTTACTTCCCGCCACCCCCACTCCCCATGCCTTCAACCTTTACTTCTACCTCATTGGATATTTTATCCTGGCACTCCTTTGTCTAAGGTAGAGTGGATGACAAGAAAAGGCTGGTAAATACTTCAGAATCAAAATGTCAGCCAGGAGGTAATGGCACATGCCTTTAATCCCAGCCCTTGGGAGGCAGAGGCCAGCCTGGTCTACAGAGCAAGTTCTAGGACTGTTACACAGAGAAAGCCTGTCTCGAAAAACAACCTCCCCCCCCCAAAAAAAAACAAAAAAAACAAACAGTAACAACAACAAAACAGAATCAAAATCCAAATTAAACAAGAAAAAGAGTCAAAAAGAAAACCTTTGAGTAATCAAACCGGTTAGCGCAAGTTTAACTCATACCAAACGTAAATTAAGGGAAGGCCGAGAGATGGATGTCTTCGCGTTTGCTGAGAACTAGAGCAACCTTTGTTTGGCTCCCTGATCATGATGTGAGGGGCAGTCTGCTGACGGTAAATGAATTCTATACTCTAAAGGACGTCAAAGGGCTCTCCAGCCCTGAGAACAATAAGCCGTGGACGGGAAATGAAATATGAAGCAAAGCCAAAACTCTTACTACAGCTTTGTTTTATTAAGCTCTGTGCTCATAAGATATTGTCAGGCACAATGAAATGTGACTTTACTAAATGTTATCATTTAATGACACAGAGGATGCAAAAATACAACAAGTCACCCCCAAATGCTGACAGTAGAGCAAACGGGAGGGGACATTAGAGCCACAGTCACCTGATAATATTTCCATAAGCAGTGCTGAAAACCGTCCGGGTCTCAGGATGCTTTGTAAAGACTGTTCAAGTCCAGCTCCTTCGACCACAGAAGTCTATCATATATCCTGTTTGTAGCTGGGATTATCATCCAATACTAATTCCAACTTCCATCTGAGTACACAGATCTAATTCTCATTATCGTTAACTAAAGGACAGTATTGGTACCTTAAATGTTGAGGTCTGTAGAATGAGGAGTTCTAAAAGAGTCCAGGCAGTCAACAGAAGTCCCTGCAGTGACAGAAATGAAAGCTCACTCTCTGAACATAAGGCCGTTCACTTCCAGCTCACAGCACTTCTGTTTAGACAGAGGTTCTGAGTGGGAACATGTACTGAAATCGCCCACTTGCTAGTTCACGCTCCAAACCTGCGGTCTAGGACCTGATGGGGTCTACTTCTGTGCAGAAGGCCACAGTTCCTACTCACTTCTGCAGTCTGTCCTAACGGGTTCTCCTTCTCTTTTCTCCTGGGCAAACAACAACAAAAATAAAATAAAAGCGAGTCTCACAAAATGTTTGCATATTGCTAAATCTTTTGCTTTAAGATGGATTCCTCACATCAAAACCCACGAGATGTAAATTCATGTGTCATTCTTACCTTTTCCCTTGGTTTGAGTAGAAACTATCATCTAAAGCAAAACTCTGACTTAAAAATTTTCTGATATGAGAAAAAAAGTCCCAGAACTCACAGTGCTATTCAGTTTATAGTTCAACCAAATGAACTCTGGAGTTTGATGATATATGATGGTGAGAATCTTATCAGTTTCGTTAAAACCTGGGACTAATAATTAGTCTCTGACTTTATAAAATTGAGAATGACTATTTTCAATAATTAGTACATCAAAACTTTAGTTATGGGCAGGGTTAGAGATATGTTTATTCCTCTATTTAGAGCAGATTAGTCACAAGAGCAGGGAATGAGAAGAGAGGAAGACAAGTAGGAAATACCATTTTTTTTTTTTTACCATCAGAAGGATCCACCCTCAGCTAGAACAGTGAGGAGGTGATCGTGGTAAATTCGTCTTCCATGTACAAATATACAGTACTACCTGGGATAGAGTAAACTCTCAACACATCTAGACTAATAAAGCTTCGAGTGGCATTGCAAAGGTACCCTCAATGAGAAGAAATGTATGGCATCCTTGCCTTGCTCACACTGATGCCTTTGAAGGGTGTTGAGGACTTGGAGATCATCTGATTTGTGTCATAGGACCATGTGCTAAGTGGACAGCATTCTGAGTTTGAGCCACAAATTAGGGGTTACAGAATAGCTGCCACTCTACTTCTGATAAGTGACAGAACATAAATATATTAGGCCAAAGACACCCGAGAAACTTGTGTCATTCTTGACATTAGCTATAAATTAATTAAGTTGAACATGAAAGCGGAGCTGCATTCCAAGGAGAATTCTTGTCCTAAAGCTTTCATCAAATTGAGTTCCCAAGACAAAGGATGCATTTTGTAAAGCTTGCTCTTTACAGATCTTTCAAAAACTTTCCTTCTAAAAGTAGTTGGCCACTTGACTACATAGCATGACTTAGAAACCTAAAGTATTGCTATTTATTGTTTTAGACAATTGCTCTTCGCTAACTTTATGTAAAATTGCATTGCCCAAAAGGGATGTGACTTGGAATTTAAAATGTCCATGAAGTAATTAATGTAAGTATTCATCACATTGTTAGGCTTCAGTGCTCAATGTTGTGATCTGTGTCGAACTTGTGTGGTGTGGTCACGTAGGGTGGAAGTCACGCTTCTGTGGTCCTTTATTCTTTTGTTATCTCTTGTTTATGGCCACCCAACAATCCCCTGACCTAACCTTTGACCTTTGATCCTAAGAGTCAACAGATGACATAAGAAGATACTAAACACAGGGTTATAAATTAAACTTCGTTCATAAACCTTGTTGAAATTTTGATGGAATGATAGCCATTAAAAACAATTACTTAAAATGAAAATTTGTGAATGATGCATGGTTTTTAATAGTCTATTCTTCCCCTTTTCCTCCTTTATCATTTATTGTCAAGATTTGGCTAAAAATAACTCTGCAGATACAGAATCTATAACCGCCAATCAGCCACAGCAGTGTCTTTTATGAGTTCCTGGATGAGTGCCCCCCCACCCCCATTTTTGTAAAGAAAATGTGTTCAGCATGCCTTCTGCTGGGTATTTCAATATCAACTGCTTTTCACCCGAACATTCTACATGTGCAAAGCTGTAGATGCCAGTTGGCCTGTACAAGGAAGTTGCAAAGCAAGACTGATACTGTCTAAGAAATGTCTTTAATGTCCTTCATAGCACAAGGCATTGTTCCCCTAGAAGGTGCTACCACCTTGCAAAGGAAAACAAGAGAAGCAGTCAGCACATGTTTTGGGGCTCTCTTATGAAAAGGCCTGCTATTTCCCAATGGCTTATGCTATTTGGGATCTAGCTGTGTGTAGACGATTCAGTGAGCTAAGTTCACGGTAGTAATCAGTTGCTTCTTCTTGTGTGGGCTATGATCGAGTGTAATAGTGATCAACATATTGACTTCAATAATGACAGTCCTTCTCTCTAATAAAGCTTTGGCTCAGACTTCTGAGTCATTTCTTTGGTTATACTTCCCTATAATTGATTAATCTTCCTACCTAATCTGTATGAGGCTGGCTTATAAATTATGCTGGTGGAGACATTACAGATCCCCAAAGATTTCCTTCCTCTTCCTTCTTCTTCTGATGCCTCTTTCTTATTGTTACTTTCTACAGAGCAAGTTTGGGAAAGAGTGTTAATCTATGTCCCTTCAAAGCTATGTCCTCTTCCAACCTTCCATTCTTAAACTGTTAACTTGAGATCACTAAAAATATTTTATAGGTATCCTGAGAAATTTGATCCTCTCCTTCTCTTTTTTTTTTTCTCATGTCCAGATTCCTGTCTCATTTATTCTAGGAGCATAGAATTGAGTAGGGACCAAGCAAGTCCTTTGCAGACATCCTGTTGTTTGTGTTTTCAGGAAGAAAGAACTGAGTCGCATTACGACGATGACTCTTACAAGGACTCTTTAGGCTCTCCTAAGTGGCCCCATACAACTGCCCAAGAGCTCAATAGCACTCTATCTCTGTCCTCGGAGTTGAATTGTCGTCTGTCATCTTTTGATCAGAGCTGAGGCTACACCTTCCCTTTTCAGTTTCTTTGATCCTTCATTTTATACTGACAAATTCCTGGAGTCTCAGTACCAGAAAGTGATGGCAACTAATCCGATCTCTTTTATCTGTGTCCTAAAGGACTCTTAATATTTCTCAGGAGTGTCTTCACACCTGGGCACTACGCCCATGCCTTGTCCCATTTATCTTCCTCATTATTAATGTCATGACCAAAAGCTGCCAGGAGCTCTTCAACTATGTGTTTGTGTTTTAGGTCCGTTTATCTTTTCTCACATTAACTCTTCTGTGCAGAATCATCTTCTAGGGGCTTTTCCTCTTCCCCCATAAGTAAGTCAGGGTCCATATAATCTGGGTCCATACTGCAGGCATAGATCTCACTGAAGTCCTAAAATTGACTTCAGGTTACATTTCTGTGCCATCCCTGAGGACAAGGATGTAATTATTTGCTGTGAGTAATAGCACAGCAGGTACTGAGCCCGTAGTTTTTTGGCTGAATTAAGTGAATAGAATTACATTCCCTAAGAGTATAAATGATCTACCTTCCAGACATTATTAGGTCGTCCTGATCCACAAAATTAAGAAACACACACACACACACACACACAGAGAGAGAGAGAGAGAGAGAGAGAGAGAGAGAGAGAGAGAGAGAGAGAGAGAGAAAGAGAGAGAGAGCTTTCCATCAGGAGCGAGAAATTTTTAAGTCAAGTGGAAGTGATGAGTCACCAGGCTGCTGTAACTAGGTTTGGGTATCCTTTCCCAAAGACCTTCTGCAGAGATTCAACAAAACTCCCAGGAATTAAAAAGTTCTGTTAGTGGCTCAGATAAAATTAGCCATTTCAGGAGACGCTTGGGTTCTTTTCATAAATTTCAGCGAGAACTTTGATTTCTTAGTACTTTTTCATTTCCTTCTTGGAAAGTTAACTACCTGGGTTGTGGTTTCTGTCAGTGTCCTGCGTCAGTCTTAAGACTGACGTTTGTTCTTTTAGGTTAGAACAAGTACATTGGATTCTAAGAAATGTCTTCCAGGCTTTTCAAGTGTCAATCTCTCATTCTGGATCGGTCCTGCACCCTTAGCTATACGCACGAAGACATACAAAGGGCTTTCGCCCTCTGATATGGATGAAGGCTAGGCCCTAAGGTCAGATTACAGATTGCTCAATCGTCCACACGTTTTTTTTTGTTTGTTTTTGTTTCTCGAAAACAGGATCTTATTATTAATTCTGACTGTCCTAGAACTCAGAGATCCCCCTGCCTCTGCCTTCTGAGTGCTAGGATCAAAGGTGTGCATCACCACTGCCTGGATCTGACTTGCTTTTTTAAACTTCAGTTGTCTTTGGCTATTTGAACCATTTCTCCTTTCACAAGCCAAGTGTTGGAGTTAGCAGCGTGCACAATCACATCTGGCCTGTCAGCATGTTTTCGGTTCTAGACTGCTTGTTTGTTTTTTGTTTTTTTGTCTACTGGATATAACCTCAGACCATCAAGGACAAGGGAACCTCAATTGAGAAAATGCTTCCATCACACTGGCTGGTGGACAAGTCTGTAGGGTGTTTTCTTGATTAAATAATTGATGTGGGTGGGCTCAGTCCACTGTGAGCAGTACCACCCCTGGGCAAGTAGTCCTAGGGTGTCTAAGAAAACAAACTGAGCAAGCCATGGGGAACAAGCCAGTAAGCAGCACCCCTCTATGGCCTCTGCTTCAGTTCCTGCCTCTGGGTTCCTACCTTGAGTTCCTGCCCTGACTTCCCTTCATAATGAACTGTAAGCTATGAGATGAAATAAACCCTTCCCTCCCCCACGTTGCTTTTAGTAATAATGGAAATAGAAAATTAGACTAGGCATCCAACCTGAAAGGAGCCTGGGTCAGGATCCTGACACCTGAGTTTTCCCCCAGGTTCTGCCAATAGTTCTACTTGGCGGTTCAAGACCTCTTACCTTGCCTTCTCCTGCTGAAATGGACAAAGCCTACCTCACTTCCCAGATTACTGTGAGATCTGAAGAAAAAATTGGAGGTGGGGTGGGAAGAGATGGCTCAGAGGTTGTGAATAAGAACTTTAGCTGCCCTTCCAGAGGACCAAGTTTTGGTGTTCTAGCACCCACTGGGCAGCTCATGAAGCGTTTATCTATTAGATTAAAAACTTGGGAGTCAGATATCGGGGTAAGAACCTGAATGATCAGAGAAGCGGTGGAGAAGTGACCAGTGACCTTCTCTTTCTCTTCTTCCTTGGTCCAAAAGGGCCGAGAATCTTTCTAAGCCCCACCTTACTACTTCCTGTGTCCCTCTATACGTCCTTGGTCCTCCAAGACCTCTATGGCTAATTTTGGTCAGCTAGTAGCCAGCTCTGCCCTCTGATTCAAAGTAAACTTTATTGTCAGTCTCAGGAGTGTCAAAGTGTAATCAAAATATCCCACAACAGCTCACAATCATTTGTAACCCCAGTCCCCAGGGGATCCAATGCCCTCTTTCGGTCTCCACAATCACTTCACTCACATGGTGCACAGATACAAATGCAGGCAAAAAGAGGAAAAAAAAAATGTTCATACAGGTACAATAAAATATTTTTAAAGTTTATGTGTGCCGAGTTTAAAGAGTCATAGATGTGAAAAGCAGTGTTCTTTCTGTACACAGGGAGCATGCATTGTTCCTCTGCATTGCCTTATCAGCTGGATGGCTCGGGTGAATTGGGGCAGAAAGGAAGGGAAACCGGAGATGAAGCACGGAACAGTGTTGCTCGTTCCCCTGTGTGCTAATTTGGACCCGTTCTTAATAAAAGAAAGTCACTTTTGTATCCAGGACGCTTTTCCTCCAAAATGAGACGTGTGCCTGGAGTAAGAAGCCACGACAGGAAGATGGACAGGCTTCTCAGGCATGCTTAACACTGGTTAGTTCCCTCTCCCACCTGTGACCCCCCTCAGTGGCTCGCAGAACCCAGCCTGCTTCCGGGAAGGTTCTAGAAAGCCAATCCTAAGGGTAGCGTTCAGTTTCACCACTGTGGCCAGTGGCCTTGTGCCCGAGGTTGCAACTTGAGCCATGAATGATTTCCTGCTCCTAAGGTCACCTAGCAAGCTGTGCACCCCAGGAGTCACCAGGGACGCTTTGTGCCCCCCCCCCCCTGCTCCGTCCGTGAGCCGGCATGTTGAAGGACTCGATTGTTTTTATTTTATTTTATTTTTATTGCACCTTCTAGGCTCCAGACTCACTGGAGACATCCTGACACATAATGCCTCCTCCGGCACAATGCGATGCCCTTTACCTAGTCTCCTGAAGGTGCTGCCTCCCCTCCAGAACAAACAACGGAAATGCATCAGGAGGGCTCAGCGGCAGACAGAATGCACCTCCAAGCAGGAGCCACTCGGGGATTCCTCAGATGAAAGCAGATTTCAATGAACATTGTGTTTCGAAGCCTGCTTCCTCTCACCCTGCAAGAGCCACAGAAGGAACATCCCACTTGCGTCTGCTGACACAAAGGAATGCTGTGCCTGGGAGATTTTATCGGACCTTCCTGTGCCACAGCAACAGAGCTCTGGTTGTGTCTTGGAAGAACTGCTCATTGTTTCTTGGGGACCGCTGGCTCCTTTGGGTGGGATCTGATGGCATCTCTGGAGTTGGAGGTAGTAGGAGGTGCTGGGACGTCAGCCAGCGACAGGCCCCGACTTGCTGGCTTCACGGAAATCAGGGAAGAGGAGTCGCTGTGCCGGCTTTCTGGGTGGTGACCAGCTCATCATTTAAAGTTTAAACATGACCTGTTTACTTACTAGTATCTTCAATTATACAAGCCGAGAAGAACCAGAAAGTGTTTTGAAAACAGAAATGTGATGATTAAAAATATATCTGGAGGATTTAGACGCCTCTTGTATTTCTAGCTTACATGACATAAACCTCAAAAAACTGTGTGTTTGTCCAATGGGAATGAACTTCCGGTTTTAAATCACTGCAATTATAATGAAGAATATGAATTGATAACATTGGACTAGTGAAAGTAGGCCAGTCTTAGATAATGTCTCCTTCTCTCAGAAAGTTGATGGCTTTCTTTCAGTAAGGGGACCATGACGGCTACCTGTTCTTTTCTGCCTTTTTCTCTTCCCCTTCCTCAAGGCCTGCTGGGGCATTCATGACACACAAGAATCCTATAACTGACGGGAACATCATGCAGTGAGGAGAAAGGGTGCTCATGACTTCTCTAAAGAAGCTAGGGTCACTTGTCTGCCTGTAACCTTGTTCAGGTTCATAGGATCACAATATCACCAAACACCTTCTTTGTTCTGAACATACTAATTGAAATTTTCACATATGGTCCTTAGTTAGGCATAAATTTATCTCCCTTTAGTGAGCTGTGAACAGTTCAAGGAGAGTTGGGTCACATTCATCTTCCTATTTCCAGTGTCTAGAACAATATCTTGTCTTATATGTAGTGATTGGATGGCTGGTTGGATGCCTGTTATAGTGTCTAACATAGTAACCAAGGAGATTCATAGATCTATTATTGGATGGCGGGTTGGATGCCTATGTTATAGTGTCTAACATATTAACCAATTGGAGATTCATAGATCTAGTGATTGGATGCCTATGTTATACTGTCTAACATAATCAGTAAGGATTTGACTTGGGCTGTCTACACAGTTCTTGGCATGACTGCACCTGTTGATCATCTGTGCTTTTATTGGTCTACTCATAGATGCTCAGAATGCGGAGGTTTTCAAGATCACGTAGTTTCTCTCCTTCAGTCACAAGATTCAGAGAGAAACAGATTCATCCATAGTCACATATCTAAGAAACATGCCACAGCCCTTTGTTAAAAAAAAAAAAAATCTAGATCTTTTGATTGGCAGTCAAATGCCCACTGCATTATCTTGCCTTCTGTGACTCACTGTTGGAGACCCAGAGGCACCCTGTGGAGCAGTCTATGTCTCCTGGCTGATTTGGGCAAAGTGAAATGAGTGTGGACCAGAGAGAAATGAGTGAAAGGAATGGCTTGGGGCTTCGGCATTCACATACTCAGGCTGTTAGAAAAGCTAACGAGAATGCCTCATCTGTGTTCAGGCTGATGCCATTCTATGTATCTCTCAGATGTCCCATTCAGAATTCACTGGCTGATGTCTCATCCCTATGTTACCTAGGTAACCTGTGGAGGTAGTGCTACCTAGCTCTACTTCACTGGAGAGGGTTTCTGTTTGATGTGGAGGAATTCAGGCTTCAGAAGCCTTTTCCAGAGAGACATATTCCTCTCCACTTCCTTGTATGGCTGATCTTATGATTATAGCTCTAGATCTTCCTGCTACACGGAAATGCTCCAAAACATATCACTTCTGATAACCTGGCTGCTTCTTAGAAATTTGTTTATATTGAAGTTTGAATTGTACAGCCTAAGTAAATACTTAGAAGATGCACAAAAGTAATAGATGAGACATTTATATTTGCATATATTTATATATACATACATGATCATAACAAAATGAAAAAGAAATGCCCATTATTATTTTATTTATGTCTGTAACTGATCATGTGGCCACAGACGAAATTTGATAATCACTTTTTTCCATATCCCTTCTAGTGAACACTTGGGTTGGTTGTAGACCCTTGTGTGATAGTGTGAACCAAATCTTTCTTCTCAAAGGGTCTGGGTCATTAGCAGTTCTGCTAATTGAGTAATTGGTTTTCTATTGCTTTTAATTACAGGATATGAGAGGAGGACGTGGAGGCAACCTGCGAGATCTTTAGCTTTTTAGAACATGCTTCCTTTAACTCTCTCATATAGATTTTTTTGTCTGGAGATTAGCCATCGTGAGTTAAAGAAGTCTAGTGGCATTCTAGTTCAGTCAACTCATAACATGTCTTGGTGTGAAGCTTTTCTCTTTCTGGAACTAAGATCCTGGGATGGTTTGAATAGGTATGGCCCCAATAGATTCATGTATTTGAATGCTTGGCCCATAGTGGGTGGTACCATTAGGAGGTGTGGCCTTGTTGGAGGAAATGTGTCACTGTGGGGGCAGGCTTTGAGATCTCATATGCTTAAACTACAGCCCGTGTGGCTCGCAGTCTTTTCCTGCTACCTGTGGATCAAGATGTAGAATTCTCAGCTCCTTCTCCAGCACCATGTCTGCCTGCATGCTACCATACTTCCTGTCATGATGATAATGGACTGAACCTCTGAAACAGTAAGCCATCCCCAATTAGACGTTTTCCTATATAAGAGTGCTGAGGTTATGGTGTCTCTTCACAGCAATAGAAACCCAAACTAAGATAGATCCCTTAATGATGAGAGCCTGATGCCTCAGGGATGTGAAGTATAAGGTGTGTTTAGTAGATCACTAATAGTAATAGTGAGACACTCCATCCATCCCTTGATTTTCTGACTCTTAAATCTTACTATGGGAGAAATACAAATGCAAGCTGATTTAGGTCAATCAGTAAATGGGCCTTCAAAAGAATGTTCTGTCAATCTATCAAACTAATGAAGAACACAGTAAGATCAATAGATGGCATGAACCCATCTCTGTACCACATTTGTCATGAAATAAGTCCTAGTCAGAAGTGATAGTGTGTGAAATTCATTATGTACCCGATGTGAGGGGTGGGGGAGTTAGCAGAAACACTGTGGGTGTGGGAGTCAAATTTGTACCCATAGTAAGTCTCTATTCTAGTAAGAGAAAACATTGCCCCTTACTTGATGAAAATGACCTGATATAAATTAATCTGCTAATAGAGGTCTAGCTAGGAGCTGGGAATGGTGCCACATTGTTTGAGAGCCTGTGTTGCTTGAAGACTGTGTACTCAGCAGGAACTATAGCTAGGTAGGCCATGGTAAGCAGAAGTCCATGCTGCTGAGACTGTATAAATTCCATCCTTCCCACCATTGCCATATTTTTAATGAACCAATTGGATAGTTCCAGGAGTTGTTGGGGGAAAAGCTGACTGAGAAACCCAGAATGACTAAACCCATCCAATTGACCGTTAAAATCCTCCTCTGTTGAGTTCACCCTTTGTTGAGAATTTTCACAAAACAAATATTTAAGCCAATTCTAGCTCACGTGAAACACAAATATACAAATAGCCAAGCTACTTCTCTATCAGATTTCCTTATCTATAGTTTAAAATCATGTTCCTTCTAATCCCTGAAACATGAGTTATTAGATATTTATGCTTCTGTACCCCACCCCTTTCTAGCAAATGGAGTAACTAAGCACACTGCTTGAAGTTCCACACACTAGGAAGGTTCCCCTCTACCACTGATATTCAGGGCCACCCAAGAGAGGGTCCTTGTAGGCGTTTTAGTTTTAAGTGTCTAGTTTTGAGTGACGTCTGCCTATTATACAGAATCATCTGTTGCCTGGGTGTTGGGTTTCTCATTCCTCTTTCATTGGGCCATAAGAAGCTTCCCCAGGAGGTTAACTGGAATAGATTGGGAGAAAGACCAAGTCAGTACAAGTAGGACCAATGTCTGTATAAGCCACTTGCTCATGCAGCATGTTATTGCCTTCCCACACACTCAAGCCCAAGTCTGTGTACACCATCTGCACTTGATAATGGAGTGCTGTAATGCATACTGAGCTTTAGGGTCAGAAAACACTAGTCAGGGGTACTCAGGCCACATTGCAACTTGGCGATCCATCGTTGACTGTTCAGTCTTAACTGAGGCCCAGTAGGAAGACAAAAAGATACTTCATAGAAGAATTGTCATCTGCAAGCTGCTCCAAAATGTCACTGACATTGCTAGCATCACTCCATCTTCTTGATCATAAGCTCCAAGTGGCAGAGCTACCTGCAGAGTACTCTGGACTTGGAATCCCTGGGTCCCAATCATGATGCAGATTGTAAATCCTCAAGGATACCTCAGCATGCTCCTGTCCAAACTCTTAGATATTTGTGGAGTTTATTTCCTGCCCTTTGTCATACGAATCCCTTCCTACCTTTTTTCAGAGCAAATGGTACATTGTACTCATCAGAGAAGGAGTCGGGAAGAAAGAGAAGCTAGGGGAAGATGGATCAGCTTCAAGCCAAAGACCTGCCTCACGGAGGGGAGGCTGGCCAGCAGAAGAGCCTCGGGATAAGGGAGCTGATTGTGTTAGTGTTTCATGTCTCCCTCACCTTCCCTCCTTAAAACCTTTCTTGACAGCTCAACTTACTCAGAAACATACAGGAATTGTGGGAAATGAAAGTCAGCCTAGCCACTCTGCCTATGTACCACACACACAACCTACGGCAGATTATTTTGGGATGGAGACCTCTGTTTAAGAAAAAGGAAAGCAGCTACTGTGCCCAAGTATCATCACCTTTGCTCAAGAACCCATCTGAGAAGTTCTTTTCTCTTGCCTACAAGCATTGATTCTATAGTGTGTGTGTGTGAGTGTATGTGCGCTCGTGTGTGTGTGTGTGTGTGTGTGTGTGTGTGTGTGTGTGTGTGTGCGCGTGCTCGTGCGTGTGCTTATGTATGTGTTTCCCCCCACCAAGGAGATTATAGAATGAGATGTTTCCAGAATTACTTTTTAATAAATAAATATTTAATAGGATGAAAATATATTCACAGTATGAGTGTATTGTTTATCAACGGTTTTCCTAGTGAGATCCAAAATGTGTTTAGCTTTAAGATTTTTCTTTCTTTCTTTAATGTTCAAAGAATTTGAATTTGCTTTCAAGTTTAAAAATGTGCTTCAGGCAGAAGGCAGTGTGAAATGCTCTAGCATTATAACGAAGAGAGAGCCTCAAAAATTTGCTCTCCAGCCTGCCTGAGATGCTGCTCTGAGGCAGAGGATTGTTGTGATTTCAGAATCCACTATCCTGGGACTGTAGAACAGCCCTTTTCCATGCAAAGCAGTCAGCAGTATTTCCCTTTTGTTCCTGGTCCATCCTTTCAGAGAAGACGGATAACCACTGGTAATCTTTTTATTCATGAACTTCCTTAGAAAATGGTGAGACCATGGTTTTGTGTAAGAAGGAGCATGTGAGGGTATGTGCCCAGCTCTGCCAAGATTGGAAGAGCGTTCACCATAGAGAACAGCTACAGGGAAAGCAAGTATGCAGGAGACTGATGGGAGAGTGGTCCTCAGATCAGCCCTTCTGATCTCAGACCAGTGCGTGATTGCCTGACGAACAGACGTGTCCACCCAACACTGCTGATGTTTCTAAAAATTCCCACCACAGAATAACAGCTGTCAACAGCTATCCCAGATACAGAAGCTGGAAAAGACTGTACGTAGAAAAGAGACTTCAATACAAAAACAGTTTTGTCATTTTGGTGACAAAATTACTCCTGTCTGTGGGTTTGCTAAATATATATCATCTTTGACATAGTATCCACTAAATAATTTTTAACAAATATAATCAGTTAATTAAGGAAGCAAGAAGTCATTTGGCTCTTCAGACAGCAATTAGTTCTATGCCAAAAGGACTCTGGTTTTTTTTTTTTTTTCTTCGTTATTAGGGTCTTTGAAGTTTAAAATTTCAAATAATGTTGGCCCTTAGATTCAGTGCATGTTAGGGTCACAATAGACAAAGACCCCAATGACTGGACAAAGGAGGGCGGGGCAAAGGAGAATGGAAAATGTTCGGGAACTTTCCACCATGGACAGCACACACCCTTGTGTAAACAAAGCTTCTGGACCCAGACTGCATTTCATACTTAAAACAAGGAAAGTGATGAAATGCTTGCTAAGACCAGGGAGAGGATGAACAATGGTTCTTTTTTTATAATCCTCCAAAATTCAGTCCCACATGCTAACAGTTGGAGGGGAAAGTCTTTTGTTCTAGCTGTTTCCAAATGTCAGTTTCCTTCCTGGAGCCCCAGAAGTTTGAGCTGTTGTCAGAAGCGCGAGAGTGTATGTCAGCCACTCTGCCCTGGCGTCCGCCCTTGTCCTGACCGCGTCCCTCTCACTGTTAATCAGCCAGTTCTGACAGGAGACGCTTGGCTTAGCTTGTTAGGAAGGAGCCACCAGGCAGGTTCTCTTGTTCGGTCTTCATCTCCATAGTTTGCTCGGTGTCGCTCAGTAGCAATTCTAGTGAGCTGCTCTCACTTCCCAGTGGTCCACACTGGAGAGGCGATGACAAGGACTCTTGAAAACACATCTTTGTCACAAGTGTCTCCCTTCCTTCTTCCTCCATTGTTTCTTAGAACCATGGGCAGGGAGGGCGGGGGCGGGGGGGGGGGCACGACACACGACTGGTGTCTTTAGACTCTTGAGTTCACCGTACTAAAATGCAGTTGCTAAGTTCTGTCGTATAAAATTTTGCACTTAAGGAAAAGATCCCAAGTAGTAGTTGTTGTTGTTGTTTCGTTTTGTTTTTAAATTAGGCCTGTGGGTAATAGGATAGATTGCATTCATTCATTCATTCGTTCGTTTACTTATTTATTTATTTATTTTTGTTTTTTGAGACAGGGTTTCTCTATGAAACAGCCCCAAAATAGGTTGCATTTATCTGTCTGTCGGTCTGTCTATCTATCTATCTATCTATCTATCTATCTATCTATCTATCTATCTATCATCTATCTATTTTGGTTTTTCGAGACAGGGTTTCTCTATGTAACAGCCCTGGCTGTCCTGGAACTTGCTTTGTAGCCCAGGCTGGCCTCCAACTCACAGAGATCTGTCTGTTCCTACCTCCCAGAGTGCTGGCATTAAAGGCATGAGCCATACCACCACACCCGGCTTTGCCGCACCCCACCTCCTCCTGCTTTCTCTAGCTGGCTTTCCAACCGCCAGGCCTGGGAACAGCCCGCAGCTCGTTGTGGCCATTTGCTAGACTGTACTTCGGTGCTTGATAACTTTCAAAGAGCTGTCACCAAAGGATGATCTCATCGGGTCCTCAGGTAACCCTGCGCGAGGTGGGTAGGGTTGCTGGATTCTCTATCACTGGTTCCCACACGAGGAAAGGAGAGTAAATAAATGATAAACACAGCCAAGATCAGCAAACCCCAGTGGTACAACTGGATTCCAACAGAGGCAATCAGCTTCCAGACTCAACCCTGGATTTGTTTGCTTTTATTACTTTGGTGGTGGTGCCAATCCACCTCTGTTCAGGAAGGTTACATGCCTCTTTTTAATTTACCATTTCTCATGGTAGATGCTGGAAAAATTGTAGCCACAGCTTGCTGGTTCCAGGACCCACACATTTATCAGGTGGCAAATTTTTCTGTTCCTATATTCTGTTTTCATACTAGTTTATTATTTTCTACCCTAATGGCGGTTTCCAATTGAAAAATCGTAATGGAAGCACTGTCTTCAATTCTCACTGCCTTTTTCTCCTTATTTCTTTTGTCTTTCTTTACCCACCTCCTTTTTCCTTCTCTTTTCTCTCACATTTCTTTTCTTTTTCTTTTTCTTTTTTTTTTATTCCGGCCTTATTTTTTGGTGATTACATACTATAATTTGTGGCCAGTATGTAAGGAAACAAGGCTTGATACCGTACAATTTCGCAGGGTATCTGTTTCTCTGTTGTTTTTATCTGTGAAAACTGTTAATAGTAATTTTCTACACAAGTGAAGAGTAGAGAATATTTACGCTAATCAAACATATGGCTAAAATAAAATGAAGATGACTTAATTTGTAGACTTGTTTGGGCATGGACAGTACTACTTACTCCTTGTCTTCTCAAATGGAAAGGTTCCACTGAGGGACACAGAAAGCTTAAGCATAAGCTGATTGACCAAAGCAAAGAGAGACTGGAGTGGGCTGCTCTACAGGGAGCTGGAAGCCCAATAAATTCTGTATGGCAGAGTTGAAAGGGTGGTCTATGAATATTTATGAGGTTGATGGCATGTTCATGATGGTAAGGCAACCCTTTTCCCTCCCAAATCGTGGTGGACTCAATCTCTCTCTAAGGGTATTTCTTCTCATAGTTCTCTTTCAAAGCCTATGGGAGGTGGTGGGTGGGCCACTGTGTCAAAGCCACCATGCAACTGATTTTATAATAAAGTTAGTCAGAATGTCTCATACTGATAGTGTCTGTCAATCAGTCAGTCATATGGGACAGTTTTCTCCCTCTCAAACAAGAATGAGAGAAAAAAGAGAGAATGTGAGCATTCTGGTACTCTGCCTCTCTTGTCGTGCCCATCAAGCTGAGAGCCTGAGGTGAAGGGGGTGGCTGGGTACCAGGCGCGTGCACTAGCATCCTTCTGTACGCCCTCCCCCCGCCAAGCCATGGTTCATGTGATCTGAATGCAGCTGCATAATCCAATCATTTCTACTTCCATACTTCTATCATGAACCAAATTATAGCAACCTGTATTTTCAATAAACTTTAACTGCAGGTTTAATTTCATATATTCTTTTTTTTTATCACTTAATGGATCAGTCTGCTGAAATGATTACACAAACCTAAAATGGTGCCTTTGGAAAGCGAAATAAAACTTCTCGGCAGGAGTGAACAGGTTTTTCAAAGGAAGGGTGTCTCTGCCTTTTAGCGGGGGTTGGGGTGGGGTGGAGACGGCTTCTGGGTTTCTGCTACTTTAATGTGAAAATGAGTATTCATGGGGACTGCTGTCGACTACCTATTGGAAAACGCAAGGCAACATGTATAATTTATGGAGCTGATTGCTTTAAAGAGAGGCTTCTAAAAATGAGGGTTTTTTTTGCAACTCAGGTTGTTCTCAAGGGGAGGCAAGCACGCGGGTATTATTCAGAATTGAGCCCTGCCTGTGAAGCACATAACAGAAAGGAGGAGAGCTCAAGGAAAAATGCCGGAGAAGCAAATTGCTCTGCCACTCTCAGAGTTTCTTTCCCTTTTTCGCAGTCGCGGATGGAACGACTGTCAATACTCCTGAAAATTTTGTTCGATTAAAGGAATTTTAAGCAGCTGTGTTTCTCCCTTGAGACTGTGTCCCTAGGTCCCATGTGCTCTATCAGAGTCTTCAAGCTTTCCTGGCTGGGTGAGTGAATGGACCTGTCCACGGGAACAGAGAAATGGCCTCTAGACTCATCCTGAATAGGATCTTATTTGTGAAGCTGGTCATTGAATTCCGCCAAGCGCCAAAGCTAAGAGCGATGAAAAACAGAATTGCTAATGGTCAAAGTCACTGTCTGTCCAGTAGGACTGGGTTATGAAAGTCAAGGTCTGTGTCGTCGGGAGCTTGAGTGGTACACAGTTCTGTGAAGGTTCTTGCTCAGCTGTCCTGAAATGGAACCTGGAGCCATTAAAGGTGGACTGAAGGATTTGAGATAGTAGACTCAGGCCGAGGGACAGAGTGTCTAGGCACTGGCACTCTTTGGTCATAAGGCAGAACTGGTGGTTTGTAAAAACAAACTTCTGAAAAGAATGCAGATGAATGTCACGGCAAATCAAACTGAACTTGGTGTGATAAGCTGAAACTTAGACTCCTGTAAGAACAAGGAGTGCCAAGGCAAGATATGCCAGGCTTTGAAAGGCCTACAAACAGAACAGGACATTTGTGACCAGCATCTCATTTCCTGAATTGCTTGTTTGTTTCGATATTAATTTAAATGTCTTCTTTGAAATAGAGAAATTGTCTCCAATTTAAAAAAAAAAAAAAAGAATGACTGTTAAGACTACAGTACATCATATGTAGTAGGCTTCTGCAAACCAAAACTTGGATGGATCTCAAAAATAGCCCTGAGCATAGACAAATCACAGACAAATAATAGAGGTCTATGGTTTCACCTGTATGGTAAAAGCAGGTAATGGTAAATGATTTGTTTTCAGGAACCCCTACATAGGTTATACCTCTGAGGAGAAGAAGCAACCATGAAGATATCAAACAGGTTTGCTATGTTCTAGCAAGCAGGAGTAGAGGATGGGAAATGTGGTTATGTGGTGTCGGGGGATGTCACAGATACTGACAGCCATAGTTACTCTGGTAGCAAGTGTCTGAGCATTCACCCTTATACAACTCTTTAAATTGACTATTAATGTTATCACATTCTCCTTTAAATGTTTTGTTTGTCATTTGGATTGTTTTCAAAGAAATGAATCGATTTCTCTGATTTTGTGATTTCTTGGCGTTGGAACGCACCTTTCAGGGCATAGGCCTTAGCCAGAGGCACCATGAAGACACTAAGGAGGCGGACTTACAGCCAAGATGCCCATGTCACAACAATGGCATAAGGAAAAATAAAAATCAGGGAAAAATCCTTGCTTAAAGGATTTCTGTAAGAGTTGACATCTGTGTATGCAGCCTGACAGTCAAGGCGTTTTGCCATCTGAACCCAGTCTTTCCCGCTAAGCATATCTGTCATAGCTACCCCATGAGGCCTTTCCCTTATGAAGTATGATTCCCCGATGACCTTGTATTTCCTACCTTTGTGCTATGGTTATCTCCTTCCTCTAACCTCCAGCCTCTCTCTGATGAACCACCGCAGTCCAACCTCTTCTGAGAAGCCACCGTGGTAACCCCAATCTGAAGTGCCCTGGCCACTTCCTGAACTCCACCACAGCCTGATTCTGGAAGCCGTCAACCTATGCCCCTTGTGACACCCACATCTTTGCCCCCCTAAGCTCGGAGCTCGACTCTCTTTCTTGTCTTCCCTGGCAGGAGAATGATTGAGTTATTCCCACCTGAGGCGCTTGCTTCTTCAAAGGCTGTTTCTCACACCCCACATACTCTTTCTTCTCTCCTCCACAGGTGCCTGCCAGGGACCTCATTTCAAAGCCTTTGGGGACTGCAGTGATATCACGGGGTAGCAGACTTTCCCGTAAAAGGCTAGATAAAAAAAAATAAATAAATTAGAATTTATCTACTAACTATGGAAATCTCTCTCTTCTTCCTCCCCCCTTTTCCTGTCACAACGTTTTTAAAAATAAAATAAATATATAAAAAAGGTTTTTAAAGTCTTAGTTCCCAGAATCAGGCTGTATCTGGCTTGTGGTCTGTATGGGTTTGCTGACCCCTACCCAGCGGGAAATACCCTGAGTCTCAAAAGAGTATATGGAACAGGGTTTCTCTCCCCTGCTCCCTACCTCCGCGTTCCTAGCCCCCACACTCTCAATCAGATTATGATGAGAACTGAACATTCCCCCTGTGTGTTTTCTCTGACCTTCAGGTGTGAGATTTTCTGTGTTGAAAAGCAGTGAGACTATAAATAAGTGTAATGATTTAAAGAACTGGACACTCATTGACCCTGATTAGGCCTCCTCACTACAAGCCTGCTTATGCTACAGAATTATCCTCTGCTACTCTCCTCTGCCTGGTCCAGAGCTAGAGGACATCATGTTCCAACCAACCTTCCCAGTCAGAGCAGTCTGTTTTCTGATCATAACTTTAGAATCCAGCAGGAGACACTTTCAAGCAGAAGAGAGAATCAAGAGACAACCTTGGAAGAGTGAAAAAGGAAGTGTGTACGTCACCACACACATTGAATCTGCAAAGCGTACAGCAACTTCAGGAGTGCCTGACTTGTGAATTAAGCAATGCTTTGTTTAGAATCCTCTGTCTCCTGCTCTACTGTCTCAAGTTTTTAAAGAAAAACAAACAAACAAAACCAGAAAACAAACAAACAAACAAAACCCCATACCTGTGAAGTTTCTTCCCTTGTCCTTCTCCTTAGCCCCTGTGTGAGGCCACTTGGTCACGTGGCTTTGGTAGCCAGGCAGTGGGAAGAAGAAAGGGGTATGGAGGAAGCATGTCACCATGGTGCGGCTCACTCAGCATCTCCCCAGGATAGGGTGGTGGTGCTCTTGTATGAAGGGAGCTCAGCCTCCCCTGCACCCACAGGTCCTTTCCCTTGAAAACAGCAGATTGCATTCATTTGGAAAAGTTTCCCTTCCTAAGATGATGTTTGTTTTGTTCCTTGAAACTGTAGACTTTCTCAAGATCAAGTTATTTTCTTTCTGAAACACACTCTGCCCTCAGTCACTTATGCGTGAAGCTTGAGAAACACAAAATGAACATCCGCACCAAGAGAATGCTATGCTTCTCACACCTGTTCTTAAAGCACACTTCTGGGATCAGAGCAAGGTCATATTCTGAATGGCGTACAAAGGGCAGCACTCTACAGCAGAGTGGAGAGACGAGGTCACAACTTATGGTGTACTTTATGAATAACGAGTAAAGGTTAACTCAACAATTCCCAACATCTACCCTCCCTGCCAGTGATCAATATTTAAAGATTCAGGAGTGCTAATCACCCTGATTTGCTTTATTAAACTGGCTACATGCATTAGATTATCACACTGTACTCTACAAATGCATACATCTTTTTCTTCTTTGTGTGTGTGTGCTCGAGCATGTGTGTGCATGCATATGTACGAGCGTGTGATACGTATGTGTGTTTGTATGTGGGTTAGTGGGTCCCCGTGTGTGTGCAGATGACTGTGCATGTGTGCACATGTGTGTGGAGACCCAAGGTTATCATCAGGAATCTTTCTCCCAGCTTTTCTACCTTATTTTTTGAGGCAGGTCTCTCAATCAAACCCAGAGCTCACCTATTGTACTAATCTCAGTGGCCAGCTTGTTCTGAGGGTCCTGTCTCCACATTACCAGGCTGGAATATGACTTGCCATGCCAATCTAGCATTACATGGATCCCGGAGATCCATCCCTGTGGGGATCTGAATCCAAGTCCTCTTCCTTGAGTGAGAGGTACTTTATCTCGTCTTTATGTCTGGTTTGTGAAAAGCTCAATGGAAAAAGAGACAGCTTTTCCATAGCTTAGAAAAGGACCCGCTTTGTGTTTTGGATGGGTAAACCCTCCTTTCCCAAAATAATATTCATTTTATACCTTTGGATGGAGACAGTTACAGATTAGATCCTAATTCTCAGCAACTATAAACAATACACCATGAACTTGTTTAAATGCAAGTTTCGGTCCTACCAACTTGTATTATTTGGTAAGCTAATGTCAATAAAATACTCAGAGTTATTGACTTGTCCAGTGACTGCCTTTCACTCAGTCCTCTGAGAAACTGTCCTGACGGACCCTTAAGAAGCAGCAAATTTACACTTGCATAAAATCCAGCGTTTCTGAGTGCCCTGATGTAATGTCCTTAGTGGCTTCGGTTTGCTGGTACTTTCCTCTGGGGTAGGCCACTTGGTGCTCCTTACCTGAATCTAAGGCTTCCAGGAACCACAGATGGAAGTGGGCAGCAAGGAAGTGGAGGCTGGTTTTTCACAAATAAACATCTATGTAGTTTGTTCAAGGATAGTACAGACTGACCTAAAGGGGGTGAGTAGATTTGGTTGTGTGTCTAATCCCCTACCAGACCTTCCATTTAACTATAATTTAATAGACAGATATAGGTCTTTTCTAAGCTTCCTGAAGTGTTTATTTCGGAGAAAGCTTTCTACTTATTAAACTGATTAATCAGGATTTGTAGCCTGATGTTGCACAATCTCCTCCCCAATAAAAGGAGAGCACTTCAGGCTGTGAGCGTCTTAAGACAGGTCTTGGCTCTCGTTCACTTTTGAGAGAATCCACAGAAAGCCACTGTGAAGCAACTCTAGTCTTCGAAAGCTTCTCATTCACTCCTCAATCGGGTTGGCCCCGGGGTTATTCTGGGACCTGGGGACATTTGTTCCGTCTCTGAATCACAGATTTCGACACATTATTTTTCGAGTTCTCGGTCTTTTTTTTTTTTCCCCCTGAAAATTGACAGACATATGGAAAAGTTGATAATTCCGTGAGAATGAATACAATTGTGTCTGAAAACAGGGAGTTGTTGTTGTTTTAAGGTGTCCCATTTTTACCGTGACCCTTCCAAGAGCATTCAAAAGCAGAGCCAAGCCTGATGTTGGAAAGGGACAAGAGATTTAGCCCTGAAACCTTGATGGTTTTTCACTTTGTCATCAGCGCTTTGTCACTTAGACAACTCTGTCTTGTAACATGAGGTTCACAGAATTTAATAAGGGAAGGGCCGTTTGACGATTCTAGCTTCTATGACATCCAACTGTATTTTTTCAAATAGCAATTTCTTCCCATTCTTTATGGTCCATTTTAAAGACAAATGTGAGTGTAATTGTCTTGTAAATAATCTTTGTATCTTTCATGAAGGTTTAGAATCAACTCCAGTATCATATTATCTAAGTAGTCATGGGCCGGAATTCTCCAGCTGCTGATTTATTTTCTATTTTCTGTTTCTTTCATCCGTAACTTGTTTTATATCCATGTGCCTGTCAAACTATGAACATCGCCTCATAGTCCATGAAACAATGTGCCATCTTCAAAGCAAAGATGAGTACTTATTTTATAACATGAAGAGCCCTGCTTCTTGACCTATTTCCTCAAATATCTATAACTTCATAGAAAATTACCCACCAGAAGCCGGAAGTTGGACGTTTCTGTGTGAACCCATACATAAATGCCTGACAGGAGCAGAAGCCTTTTGTACTGAACGGAGTGTGGTGACGCACAACTGTAAACCCAGCATTTGAGAAAAAGAGATGGGAAGACTGCGAGCTGGGGGCCAGGCAGCTGTCATAGCAAGACCATTTCCCATAGGAGCCTTTGCCTGGACCAATCTCATCCATTCCTGTATCTCATCTTGGAATCTAGTATAAAGGCCACTTCAAATCATCTGCAATGATGAATTCAGAATGAATAATCTGAGAACATGAGGTAGCCCCCAAGATCCACTCCCTCAACTGGGGCCCAACTAAGTTTCTGCCTCTCCCCAATAGTTCATTAAATCATAAATCTATAAATTAATAAGATCAGAGCCCTCATAATCCAATCACTTCCCCAAAGCCCCACCCCACTGCCCCCCATGAACACTGGTACAGGTACCTTTAGGACATTTCAGAGCTAAACCAGAAAGTATGCTTGACTGAAATGCTGAGAGTCTAAAAAACACAAGGCTGAAATGTATTCCGTGTTAAAATTCATTTTTAGTGGTTGCTTTGCCCGCCCCTACCAAATGACATCATATGGAGGAAAAAAAGCAAATATAAGTGTAGGTGTACGTGTGTATCTGTGTGTAACGTGACAATAGCTTTTTTACTAGGTCCTTTGTAAAGCTGCTGCAGCACGACCAGTTTATACCAAGTGTCTTCTCATAAAATGGTTTATGTGTGTTTTCATGGTTCCTGGCCAACGTGACAATAACTTGTGCTGCGCTGTATTGTCCTGTAACTGTGGTTTCCTCCTTTCTCATCTGTACATAATCCACAGAATAAACAGAGAGAAACAAATGGATGCCAAAAAAGAGCAGGCCCTGCAGGGAGTCCTGTGCAGGGGCTGAGGCCGTTTCCTGTCTCGTGGAGAGGAAGAGCTCACATCATGACCGGTCATCTATGCTGTCTGCCTTGGTGTCTCCTGACTTCCTGGAATAAAACCAAGCTAAATAAAACAAAAATGACAATTTCTCCGTGTTTTGGGAATTCCAAACTCCTATGACTGGAACACTCAATCTTTCAACCTACTGCAAAGTGCGCTTTCCAAGATTAACAGTGGTGTTTATGGATTGTTTATAAAACTTAATGTTTCCAATATGTAGCTCACATATTGTAATAACGGATTTTAATGTTATTCCCCAATTCTGCTAATCCTCTGCATCAAGAGCAAAATGTTGGCTTGTTAAAATTAACCTTTGCATTTATTTCATTTTTTTTTGTAAATGGCTTAAATAAAACTCGTTTTCCCTTGAATATCAGCTGAGCATTAGGATGTGAGCAAATAACAGGGAGTTGGTAAAATGAAAACAACTCTTACTTTATACTGTGAATTTGTCAATCTTTTCCAAATGTACTAGTTGGTCAAATGACTTCGGTGCCAGATACATAGTTTTCATTTGCCTTTGTAGGGAAGGACCTCACATAAAGGAGGGATTTTATTTTCTCAGCTCTATCACTGGTGACCACACTGCCATCATCATTTTTCAGTCTGTGGGAAACTCAGCATCATCTGGCTAGCAGACAAGAGGACAAACGTGTGTCGCTTGCTACCATGGAAAAACTGATTTGGTTCTGGACGGATTTGGGGGATTCGTGTCAGGTCACATTCAATGGTGCCCTCATGAAAGTGCAACAGAGGAGAGTTAGGTGTGCCCAGGGCAAAGGCACAAAGAGACTCAGAGACAGGAGGAGGTGTGAGTGTATGCACGTATAACAAAGATAATAGCTGATTGATTCTCTAAAATCTGTTTTAAATATTTCTTTAAAACCCCATGATTGAAATTTTTCCACAAAATTATAGGACACGCATTGAAATTATTTTCTGTTTGCAGCAAGTGTCAAGACTCATAGAGGTCAGACGTGGTGGCACACACCTTTAATCTCAGCACCGAAGAGGCAGAGGCAGCCAGATCTCTGAGATGGAGACCAGCCTGGGCTACAAAGCTAGTTCCAGGACAGCCAGGGCTGTACAGAGAAGCCCTGTCTCAGGAAAAAAAAAAAAAAAAAAAAAAAACATGCATGAAGAATAGAAAATTTATCAACCTAGGGAAAAACGGAAGAAGGGTTACCCAACCTGGTGCCTGAAAAATGCCAGCAGAAGCGAAAGCAGTTTCCTGAGTCACTGGAAGCCGGGTGGCTTTGAATTACTTTGTTTTGTTTTTGTGGTGCAGGGATGGAACCCTGGGGCCTTGTACAAGCTAAGTAAGTACTCTACCACTGAGCTATGTCCCCAGTCCGGAATCCAGGTTTTGGACCATCAGGCCTCAGCTCCAATTCATAGCTCTCTGAAAAAAAAAAAAAAGAGAAAAGAAAAAAAAAACACGTGTGGAATTAATTTCTATTCAGTTTCATGTGTGGACAGATCCAGTGACAGTTGCCAGGCTTTGTCCTTGTCACAACATATCAGGCTCCAGGCTTCCTTGAAAGCCTCTGATTCCTATTTTCTTCATTATAAAACAAGGGTTATAAATGAAACTTCCTTTGTGACACGGTTAAATGGGTTTGTCCTTGAACAGTCGTAATAATGCTTTGTATATTAATTTTGGCACTCTGGAAAATCATGTTTTTTTTTTTTTAAATAGTTGTGTGAGGGAAAGGTGGAGACCTCACAGTTCAGGTAGATTCTATGTTTATGTTACAGATAAGAAAAAATTAGAATTCAGTGAAGTTCAATAATCCACCAGCAAGTTACAAAGCTGGGCAGTGATGTTGACTGTTCTAAGCCTCAAATCTGGTTGTGCCTCCTACACACGATGCTGGTACAAGCTAGGCATGGAGCAACAAGGAACGCTGAGGTCATCCACTCTGGGAGCTGGCTTCTGTGCCCCTGCTGAGACTCAAAAGGCCCTTGGCATCTTCCTGGCTCTTCTAGCACCCTGCCAAGAGTGCAACCGGGTCCCTCTCGGGTGACAGAAGGCGGTGAGAATATTCAGGTGCCGGTGCAAATATCAGTGTACGCTCAAGTCTGGAATGTGACCTTGGTTTCCTCAAGTTAATTCTCAATCAGTTTTGAAGGGCGGATGCTGGGTCCTTGCTGACTCACCCCGTACAGAACCCCAGCACTGCAGGAGATTGCCTCAAATCTCATCTCCGCCGCTGTGACCTTGGACAGGTCCTTCACCTCTTCAAGACTGAATTAAGAGAGAACTCAGGTCACGCTTTTGATCAACTTACCTCAGGTTGTGCAAAACGAAACAATGGACTATTTTTTTTGTCAATGCTCTTTGGAAATAAACCTTACATCAGGGAAAAAGTGGAAATCTAAGTGGAAAAATGAAAGGTGAACACAGTTTCAGATAGATGCCGTCATCCCACTCAGAAGACATCTCGAGTCTTAGCCTAGCAACAGTCACTCTCCCAGGAGAACCACTGCCTTCTAACCCTTAACTTCATGGCACACTCTTGCCTATTTCTGAAACGTGTATCAAGGAATCACACTGTGTGTATTCTTCTGTATCTGGCTGCTCTCACAAGAAGTGTGTTTGTGAAATCCAGCCATGTTATTTCATGTTGTTATAGTTTGTTTTCATTGTTTTATATATGCGTGTGTGTGTATACATATACATATATGTGTGTGTGTATACACACACAAACATATATATATATACACACACACACACACACACATATATGGCCACACACACAAATATACAGTGATGGGCTTAGGCTCTTGTTTTGCAGATAGTTTCACTGCAGAATTGTCAGAGTACTTTGTTTTAATATTGTCAATAGCGGTTTTCAGATTCTGATGGCAGGTTGTTTGGAACTGAGGCTGCAGCCTGAGAATCTGTGACCCCTCACAGAAGTTGGCTGAACCCCTGCTCTGTGGTATTCTCATCGGAGTATACTGGCGTGTCTTTATCCATCCGACTTGTGCTGACCATTCGTATCATTTCCAGGCTTCCCATTGTTACAAATCCTGCCACCGTGAGCCTTCCTGGGCATGTCTTTTGGAGGCGTTTCTGTTTAGTGTATGGACTCCTTACTAGATAAGTCTTCATTAGATTCTAATATGCAGCCATATAGTATAATCTAACCCAAAGTGTTTCAAACATCTTGCCCGAGGTCATGTAGAAAAGAATGAGCACATGGGAAGCACAAATTAAGCTCGGTGGGTTTTACACACATATATACATATATATATTACATACATACACACATGAGCACACAGAATTGGGAGGGGGTTGGGAGGTAGGATCAATCTGGGAGGAGTTAAGAGGGGGGTGATAAAAGTACAATGTATAAAGTGGGCAAAGAATTGAATGTATTTTAAAGGAAGAGAATTTTCAGCAGGCATGAGATTGATAATGAAACCCCATTTCTTAGAGCAGGTCTATTTCTGACTGTTTTTTATCACATTACCTTGCGAACACTGTTCAATGAATCTTTACTTAGTCTAGGTCCCTTACAAAAGCGACCTTTTCCTCTGGTGCCTGGCTGTACATTTCAAGAACAGGAAATCCACTGCCTGGAGTATTGAGAGATCATGAAATGCTTATGCCCCTCCCAGTATAAATGAGTAAACTGAGGTCTGAAGATACTTATTGTTGGCCCCAAGTAGGTATTTTGAACTGTAACTTTCATCATGTATTACAGACTGATTTTGAAACCCCCCCCCCTTTCATCTTGGCAGCTGATACTATTTTTGCCAGTTACCATAATTCCTGTTCACATAAATGACACCCAGCAGCACTACGGCAAGATGAGAGATGAAGACAGGAGAGTCTCTAGAAGTTCGTGCACCCCTAGCCTGGCATATGCCACTAGGAGATCCTGTCTCTTTCAAGGTGCAAAGCAAGGCACCAATACCCAAGGATGTCTACTGACCTTCACATGAATGTTGTGGCGTGCCTATGCCTGTATACACACATACATACACATACATACACACACACACACACACACACACACACACACACACGTAGTGATATTTTATTTGTGCTGAAATGTGATATTTTATTTGTATGTTAATAAATAAAGTTTGCCTGGAGATCAGAGGTCATAGCCATAAACAGAAGTCAGGCGGTGGTAGCACAGGCCCTTAATCCCATCACATGGCAGGCAGAGTCTCTGTGTTCAGGGACACAGCCAAGCGTGGTGACACACACCTTTAATCCCAGTACCAACCATAGAGACCTGGAGGTCTGTATAGACAGGCAGTGATGAGGAAGTGATGTGGCTGGGCTTAGAGCCAATGAGAAGGCAGAACAACAAGGCAATAAAGGCGTGGGTAGACAGGAAGAGGCTCTCTTGGGAAGCTACGGTGGTGAAGTGGTGAGCTGAGGTTAGTTGGCAGCTGCTGCTCTGATCTCTACGGCTTATACCTCTGTCTTTGGCTCTGTGTTTCTTATTTAGTAAGACTGTTTAGAAATTCGTCTACACACACACACCAATATTTTTCCTAAAAAAAGAATGTGGGCTGTGAAGATGGTTTTGCAACTAAAGTTCACTTGCTGCCAACTCTCATGACCTGAGTTTAATCCCTGGGACTCACAAGGCAGAAGGAGAACCAGCTTCTCTACACCTGCCCTCTGATCTCAACATACATGCCCGTGGCATGAATTCTCACACACACATGTAACTAGAGAAAACATTGAAGAAAACCTTGAAAGGTGACTTCGAAACCTACTTTAAAATTTTTTTCTTCAATTTTTAACATTGTTCAGACAAAAAGAGAATTGGTCAATATCTTACATCAATAGAAAAAATGAAGTTAGCAACAAATTAATTGAAATATCAGACTTTTGTTGCTTTAATAGATGCTTGTCTAGTATTCTGTTTTTCTTGTACTGCTCTTTACACACAACTTTCATTATGAATATACCTAGCTTTAACTTTTAAATGTTATAAAGAAACAGAAAGAATCATACAAAATTTTTTTTTTTTTTTTTTTTTTTTTTTTTGGTTTTTCGAGACAGGGTTTCTCTGTGTAGCTTTGCGCCTTTCCTGGTACTCGCTTTGGAGACCAGGCTGGCCTTGAACTCACAGAGATCCGCCTGCCTCTGCCTCCCGAGTGCTGGGATTAAAGGCGTGCGCCACCACCACCCGGCCCATACAAAATTTTTATTCTGAGCTTTATTATAGGTGTGAAGAAAACTAAATTTAGTATTTGTTTAATGCTAATACAGTAACTGATTTTCTGCTCAACCTCACAAACGATTTGAATTTTAGGCCTTTAGACTAAGTTATCTTTATTTGCAAACGTAACCTTACATGTGTATTTCCAAAGATAAAGTATCTGTGTTCAATTAATTAAAACAGGACTACTTAGCATATTACTCCATTTCTAAGCTGGACTTGGCATAAGCTGTCCCATACACTCTAATACCTGTTATTGAAAAGCATTATATTTGGTGGAGAATTCTACCTTAATAACCCCTCCAGTGGACCTTAACCCTTGTTTCCTTTGAGTTTATTCTGGGTAGCGTTTGCAAGAAGACTCGGGTCTATTTTGGTTAGGGACACTGTTCTTGTCCCAGGGAGGAAATGAGCACACTGGGCCTTGTCTCCAGCCCCCAAGCAGAGAGACAGGTCAGACAGGCCCCTCTGTCAGCCAGGCTCCAGGAAGGCTTCTCCTGTCTCATGGAACAACCAAACAATTGTTACTATTTACAATGGCCCATATGCAGAAGTATTCTTAGAACAATAAGGAAAGGGAAAGTCGGCCACCAGGCAGGAAAAGAAGGCATTCAAGCTACAGCCAGCTCAGAGAATGTGAATGCCCTTTAAATGTAAACAGCTGGCTGCAACCCTTGGTCGAAGAACAATGTACGGGTGCTTGCCATGTGCCAGGCACTTGACATACACCATTGTCCCTGATCCCATAACCACTTCACCAGACCAGCATTATCCCTACCTAATCTGAAGAAAGCAAGGCCCAGAGAGATGCTCATAGAGGAAACACATTCCCAAGGGTGCTGAATAGTATAGACAAATCCCAACTTTTCTAAGTCAGAGCCTATGTAGTCTTAGCTACTACTCTTAAAAATTAAAAATAGAGGAAATGTTCACGTCTTCGAGAATGAATCCATAATCTTGTTACTAAAAGCACAAGGCAGTACAAAGAGCATCAATAACAGTTTGAATTATGCTCTTTCTGAGTCCCTCTGGATTTCATAGAGGAAATGGGAATTTGAAGAAAACTTGCTAAATGCTGTAAGTGGCAGCCTAGCCACCTCCCTTGTCGTAGATAAAATGAATACCCTTGGTATTCAGAGCTCCCCAACTATAGAAATGACATATCGGACAATCTCTTGTTCCGCTTAGGGTGACTTTAAATCATCCAGAAATGTGTGCAAAGACTCAAATTAACAATAACCAAAATAGTAATTTGCTGGGCAACTTGAATTCCTGGCTGTACAAGTGACAGGAGGCTTTAATGTTTGATTGGGTGTTTCTAATGACTTCTACAGAAAGGAAGCAATTCTTTACCTCAAGACAGGTTAAAAGAGAAAATGATGGACATGGTGACATGTTCACTGAATTGGTCGAGGTCCTCCACATAAATATACATCAATTACTGTTAAGGGCTCTCTTACAACATGAGAACTCACCAGATTTCTAGTTGTTTCTAGGTAGGTTAATAAATAATGCTTAGTCTTCTGATTTCCTTAGTTTCCCTAGAACGCAACCTGTATACTTAGGTAAACTCAGGAGCTATTCTTATGAAAATATTTGAAGCTATCTGTCACACTCCCAGCACACCAGTCATTTGAGCTCTCCGGGATTTTGAGTCCTGCTACTAGCTGTAGGCAAACCTGCCATGTAGAGGCAAGGAGACTCCTGGGTCCCTGAAGAACAGCCTGCCTCCATCTGAGGCTTGAAAACCATCTTATAGCAAAGACAAATTAGGCTCATTCCCATTTATGGTTAAACCTCCTTTTCTCAAAGATTGGTCTATGTCCCACCTGTAACCTTAACTACAAATATCTCTATACTCCCTATTCCAGGAAATGGCAGTCATGCTTTTGTTTCAAAGGTTGTTATGATCACTGGTTGTTATGACCATCTTATAACCAACCACCTTGTAATCATGTCTTTGCTTTAAAAAGTTGTTATAACCATCCTATAACGCTATCTTTTTTTTCAAAAGGTTGTAATGATTATCTGGTTATGACCACCTTGTTCTGTTCTGCTTCTGAAACGCCTCCAATTTTGCCTGCCAAATCCCCCATTTGGGAACTCCCTGAGATATAAAAACCTTGTCTTCATCATGTCCAAGGCTGACCTTTTGAACCCGGCCTTAGGTGGAGGCAGCCCATGTACAGGAATTAAAAAAAAAAAAAAAAAAAGCTTGCTTTAATTAATTTGCCCAATGTGATTTGGGCTTCTCGTCTTTCTCCTCTAATCTTTTAGATTAACATTCTACTAACTTTTGTTTATGGCACCCTTGGGATTGGTTAACAGTTCACTTGTTCCCATCGTAGAAAGCAGAATTCTGAGCAAATAAACCAGATGAAAGACAAAGATCCTTAAAGTGAGATTGGTAAGATGCTAAGAGTGGGTAATGGACCTCAGGAAAAAGACAAATTCTACTAGGGAAAGAATGCCATGGACCAAATTGTGGCTTCCCACGCACAAAATAGATGTGGACCCCCATAACTCCCAATGCAATTATTTTGAGATGGGTCTTTGGAAAGGTAATCAGATTTAGATGGTGAAATTATGAAGGTGAAGCCTTCCTGAAGATCATGAAGATGAATGCTTGTTAAGAGAGTTACCAAAAGGCTTGATGCTCTTTGTCTGCTGTGTGAAGACAGAGGATGTCGCCAACTTCATGCATGAAGGGAGCCTTCACAAAGGAACTGATTGAATCAGAAAGCACCATGATTTTGGATTTCCCAGACTCCGGAACCAAAAGAAAGAAATCCTGTAGTTTAAGCTACCTATTTTGTAATTACACCCTAGCCATACAAACAGAAACAAGAAAGGGAAAATAATGCATTACAAAAGAAACGGTTCTCCAAAGAGGAGATAGAGGATTTCTCTTTATTTTTGCCTAAGAACTACTGAAATCTATGTTATACTAAAATCATCAATTTATAGGGCTCACCAGACCTAACATGGTAGCCATGCCTGATGTTCTCTTCAGAAACCAACAGCAACTGCTTGGGAAGTCACTCTTAGAAGTTTCTTAGGTGTGTGTGTGTAGGAGGGTCAAGTCCTGCTCTACAGTGGTGTGCTACCCAGAGGTAATTGAACTTGGTGTGCTCCTAGGCCAAAAGTGGCTGACTGTGACTAATAAATAGCCTAAGAAGGGGTCTCACACTAAGAGCTCTGTCCTCTGGGAATGATGGTAGCTAATCGGCCAATTCCATCCTCTCTTTTGAGACTTTGAACTTAAGTTACTTAAGCTAGATATTAGCAGAAGATTACAGAGTCACAGAAAGAGGCAGAGGAAAAAGGAATCCTTGAGAGGTCTGTAAGAAGACTCCCCAGTTAATGGACAAGGCCATGTGGAATCTTGGGTCACTTTTCTGTATAGCAGTCTTCATGGGCATAAACAGCCTTGTGATTTCTGGCTATGGGGCTGCTTCTGTATTTCATTTAGACTCTACTTTTTAAAAGAAGAAGTTATTCAAGAGTCTTATTATCTTTATTTCTCTATCATTACATGGGTCATGAAACTCTGGCCTCATCTCTTGAGGTAATAAATAATTTTTTTCCCTTTCCAATAAGGAAGCCACACAGACTACTAGATCACCTACATTGCTCCTTTATTTTCCAGAGAAGGTTTCAGGTTACATTAAATGGGACTTTCTGGTTATCTTGGAATTTGCTCATTAAAGCTCCAATGATGAGAATAAAAAGGGAGCCAGAACCTCCAAGTCATAAGGAGATGAGCTGAAAAAAACATTGTTAGGAGTATTAAAAGAAATCTGGACTCATTCAGCAACCACATTTGGATTAAGTCACTAGGCCTAGCAGGAAGTAACTATATGTCACACCTAGAGACTCCCATGTCAGGTCCAGGGAACCATCAACATAATAGCTGAACTAGTTGGTGTTCCCTGGAGAAACTGAACAAATGGAATATTTGTATGTTTGCTACTCTTGGTTATAACAATTTGGTTCATGAAGGATGGAGGCAAAATCTGGAACGTGGGCTCCCAGGCTCAAGACCCAAGAGAGGTATCTGCTGGAGAAATCCTTCTGTTTCAGTTTTTATTTTATTCATGTCATCAGTTGATTAGCGGAGACCCACTTGCATATAGAAAATGATCTACTTACTGAGTGTATCTTGCCTTTAATACTAATCCTACCAAACAAACAAATGCTCTAAGTTAACATAGGGACTTACCACCACCATAGTCCACAAGGACTTAAGGGGACTTTATGGGGAGATAAGCATCTCCATCCCTGGCTGGTATTTGTCAATCAGAGGCTTTTATTACTCTGGGGTACAGTAAGGAGAGCTAATCCATTGAAGCATTAAACAGGTTTAAGTCTTCGCCTGATGTACAAGAACAGAGATCAGCACTGTTTACTGTCTGACGGATTTTGAGTGCTGGTTACCATGGTGAAACTTGCCTGGGAATGAGGAAGGGACAGACATGTGTACAGAAAAGCTGAGGTCAGGGGGGATGTGCACACTCTGATGGAGTGGCTCCTACTACTAAGGCAACATGGAACCTCCGCACTCTTATTAGGCATATCACAGTGGGAGGGAGGAGTTGGCTCATCTCTGGAGGAGGTCTCTGTTAGGGAGTAGTCTCAGGCTGTAAACATCTAAGACAAAGAGGAAGCTGCAGCTGCTGGGTTTTGTTCACACTGTGTGCTCACTAGCACTCAGAGCCCAGAGGGAAGCTTTGCCAGCTGTCATTCCTATAGGGCATTAGAGCCCTTGGCATGGCTGAACCATGTCAACAATACACATTCACTCAGGACTTCACACACTCAGGGCTTCCTCTGCTCCCCACAGAGAGCTGCTGAAGGAAGGCACTTTACTGTTCCTCCTAGAAGCCTAACCTAGTCAAAACTATTATTATTATTATTATTTATTTCTATGTCATTCCATGGGTCATGACACTCTGGCCTCATCTCTCAAGATAATCAATCTTTTCCTTTCCAACAAAGAAGTCACAAACTATTATAGTGTCCACATTGGTCTTTTTATTTTCTGGAAGAGTTTCACATTGCATTAAATGGGTCTTTTCTGGTTATCCTGGAAGTTTCTTCTTAACTCTGATGTTGAGAATAAAATGGGAATAAGACACCTCAGTCAGCCTTCAGGTAATCTCTATAAACTGCTGTGATTGTCCAACTTTTCCACACTGTTGACAAAGTACTCGAGAAAGCAACTTAAAGGAAAAGATTATTTTTGTTCATGTGTTCAGAGGCATCCATCCATGACAGTGGGGAGGGTGTGATGACAAACATGAGCATGGATCATGGCACCCAGGAAGCAGAGAAAGGGTACAGGAAGGTACCAACAACAAAATGCCCCCAAGGACTAACTAGCCCTTGGACCCAACTCCTAAAGTTTCCAGAATCTCCCAAGATAGCACCACCAGCAGGGGACCAAGCATTAACTCCTGAGTCTGTCAGGGACATGCTATCCTCAAACCTTGACAACCGTAAATGGACTCTTACTGTTCACTATGGATCTGTGGCTGCCAGAAATCCACAGGCTATTGCACTAACCCCCATGCCCGGAACTTGAGCCCCAAGGTCTTTGCTTCCTATGCTAGTCACAACAATCATATCAAGTCTCTTCAGGAGAAAGCTGCAAGGCTTTCCCCTTCTGCCTAGGGGTCATCTATACCAATGTCAAGATGCAACTTGTGTCGTGACCACAGCTCAGTGGTTCTCAATCTTTCTAACCTGTATTAAGTGGTTCTTAATACAGTCCCTCACGTTGTGGTGACCCCCCCCAACCACAAAATTATTTTTGTTGCTACTTCATAACTGTAATTTTGCTACTGTTACGAATCATAATGCAAATATCTGTGGTTTCTGATGTCTTAAGTAATCCTTGTGAAATGGTCATTTGATCCTCCAGGGGGTCGTGACCCACAGGCTGAGAACCCTGGACCTTTTGCACAGTACCCTGAGGTTGAGCTGTCCCCTACCTTATGCTCTACTTTTACTGATTCATAGAACTCTTTTGTGTGGAGGATTTTTGCTTCACACTTTCTCCCTTCGAGAAGTCACAGAACTCCAACTTATCTTTGAGTCCACAAAACGGAGCTCAAAGTCAGAAACATGATGCGGATTCAGTGAATGTCCTCACAAGAATGGATTAATGAATTAATGAAACAAAGAAATTTCGAGCATTTGTTGAAATATTGGCAAAGAAAGGAGTTTTTCAGTTGGCAGTATTTCAATATTTTCTACTTTGGGTGTCTTTTCCTTCCTATTTGTAAAGTTTAGTTCCGCGTGGTAAACAGCTGTTCTCAAATTGCAGCCTGGCCAACCCTAGAAATCCCCCAAGATCCTCTTCGAAGGCCCGTGAGGTCGCTGCGTTTTTAATGGTTTCCTTTGTTCACTGTTCGACATTTGCACTGCGCTTGGTGAGAAGTGGGAAGCACCCTGGCCTGTGGAGAGCGGTGGCACCAGATGTCACTTGTCCTTGTGCCACCCACTCCCTGCTGTGTCAAGGAAAGAAAAAGAAGAGATCCAGTTTCACCCAAAACTTTGCCGAGTCAGTTAGTGAATAGTGGTAATTTTAGACATCTCAGCCTTCGAGGGCAGTGCTCTGGATGGCACAGCATGGGGTGTCCCAAGGGCTCCTCTGCTGCCTGCTAAAGCTTCCTGTCTGGTTTTCTCAAGGACACATATCTGTAGGACTGGATCTCAAGGTGAACTAGCCATTCTTTCATGGGACACTGTTAGTATTGGAAATTTCAACTGACAAACTATGGTTCTTCAGGCTTGGATATTTCTCTCTCTCTCTCTCTCTCTCTCTCTCTCTCTCTCTCTCTCTCTCTCTCTCTCTCTCTCTCACACACACACACACACACACACACACACACACACACACACACACACACTTTTTGAGATGGGGTCTCTCTTCTCTCTGTACAGCCCTGGCTGTCCAATCACTCTCTATGTGGACCAGGCTGTCCTCGAACTCACAGAGCTCCACCCCTGCCTCTCCTTCCCAAGTGCTGGGATTAAAGCCTGGTGACTTTTTTTTTTAATTAAAAATGAACAAAATGGCTTGGGTTTGTCAGTTTTAAGAAGAATAGCCTTAGCAATGTTTATTTTGAATGATAAAATCTTACGTTTTGAGTGAAAATTTGAATTTCAGAAAAAAAATTTAATTTCCATTGATGAGCTGCTCAGTTTCCAAAAATTAAATATGTATTGCTTTTTTTTAATGAGGCAGGTGAGACTATGGATACATATGACTTTTTGATAGTGTGTAATAATATATGTCCATATTTTTAAGCTCAAATACCTCATTGAGCCAAATTTTTAAAATACAAATTTAAGGAACAGTATTTTTTTTCAGCTTGTGTATAATATTAAAGAAAAATACCCACAGTTCCCTGAAAAGGCTGTGGAAAGAGTCCTGCCTTTTCCATATTCATACAAGTGAGAGGTCAAATTTTCTTCATTTATAGTCATATGCCATGAAATGACATGGCCACATCCATGACAGCAGTCTGGCAAAGTCACATGGTCACAACCATCTTGGTATGAATAATTATTCTTCACTATGCTCATATGACAAAATCACTCAATGATGCTGTGGTGGCTTGAATGAAAATGGCGCCCATAGGCTCATGTGTTTGAGTGTTCGGCCCATAGGGAGTACTATTACAAGGTGTGGCCTTGTTGGAGGAAATGTGTCACTGGGGGCAGCCTTTGAGGTTTCAAATACTCAAGCCAGATCCAGTGTCTCTCTGTTCATGCTGTCTGCCAATCTAGATGTAGAACTCTCAGCTCCTTCTCCAGCACCATGTCTGCCTGAATGCTGCCATGCTTCCTTCCATGATGACAATGAACTAAACCTCTGAACTGTAAGTCAGTCCCAATTAAATATTTTCCTTTATAAGAGTTTCCATGGTCATGGTGTCTTTTCACAGCAATAGAAACCCTAACTAAAACAGACGCCTTATCTAGAACATATCACTGGTAGCAACAGCAACTGTCGATACTTCAACCAGGACAGTATACCAAAATGAATGTAGAAATGATGTAATTGGACTGGAGAGATGGCTCAGCCATTAAAGGCTAGGCTCACAACCAAAAATATAAGAAATGATGTAATCTAGGGGTCTTGAGATGATGCAGTCTAGGGGTCTTGATCGAGTTCATTTTCTCTGCAAGTTAAAAAGTTAGAAAGCAGGAAAAATCTGAAGTGCAACAGGTAGCGGCAGGGAAACCTCAAGCACCGCAGACGGATTCAGGAGTTGAAGAAAGGCGTTTATTAAGGGTGAGAAAAGACACACATGCAGCCGACACACAGAGCAAAAGACCCTCTGCAAAGCAGAAAAACCCAACGTCTCGAGGACTGGGGGTTTAAACCTCTGAAGAGTCTGCCTTCCCTACTTTAGGGTTGGACAGTTTGAAGACAGAGAGAATGGTTGGCTGGCCCACAAGTGTTGTATGGCATGTCCTGGGCAGGCTTTGAACTTGCTGAGCATGACAAAAGCCCACAACGTCTTTGTTTTAAGCTGCCAGCTTTTGTCTCAAGTCAGGAGCGTGAAGAAGAAGCCGGACATCTTGAAAATTTGCCATGGCCTGTCTCCCTATCTGTCTGCCTACCAGAGAGTCTCTTTAATTCCTAGTATCTTAGAAACATAGGAAAATTCAGCTTTTACAGACATTAAAGAGATCAACAAGACTGAAACAGAGGGCTGGAGAGATGGCTCAGTGCTTAAGAGTATTTGCTGCTCTTGCAGAGGACCTGAGTTTGGTCCCCAGGAACCAAACTGGGATCCAACTGGCTGCTCTTCTGTCCTTGGGCACCCAAATGCATGCAGATGAATGTACACACACAGCTACACACACACACACAGCCACACACACACACACAGCCACACACACACACACACACACACACATACACACAGTCACACCCCCCCAAACACACCCCTTTGTAAAAACATTATGTAAAATAAGGGCTTTAATTCCCAATATTGTTAATAGCAACAGATATCCTCTATGCAAGCTTAAGGTCTTTGGATGGATTTCTTAACAATTCCTGAAAGTGTTAAGCCAACCTAAGACCCAAACACTATGAGCTACTGCCTTATTTAACGAGAGTGGGGGATTCTAAAGAAAGACCACGATTTTGTTAACACTGCTAAAGAAAAAAATAATCTCAGAAATTCTCTAGAAGGATTTCTGTTTGAGAGTTTAGAACAAAGTTCCAAGCTATGCATATAAAAAATAAGGTAGACCTAGCTTCTCCAAATGTTTTCTGGCACACTGGTTTCATTTAAGCAGAGAGTCCAAAATGGCATGTAGACATGGAGTCAGCTAATAGATTATACCTGTATAAAGATAATAATTGCATAGGCTGGTTTAATCAGTAAATGTGCAAAATAATTCATCCAATTTGACTCAAGTGAGAAACAATTCATATTTCAAACTATATTTACCCCTTAATGCTGCCAGATTGTGCTATTAAAGGATTGGGAACCAAACAAAAATCTTATTTGCATTTTCATAATCTTGTTCAATATTCAGATAACAAGAGCAAGCCTGAATTTGGGGTTATACAACAATAAAGCATACACTAAAATATACAACTCTGTTCAAAATATGTGATAGTTATATGGAAGATTTGATTTGGGTGAAAGTTTGGGCTTGAATTTCAGTCAAATTCCATCAGTTACAGTAAGTTTCTAGAACTTTGTTCTGTCAAATAATGCCTGAAATGAGCTTTCAACGATAAGTTAAAATATTACCATTGTTAAGATTTTTTATACATACTCATTTTACTCAGTATCCAAACAGGATGCCCTTCTCTTTACTTAAGAAATATTTAAACAAACAAACAAAACACAAACACAAAAAACAGACTCTCACATTGACTTGATGGTTGCCTGCCCCACCCAACTCCCAGCCAATATTATAGTCATACAAGTCAAAACTTAGTTTACAAACCACGTAAGCTACATTTAGTGAAGTTCAAGTAAACTAGAAGAGTTGAGTGTGACCAGCGGTGTGGCTCTGTGGATGTGAAAACACTGTTAGTAAGCAGCCCGTGGCTCCATCTACTTCCACAGACTCCCTTCCGGTTAGAGTAAGGAAAGGGCTACCCACCACATTCCCTTGTATCTTTTAACTACACTGTAGTCAGGATACAGTGATGCTGTTGCGTAGGCAGAAATCTCACCCTCGAGGTAACAGTATTAAAAGATGGGACTGAAGGGAAGTAACTGGCTCGGCCCTCTCAATTGGTCCATAAGAGACCCTCTGACCTTTCCATAGTGTAAGAACATAGCGGGGTGGCGGGGGGGGGGGGGGGGGGAATGCGTGTTTGTGAGTGTGAGTATGCACACACACAGTTGCCATGGTGTACATGTACAAGCAGAAAACAACCTCGGATGCCAGCACTTGGCTTCTACCTTGTTTGAGACAGGGTCTCTTTGTTCCTTGGTAATGCACAGCCTATACCAGACCAGCTGGCTGGGAGTGTCCAGGCATTCTCCTGTCTCCACTTCCCACTCCCTGTAGGAGCACTGAGGTTACAGGCATGTACCGCAATGCCAGACGTGGAGGAATACATGGGCTCTGGGAATTCAAACTCAGGTGCTTGTGTATAGACACCAAATACTTTACCCACTGCGCCGTCTCCACATTTCAAAAAGCTATCTTGTAAGGAGCTGGGAAACATGTTCTCATCAGACACCAAACCTGTCTAGATGCTGCACTTCCCAGCCTCCAAGACTGTAAGAAAATAAAGTCCTGCTGGCATGAGTCATCCTGTTTACAGCATTTCGTAAGACCAGTCCAATCAGGCTAATATCCAGAGGTCTTGAATTCAGAGAACATTGAACAGTGATCACCCAGATGATTCTGAATCCAATCACATAAGTCATTTTTTTATTATCTTTAGAAAGGAAAAAAAGATGACAGAAATTTAAACCAGGTACCGCGGTGGACCTACTGTCTATCCCAGGAGACTAGAGGTAGGGTCTTGAGTCTAAGGTCAGGCTGAAATATATGGGGAAACCCTGTCTGTGAAGGTCTTAAAGGTGCTTTTATGCCTGAAGCTAGAAATGTGAAGGTTTTCAAAGCTTCCCACGCTCTTGTAAGAGGTCACAAGATAGAGGAGGCCTAAAAAAAGGTCATTTATCTTGCATCGATGCACATTCATCCCCATTTTCTGGGAGGGAACAGTTTATATTTCCCCATTCAAATACATCAAGCTTCTAGGTAAAGGTTACTCTTATTTGCAAAATGTATGAAAAGTTTCCAGTGAGTGGGTCCTGGCGACCTCTGCCCTCATGTACAGTCTTAACATGGTAGTCAGCTAACTACGACCGGGGGTCAAATGGCCCCTTGCCTATACTATACAGGTGTGAGGTGAAGATGTTCAGAACATTCTTAACCAGAGGAAAGAGAGGCCATACATGATTTGCAATTTGTAGAATAGCCACTAACCTGTCATTTTTGGAAGAGGATCACCATTCCCTACTTGTAGGATGGTTTTGAAAACTAAGAAGTATTTAAACAAACAAACAAAACACAAACACAAAAAGCAGACTCTCACATTGACTTGATGGTTGCCTACCCCACCCCACCCCAGCCCCACCCAATATTATAGTCATACAAGTCAAAACTAAGTTTACAAACCACGTACTTGTAGGATGGTTTTGAAAACTAACAACGGTACCAACAATAACACATTAGTTTCCTCTGAGACAGAGGTGGATAATGTTCATACTCTCTGTGTCCTCTTTGTCCCCCACCATTTTCTGTCCTGTGTCAAGCTTCTTCTAGCTATTGAAGACGTTCTTTGTAACTCTCACACTTACAATACTTCCAGTAACCCATCTGTTATTTTTAAAGCACGTGAGAAGTTGGTTTTATAGTAACTTTTTTATTTTCTAAGAAAAGGTCTCGATTTTTAAAAGTCATTATTCTTCAGGACGGTAACTCTTCTTTTCTCTGGTGATAAAAGTGATGACTCAGTCAGTCATGGAGGCACAGGATGTTCAGGAATGAGGTGTAGAATCGTGGAACACATGATTGCTGGACTCAGGTAAGGACAATCAAGCATTAACCCCGTTTTCGGAATCTCTCTGCCCAGGAGTTAAAGCATGAATAATATTTTCTTGGTAAAATTGAAATGTCTTAATGCTCTCTAAGCCTGCAGAGAAATTCACTTTCGGAGTTGCTAAATGGTTTATAAGCTTCATTAGCAGTCAGTTGTAAGTATGATTAAGTGCTTAGAATACTGCTAAGTGCCCAAGAATTACTTGTTGCTGATTAATTATTACCCTGTCCTTTACCTGGCTCAGAGGATGTATTTAAATAGCTGTAGAAGTTATAATGACTGACCAAGGAAAGAAAGTGTGGTGGGGATCTGGGCTCCTCCTAATTACCAATGGACTATTTAGGAAGGGACATTTGCGACTGCTTGGGGGCCATGCTGCTGCTGAGAAAACATGGGGATACAGATTGCTGCCAATAGGACTTGGTCATAAGAACTCAATCTACAAGACTGAAATGAATAATGTGTTCTTCCCTGAAGGCAGATGGGTAGCTGCTAAGAACTTCCTCAAACAAGAAAGTTCGGATCCCTGCCACATCCTCCACCCCCTCACAGTGCCAGTTTCCTCCTTCTGGAATTCTCCACTGTAAGCAGGGACCTGTCACCAAAAGAGGGAGGCTTGCTTGAAGTCCCTTCTTTATTTATTTTGGGGGGAGGGAGGTCTGAGAACTTGATTGATCTGGGTGAGTCAGTGTGCTATATCCAGGCTAAGATGGTGAGTCCATCTTAACTAACGCCTATTGTGTATTGAGGAATGCTGGTCTAGAACTTGACCCAAGAAGCCACTGGGGTCATTAGGGCTGTACCCAGCATGCCCCAGCAACTACTTGCCACTCTCTTCTGGTACTGCTGTGGCTATTAAACAGCTCTGAGATGACTTTGGAGGTTGTGGCGTCCTGTAGGCCATTGTTAAACTCTTGGAGAATGGAGAGGGCATTGCTTTCAGACAGAATCTTGCCATATTTCCCTGCAGACTAGAGACATGAGTAATTAACCACCCCACCTCCCCAGCCCCATGGCTTTGCTAGGCCAATAGGCCTCTCTGGAGTGAGGAGCTTCCACTTACCTCTCTGCCCACCCCCCACCCCTGCCCCCACCCCCACTCCCACATTCCTGGACATTGCTCTGACCTCCCACACTGGACTCTCTTCTTTCTCTCATTGCTTAGGCCAGCTTGGACTTGAACCCAAATTTTCCAAGCTCTTCTTCTGAGTGAAGACCAGAGGAACTGGAGTAGCTAGATCTTGAAGTATCTCCTCTTGCACACCCTCCTACATTGGCTTCCAGGACCACACTTCCACCTCCGTTCCCACAGTCCTTGAGCTCTGGGGACTGTCTGAGCATCGCACACTCATCCTGAAGTCCGAACCTTGGACTGTACTCAAGAATCCAGCCATGCCTTTTGCTCAAGGCCAATGTCATTACACCTGCGTTATTAACTTACCCTCCAGCTCTGAGCCCTAGCTCTGCTTGGGGGTCCCTTGTCCTCTTGACCATGCAGCCAGACTGGCAAATTCTCTGAAGCCCGTCTATGGATGCCTGCCCTGCAAGTGTGCTGTAGCCAAGTGCATGGGGCAGTTTCTAAGAAGTCCCCGAGCAAAGTTAAAACCAAGAGAAGGAGTGATGTCGACCAAGAATCCAAGCAGTGGATGCTTTCTCAAATTACCCCGAACAAGCACTCTGAAGGGAAGCCTGGATAACAAAGTGAGATAGGAACTGTCTGATAGAAGATGTATTGTCATCGCTGGAAATGGAACGATCTGGAATTAACAGTTGATCCTTTCATTGGCTCTTTTTATATATAAGGATCAATGACTTAGACAACATAACTCTTAGGAAATACAACAAAATTAGAACCAGAACCTTTCTTCCTTTGCAGCCACGGTATTCTCATTTAATAAATGTCCTATTCTCATTTAATAAATGTCCAGTGCCTGCCTACAATACATATTAGGAAAGATACAAAAGATATATTACAATAGGTAGCAAAAAACACCGATCGGGTTAAAAAATACTAAATATATATCTTCTTCTGTTCTTCAATTGTAGGATGTTCTAAAATCCACTATATTTTTTTGAGTAATTTTAATCGTGTGATCTCATGATTAAAACATAACTGTCACCTTCAGTTCTGACATCTGTGGCTGCAAGGGTTTTAGATTGTGTATTCCTACCACACAGCTTTTATGGGAATGGGTGGCGGCCGTGCACAACTGGTACAAAACAATTATTAGTTGATGCTCACATATCCCAAACTTCTTCATGTGTCAACATTTACTAACTAATCTATCAAGATTTTTAAAATAACATGAAATAAATTAGAAGTGTAAAACCAAGGTTCACCCTCAATCTTATCCTAAACACCAACTAACTGTCTTTTATTGCCCAATATTCTTCATTGTGGGCTTTGTTCATGTGTGGCTGTCTGTAATGTAAGAACAGTTAGCCTCCTAGTCTCAAATGAGGCTTTCTGGGTGAGAGATGTCAATATGAACTAGAAGTCTTCCTGTTTGGACTCTTTACAGACCATGTTGGAATAGCCACTACATGAGCCTGACTTTATCTAGGAGTCTGCAAGTCAGCCACCATCTAAATGACCAAGGACATCAGCTAAGGTGTTTTCCTTGTGTGCGCTCATGTCTGTGTTCTAACTGCCAAATTAGACATTAATCTCTGGTGAGTTGAGCGTTAAGTCATTTATTATGTCTTATGGTGTGGACTCTCCGCACACAGATTTTAAAGAAATTAAGCCATGACCCTTTATTATTGAAGTGCTTCAGAGACTCAGTTATCATTATGGAAAAGAAATGTTTTTCATATTGACTCTGTTCAAATTTAGTCTAGTTATAGGGATTGTGTGCACGGGTTTACTGCTTGTCTGGATTATCTATCCCCAGTGAGTCAGATTTTCCTGCCTGGAGGCAAAGCTCTAGGTTATCCTGGATTTATTCAGAAATTTTAAGTTTGTTTGTTTTAATAATCCTTCTTAACAAAGCCCAAAAGTTGAAAGGTATCCAAATACACTGCCAGAACATGACTTCGGCTGCCATCTGGTTCTAAAACTATAAAAAGGTCTTGATTTCCAATGACCTTGGTTTACATAAACTTACATACACATCTTGATTCTTGTTTATGACTTTCAAAAGCTAAAAGAAAATTAAGCAATAGTAGTGCTCTTAGTAATGGAGTGCATGCTATAAGAACAGAAACATTTTTACAGAGCTTGAAAGATGGTTCTGTGGCTAAAAGCATGTACTTGCAGAGGACCTGAGTTTATTTCCCAGTACCTATATTGTATGTCACACACACACACACACACACACACACACACACACACACACACAGTGCACGGATATGTGCAAAACAATCTGTAACTCTAGAAGCTCCCATCTACATCCACATGGTGAACATAAACTCATACATGTTCACACACATACATATCAAATAAATAAATAGATAAATAAATCATAAAATTTTTTAAATAGTTTTTTGGTTTTTTTGTTTGTTTGGTTTAGTTTGGTTTTGGTTTTTTTTTGTTTTGTTTTGTTTTTGGGTTTTTTTTTTTTTTTTTTTTTTTTTTTGGTTTTTTGAGAAAGGATTTCTCTGTGTAGCTTTGAAGCCTGTTCTGAAGCTCACTCTATAGACCAGGTTGGCCTCGAACTCACAGAGATCTACCTGCCTCTGCCTCCCGAGTGCTGGGATTAAAGGCATGTGCCACCACTGCCCGGCTAAATAGTTGTGTTTTAATAAAAGAATGAAACCAGATTTCCAAGAAGGACAAGTTTTCAGATCTTTGAGTATTCAGCCAAGCTGAGGTCGAATACCATTGTAGCTGCCATAAAGTTAATCCCACTGGAAAGAAAAAAAAAAAAAAAAACAGACAGTTGTGATATTTTTATATAAGAAACCAAAACTGTGCAAACTTTTTGCTCTGACAGCCTTGCCAACCCTCCATTTGATGCTCATTGCCCAAGAACTGATTGGAAAATAGCTGTGTAGGAAGGGCTAATATTCTCCCCCAAGATTAAAAACACTCCCTGTTTATGTAGCTTTAGAGATACCAGAAGCTTATGCAAAAACATTTTTCACCACAAATTAACTTTTCTTGTATTGGGCTCTTTGAAATTAAATATCCTTTGAAATTGTGATGATTCTCCTTGATATTAAGTGGCAATAATAAAATAAGTTCATATTGGGAAATTGTCCACAAAAGTTACCTCCTCCTCAAATTCCCAGAAGCTTCTGTGATTTAGTGACTTGTCTTACTATATGGACCGGTCAGGACATTGAAGTCTGGTGAAGAAAGTCGTTTTGAATTCTTGAAACGAGCCAGTAAAAACTCATCATTTGATTTTAGGGCTGCTTACCCGGTCCATTGCTCTCTCTAGCAGTCCAAGTATTGGTTACAACAGAGCAACCATTAAAAGCCCCTGAGCGGTTACATTTGCGCTGCTTTATTGCTTCAACCAACGTATTTCATCTCAGTCAAACACAGAGATCTCTATCCTGTGCTCCCTCGACCTCGATCGTCCACTAGCTGGGCTTGACACAGTTTTAAAGCTCTCTCTTAATAGTGAAACACACCCCTCCGTCCACCCCCCACCCCACCCCCACATCTCCCCCCTCTGCTGTCCTCCCTCTCATCAGGATGCTGCCACTGAGCTTATAATTATTTTTAAACTCTTTCCATGAGGTGATATCTACATGCCAGCTGGGGAGAGAATGTAATCAATCTACCCCACAGAAGTTGAAGCGTGGGTCATGTGGAGGGCAGGAGGTGGCGAAAAGGGGTATTTGATGAAACTCTCCACGAGATGGCTAAGCTCAATATCGTGTGTCTATCTCACTCCAGATTTGAGAGCTCCTAATGCTCACAGCGTGGTCAGTCATGGGAACTCAGCTCAGGTGGGGAGAGAGTTCTCCCTAGATTAATTACAGGGTCGGGGGAGAAAGACAAAAGGAGGAGGGGTGAGGGGAGGGAGTCAGGGGAGGGGAGGGGAGAATGTAGAGAAGAGGAGACAGGCAAGCGAAGTGGAGAAGTGGAGGAAGGAAAAAGAAGGCGAGAAAAAGACAGAAGACAAAGGAAAGGAAAGAGAGTAGGGGAGGAAAGAAAGGCTTTATGCACACGTATGTTTCTATTCTTTGAAAATCAGTAGCTTTCATATGACCAGTAAAGATGACTTTTGTTAAAGAAGGACATATCACCCAGCCAATGTCATTGTTTCTGAAGCTGTGTATCCGAAGTTATTAACAGGACAATGATGGTATACTCAAAGAACTGGATAAAAGTATAAGCTGTTTATGCTGAAGAATAACTCAATTATACCTGTTCTCGTGATTTTGACGCCTGTAGATCACCATGTAGTTTAGTTGTGAGGCAAAGTTGGCATGCATATCTTTAGTCTTATGGAAGGTTAAGGCTAGGCCTTGGATGGACATCCACCTGCCACTCTAGCATTCCCAACTCAGGAAGTGCCGGCAGCAGCCTTAGGTTCAAGCCTGAAACCCTTGGTGTTCCATCCTTTCTTCTTATGCCAATAAAAGGAAATAAGAGAGAGAAATCCCTTTCTGACTAGTGGAAAGTGAGCTAGGGTGCCCACCCAGCCGTCTTCCTTTCCCTCACCTTCGATGGCTAAGGCTTATTCTGTTTCCCTAGTCCTCTGTTATAGCAACAGCAGCTTGGCTCTTCCTTTCTCCATTAATCCTGCTTGTGTGATCTTTCCAAAACACTGCTGCATTGAACTCCCCTCGCTTAAGGAGCTTAAACTCCTGGAATGCCCTGCCTTTGCCTGAGGAGAGAACGTAAGCACCTTAAGCAAGCAGCCAGGTCTTCTGTGACTTGTGGCATATTTAACTCTATAGTCCTCAACTCTCACTAGAGCCTAACCTGCATGTCCCTAACGCATGAGCCGGCTTTTTTTGGAGCCTAGTGCCTATGGTGAGACACTTTGCGCAGCTTTGGTGCAGGAAGGAGGGGCTTGGACCTGCCTCAACTGAATGTACCAGGATCTGCTGACTCCCCATGGGAGACCTTGCCTTGGAGGAGGTGGGAATGGGCCGGGGGTTGGGGGGGAAATGGGGGGGCGGGAGGAGGGAAGACAGGGAATCTGTGGTTGGTATGTAAAATGAATAGAAAATCTCATAATAATAATAATAATAATAATAATAATAATAATGTTAAAAAAAAAAAAGAAAGAAAAAAGAAATGGTGGACAGTTCCAAAATCGATCATGCTCTTCCTGGTGCCATGTCTGCTGTTGGGCCACTTCATCAGTGGACATCTCACTTTCTGGCTCTTTAACCAGTTGACCAGCAACATGTCTCTCATGATGTCTTACAGCTCCAACCCTCTCCTACCTGCCTCCTGTGCCCCAAGTCTGTTGGAGATGTTGCTTTGGCGGCTGCTCCTCCCTGTCACTTTCTTCACGGAGATACCCATCAGGAGCTGCTTATTTTCCTGTCTTCCCACTACATTTTGAATTCCTTCCCAGTGGGAACAGAACAACAGGGTACTCAAACTGAGTAAACCTTTGTCAAATATTAATGAATTAATAATGTTCACTGAGAGACAACATGGTAAAAAAAAAAAAAGTCAAATGAAGGACATATAAGAACATGAAGGTTGGGGTGGATGGTGGTGATGCGGAATTGTTTCTCTGTAGTGTTAATTAAATGATTAAAATAGTAAGAAACCAGAGCTGGTTTCTAATCTAGCACCGCTAACTGCCTTTGGGCAAAACAGTTTGCCTGTCTCAATGTCAGCTTGACCTATAAATAATGAAAAGTTCCTAATTTTTGGTAAAGGTACACAAAATATTCCAAAGTACCTATACTATTATAGAGAACTTATTCAGAACCTAATAATTAAGGATTTTACAACTAAGAATCTAATAATGATGAACCATAGCCCCTGGAAGTTGAGTAGTCTCTGATCTGGGAATCAACCAGTTCAAATCAACCAAGTCAAGGAGCTTGGCCTAGGAATTCAAAATGGCGCGTCAAGCAGAGAAAGTATCCTGGCTCAGGGGACTGAGGAAGAAGAAGAGAATGGCAGAAGGAAGGAGGGGAAATCCAGTTCCATCAGGGAGGGTGTCTTCCCTGTGCTCTCTGCTCCCTTCTCCCTTTCCTCCACACTATACTTCATCTTCCTATACATTATAGAGATAAATTTGTGTACAAGTAGTAAACGCACAGTGTGATGAACTTTGGAGAAATTTGTGAACAACAGCCTAGTCACAGCCTAGAACAGGTTAAGGGCTTCAGAGTGTTTTCCTGTGACCCTGTGGGGCAATCTCTACCAGACAACAACAGTCTGAGTCATCTCCCCATCAGCTAACCCTGTAGATACACAAAAGGGCGTCTTCACACTGCATTAGTCTGTGAGAGTCTCCATATGTTGTATGAGTACTTTTTCCTCTTCCATTGTTAGGTATTCTCTTTAGTGTACAGCTATAATTGTCAGACTTATTCTTACATTAACGTTTTTAAAGACCTCACAACTCTCTTTTTTTCCCCAAACTCATTTGACTGTTGCAGATCCTTTGTATTTTCATATAAGCTTTGTCATCAGTTTATCAGTTTTAAGTCAATAAAGCCTATCAGTACTTTGGCTGCAATTAGAGTGAGTCTTAGACCAATACGAGAATATTTGGAACTTTAGCCCATGAATATTTGTTCAGCCTCCCTCATGTTCATGTGCTAGGACACTTGGTGCCCAGTCGGTGATGTGGTTTTGGGAGATTGATGGGTTCTTAACTAACTCCAGGGAGTTAGTTGGTCACTGGGTGTGGACCTTATGAGTTATAGCCAATCTCATTATCACCACAAGTTCCCTTTGCTTCATGATTGCCATAGATTCGTAGCCATGAGGATTTTACTTCCAAGGCCATCGTTGTGACATTGTGTGTTGTTTCTGTCTCCAATGTCTTCCCAACTACAATGGACCAGTTCAGGTCATGCTGTGAACCCAAATCAGTCTGTCCTTCCTTAAGTCCTATCTGCCAGCTATTTCATCACCTAGGGGCCAGCAATAACAAATGCAGCGTGGTGCATCTCAGCACCTTTGTATTCATTCAGACCAGCTGGGGTTTCTTCAGTGGTGTCTGAAACTTTCAGTGCAAGGCTTTTGTGCTTTGAAAAACGTCAGTTCTTCATATGGGATTTGATGCTGGGATAAGTCTAATTGCTTTTTTTTTTGGTTTTTCGAGACAGGGTTTCTCTGTGTAGCTTTGCGCCTTTCCTGGATCTCGCGCTGTAGACCAGGCTGGCCTCGAACTCACAGAGATCCGCCTGCCTCTGCCTCCCGAGTGCTGGGATTAAAGGCGTGCGCCACCACCGCCCGGCTCTAATTGCTTTTTAAACTTTATTTTCCGATTGCGTTCTGTAAATCCATAGTATATTCTATGCATTGATTTGGAGTCTGTGGACTTGGTCAGGTCACTTCTTGGCTCTTGTGTTCTTCCCACATCAGGCTGCCGAGGGAGGACTTGCTCCTCTCAACTGTGTGCTCTCTGTTTGCTCCTTAAGTGTTTAACTAGATTGACCACCAGCTGGCGATTATGGAAGAGAATTTAACTGTGAATTTAGTTTTCTGTTTAAAGGCATGTTTGAAGGGCTGGAGAGATGGCTCAGTGGTTAAGGGCATTTGTTGCCATTGCAGAGGACCTGGTTTGATTCCCAGCACCCACCTGGTAGTTTAGAACCACCAGGAGATCCGGGGTCCTTTTCCAACTTTTTGGGCACCAAGCATTTTGAATGGTACATGTACATACATGCAAGCAAAACATTCATATACATAATAAAATAAATAAGTCTAAAAACTTTAAGAACTATTTTCCCATTTAGTATTTTAATCACGCATATACTGTAACTCACAAGGTCTTTAGGAAAGTCTCCTATTAGATTTTGAACATTTCTTTTACTTTGCTTAAAATTTTAATTATGCAAATACATTGAATTTTGTCAAAACAATTTTTGCACTGATTGAAGAGATTATGTTCTGTCTTATTAATAATTTTAATTTAGCAAAATAGTAATTGATTTTTGAGATTCCTCTGTGTGGCAAAATTCATAAAACATAAACTTTGCTTTCATCATTTTAAATGTACAGTTCAATGGCATTAGCTTCATTCATATTCAGAATCCATAGATATTCTTCATCTGTAGAAGAGCATTTATATATTATACCTATAGAACTCTTCACCTTGCAAAACTGAAACTTCGTACTCTAAGCAATGAGGTCCCGTCTCCAGTTACCTCTATCCCTGGCCACCACTCCACATTGTCTTTATTATTTTGACTACTCTACAAGCTTGTCTTGTTTCACCTAAGATAAAGCCTTCAAATTCATCCATGTATGGTATGTATCAAAGGTGTAATCATTTATTATAGTAGTAGTAAGTGTTTGTGTGTGTGTGTGTGTGTGTGTGTGTGTGTGTGTGTGTGTGTATGTGTGTGTGTGTGTGTTGCTAGAGATGAAACCCAGGGCCTCACACAAGCTAGGGAAGCACTGTAGCATTGAGGTACTCCACAGGCCCAGAAATAGATTTGTGAATAATGAACCAACCTTGCATTCCAGTGAAGTATAGATAAATGTTTCTCTACTAAAGATCAACTTCACTATCATACCATTCTCTTTAATAAAACCAGCAGGATTCAAGGCATAACATCTAGGAAAAAACTTGAAACTTCTAAGTATCAATGAACAATATAAAGCTGTTTCTACCCTTTACCATAGCATAGCCCTCCATCATCAGCAAATCCACAGGCCTAGCTCCAGACCCGTGGCCCAACTGTAATGGATATTTATATATGAGTGTCACAGTGTTCTGGAAGAAAAATAAAGCCAATTTCCTGGGAAATAGAATGCCGCAATTTAGTAAAATGAAGAAGGCTTTGGTCCTAGTGACCATGGTCCTGTGAGACGATTGTATGAGGAAATCTCATGTAGCTAGGAAGGTGGGATGGGAGAGGGTAGACGGGAAAGGGATGAGGAGGTGGAGCTAAGGTAGGAAGGGTGCTCTCAAGGGTGCTCACAGAGGCGGTGCCCAGGCACCAGGTCATGGAAAACAGCCAGGGCTCAGCTCAGTTTTTCTTGGCCAGGAGCATGGCTGGATTCCACCCATTGTCTTGGTGCTCCATGCTAGCTATTCAGTCATGGAACTGCGGCTGCACAACCTGCCCCTGTGAAGGCCTCCAGACACGTTAGCAATAGTTTCCATCACTTTCTCTGACACGCTCTTCTATAATTACTTTTCTTTCTCAGGAAGACTGTCCCATTGCCCCTGACCTAAATTTGGGTTTCCTGACTCCATTCCTTTCTGATGGAAACAACTTGGAATCTGAATGAAGCAGCACTTCTGTTGATTTCCAAAGAGGCAAAGACTATTTTTTAATTAATTCATTTTTAAAATCTTCAAACATATGTCATCTGTGGAGCAAAAATCCCTGTCTCTGCTTCTCCCCTTTGTTCCCCTAGACAATTGTACTTCTTTCATTTTATACATACAGGATTTTTTATATCTGTATAAAATTTAGGAAGTACAAATGAGAGAAAACATACACTATATGTCTTTCTGAGGCTGACTTAATTTGCCTGGCAGAATAATCTGCAGTTATGTCTATTTTCTGCAAAAAAGTAATTTGGTTCTTCCTTGTGCCTAGCAAGAATTCCTTTGTGTACGTTCATAATGAATGAAAAAATAAAGCTGTTTGTCCTGAGTTTCTTTGAGAGCGAACACATAATACTACATCTTCTTTCTCTGCTCCCCTTTTGTTGGACACCTAGGCTGGTTCCAGAACTTAGCTATCTGTTATAGTATAGCAGTGAACACTGGTGTGAAGTATTTCTGTAGTAGGTTGACTGAAAGCCCATTGGGAATGATGTAACTAGACCATGGGAGGACTTTAGTTTGTAGAGAAACTCCTTTGTCCTCTTGAGACAGGGATTCATGTATCTCAAGGAAAGCCACGGAAGTGGTGATTCTCGAGTGACTCCTCACGCCAGAGCTTACACCAGCTGTGGATGCAAGTCTCCAAGTGCTTCCCTTGGAGAACTCAGGGAAGCTGGGTCAGCAAGGCACTGAGACCCGAAGATTAGCAATTCTGGCATTTTCCTTCAGCTCTGACCCAGGATAATCCTCTAGGACACTGATTTCTCTGTTATACACAGTACTGGAGAATGACATTGGTGTTGACCAAACACACAGCTGTTCCAGGGCCAGGACATTTGCCCCTAGAGCCACACAAAATGCTGTCCGCCTTGATGCAGCCTGTGCGGCACAGAGGATGGGGACTTTAAAGGACAGTCACCCTCAGATCCTGTCTACTCAGGAGCATGCAGGGAAAACCACTAAAAATAAACATGCCAGCTAGGTGTGGAAGGTCACTCTGCCTCCCAGCTGGCACGTCCCCTAAGTCCTTCCTCCTCAAAGTGCTCTCTGTATACAAGCAGCATCAGCATGACCAGTAAAGTTCTGAGAAGTGCAGAGTCCCAGGCCCCAGCCCAGGTCTGCAAACCCAGAGTCTGTATTTTAGCCAGATCTCTGTTGATGGACAAGCACACTCAAGTTCACCCAATGCCAGGCTAACCTGCAGGTGTAGGTGGGATGTGACTTCACTTTTGCCCGCACTGGTCCTCGAATACTTCCTGATTTCAGGTCTTATTCCACACTCGTGCACACATGCATGGCCCACCATGGGAGCCATTGAAAGGACAATGTGGGATCAATCTCCCTTACTCATCGTCCTGACTATTGAGCAAGCAAAAGACTACTGAGCAATTCAAAGCAGCAAGCCTCAGTTTTAAAACCTGGGAACATGTTTGGAAACACTTCCTAAAAGAGAAGGGAAGGTCACCTCTCAAACTCTGTGCAACTCAAGACTTATTCCCTATAAATCCCATCATACAGGAGTGGAGCATCCCCATTCAAAGAAAGGGTTCTCCCAGACTTTCTTCCTGGATATCCAATTCCATGGTGTTCTCTCCAAAGATGTGGGTTAAGCTGGACAAATTAATGACCCTGGTGTCTGTAAGCCCCTGGTAGAGGTGGAGACATCATTTGCTGGTGTATGCAAAACCACTTTTGCACTGATATGAGCTACAAACAGGTAAATTGCTCTGACTAGGATACTCGTTCACATAGTAAGTTCAAGGTCAGCTTGAGCTCAACATAGAACAGTATCCATTAGGCACTGGGTAAGTACCTATTATCATTATGTAGAATGAAATAATTTCTGGAAACCTATCAGAATGCCAGTGTCTTAGCATTAAAGAGCACTTTGAATTAATTATCTGGGAACTTGAGACAGGCTTGCTGGAGAGAAAGCAATATGTACGCTGAAGAGCACCAAGCCCATTTGCCATAGGCATGAAGGGAGGAGCCAAGATTTCTTATTGCTGCTTCTTCAGTCTTAATGTCTTGGTTCCCAATGTATATGCATTGCTCCCCATGTAGGTACATTACTCCTACCTTGAGCTGCTTAGAAAACTGATGCTGCTTCTCCTTGCTTCCATTCTCTCTCTATTCTTTTGGGTGAACTCCATCCAGCTCTTTTCCTATTGCAAATTGACTGAGGGAGGCACCTTCATTAACTTTCTTTCCTTGCAATGATGACGAGATGCAGGAGTCAGCATGAAACTATTTCCATACAATTGAGAGCTATCGGAATAGAACCAAGAAATCAAGGAGCCATGTACAGGTGGAGAATTTTAGCATTGACATTTCTTTTTTAAAAATATGCTAATTGTAATAAGGTCTTTTTTTTTCCCCAGAGGGTACTTAAAATAGCTCCCAGTAAATCTGAAGCTTTGGAAACAATATTCTTGGTATTCTGTGTGGTGAGTCAGCTCCTGGGTAGCATCTAGCACTAGGTGTCAGGTGGCATGACTCTGGGAATTAGCGCCAAGCCGGTTAATGTGGTTCATATGCTAAGCAGACACGTACCCTATTTTACAGTGTGCAAAAACATAAAAATGTATGAAATATTTGCTATTGTACCAAGCACAACTTATGTGGGGATTTACAATACTTTCAGATGTTCTATGAAACTCAAGAAGTTATTTTTAATCCTTCTCAAAGTAGTAGAGATCCTTAATGGAAGTTTATCTACAGAAGAAAAGAACTGTTTGCATAATATAGTTATGACAATGCTAAGAAACTTGAAGATCATGGGTTGTAGTAATTCATATGACACTGACAGCTAATTTTTAAAAGGCTTGATTTTTCTCATCAACAACATTGGGCATAAAACCTATCTTATATTTTACTGATAAGGGTTAAATGAGATAAAATATATAGGACACTTAACAGTATGCCTATAATGCTATAAAAATTTAATAAAGCGAGTAGTCAGTAGCTGCTCAATATGGCTTAACACAGCAAAACTATCCAAAACTCTTGGGTCTATGAGCTTCTCACTGCCTATGTCCTGAACGTCCATCTCATCAGGAATATGTTTACATTTAAAGCACCTAGCACATGGCAGGAGCACAATAAAGTGTAAGAGTCTTTGTTATTTCTATTAGATGATCATTCTGTGTCATTTATCTATTCATCAAACATTTTGAAAGTATTGAGGCATGTCAGTGATTTGAGAGAACCCAAGGCAGCATACCTGTTTGGATGTGAGGAAATCAGCCTTGAACTGAGGCAACTGTGTTCACAACACTTTCCCAAGGTCTAACCTAGTAACTATGCAGTGGAGGAAGTATGGGAGACTCATGAACCTTATAAAGCTCCCAGACTTACTGGGCTCATATAGAGCCCACAAAACTTCATGGTAGCCTCACAAGACCTTTCCCATCTCCAATTATGTAAGATATAAACAATTGACTGGGTTGGGACTCTTTAGTACAATAGCTACCTGCAAGTCACCTAGGAGAAGTTTTTAGTGGTGTAGCTTGTCCTGAAGCATCCATGCTCTAGGTAGGACTCTTCAACTGCCATCAGTTCCCCCAAGGGACTTCCCAATAGCGTAGCTGCCTTTGAATTTCCCATGTCCTATGAGTGACTCTTTCCTTCATCAAATTGGACTTGGATAGAGTCCTTCCTTTGATCTGGTAGTGCCCTCTGTGTTTGGGATGAATAGACTTCTTTATGAGTCTTCAGGAAAAGTCACACAACGAGGATAGACTCATGTCACTTGTCCAAGTATAGACGCAATTGGTTTGAAGTGCCCTAAAAGTGACAGGCAGAGACAGGCTAAGAGTTTGAAGTTAAGTAAGAAGTAGATGATGGTACTAGGCCAGCCAGGGTGCCAAGATTTGGGGATGGCAGAACACAAATCAGGAATAGGGGTGGAGTTTTCAGAACTTCGAGATAGTCATCAAGCATCCAAATAGAAGGTCACAGAGGCAGAGGCCGTTAACATGTAAGGTATTCACATTAAAGTAAGTACATTAGAGCTTGACAAAGTACTAAATTTAAAAAAATGTACAGAGAAGAAGCAAGGACGACACTGAGAGCCCAGGAGCCCCAGATCCCAGGACTTGGAGAATCCCAAGGGGTTAAGTCACACTCCCAGAAGCCCTTAGTCCCTTAGTGGATGGCCCCTGTGCTCAGATGTCCTATTTTGAACATATGGCTTTGGAGTTTCAAAATATACACCTCTAAAGCATGGGCTCAAGCAAGTCTGATCCTTTGAGTAGCAAGCTGCCTGCTTGTTTTCCCCGGCACAGCTCTCCTTTGATTTGAAAACACCCATGGGGATCCGGAGGATGGCTCAGGAGCAGGTATCACTCACACCCTGACTCTTGTCTTGGCCAGACAGCTACCTGCGGCACCCTGAGCAAACCCAGGGGGAGACGGAGCACAAGAAAAACAGATGCATGACGTTCGCAATCCACTGGTGTAGTCTGAAGCATGACTGTGGTTTTCACTATCAAAGTGCTGTGTGAAGAATGGCAATGGGCTATTAGACAAAATACTATCACTAGGAGAGTACAGTTTAGAATCTGTTATGCGTCAGGCGCCATCTTTAAAAAACTCTGGATGGGAGGTCGGCTTTGGTGATGAAAAAGCAGCTACAAACCACTAGAATCGAAGTAGACTCATCGTATTTTCCCTTGAGTTTATGGCTCCAATTCATCTGCCTTTGCTTAGCAAGAGTATTTTTTACATGTATTTATTGTTTATTTGTCTATCTACTAGCAACCATTAACTGTCTATAAATTCTCAAGGAGGAATGCAGCCTCAAGAGCCACATTTTGCTCTGCGGTGAATATTGACAGTCCCAAGCTTGTGTGGGTATTTTTCAGGTAATCACAGATGTCATGAGTTCAAGAGTTCAATGGCCTCATGCTGCCTGGAGGGCAGCATTTCACAACATTCTACCCCTTCCTCTTGGTTCACATTTTTTCTGCCTCCTCATCTGTAGTGTTCCCGAAGCCATGAGGGAATGATATAGATGCTTCATTTGGGACTGGGCATTGTGAGACATGGTCGCATATTCTCAGGATTTTGGTTTTCCAGTTCTGAGTCTCTGGAGTAACCGCTACCAGTGAAAAAGGAAGCTTCTGTAATCAAGGCTGACAGCAGCACTTATCTTTGGACATAAACACAAGTGTTTAGAAGGTAGCGTGATGGGTACAACATGTCTACTTGGGAATATAAGAGTACTAGCTTCCCCTCCAGAACCCATGACCTCCTAAGCTTTTGGCCAAGTTCACAGTACCAGGCATGAATATCTGCTGTGAAGCAGGTCTCCAATCTGATTGGGAAGTAGTTGGTTACTCTCATGATATTCATGCTGCTATTGCACATGTGGCCTGTCAGCTCAGTCATGCAGTGTAGAGAAGGCACAGCCATGTAAGATTGTTGATGACAGTTCTCTTCCAGAGCAGGCTGAGTGGCACCTTCCCCCACTATGAAAGCTAACCAGCAGGGACGGGCCTTCAGGTCACTGGGAAGGATTTTTAAAAAGAAGTGAAGGGTTACCCTCGGAAAAATCTGATTAACAGGCTGCCTCGGACAGGGCCAGAACCACACACTTTCTAGAGCTCCTAGAATGATTACAATGCCTAACCAGAGGGAGAGCCATGCACAGAAAGTTCCAGTCATGAATAATGGGTCGTGGCTACCTGGGCCACATCTTCTCTCTAGGCTCCCCTCTCTGGGTGACATTGTCCAGGGACCACCTGGTTATGTCACTCTCCTGAACTTGGATTACTCTTTAGATTGTTCGGATCTCAATGTTGAATGGTCACTACGGAGTCTCAGAGCCGAACAATCCCTCTGACGCTGGTATAACTTGACAACCTTCTCTTCTCCTCCAGTCACAGCCTTGGAAGATATGCATTGAGACTGCACATTGCGGGGGTGGGGGGGTGGGGGGGAGGATCCTGTACCATGGAATCATGAACGGAGCCGAGTCACTGACAGTCAGCGCCATTTCCTAGACAGGCAATAAGTGAACTGTTTTACTGAGTGACAGAAACTTCAGGGTTGGCTATTTATTTTTTTATTTATTTTTCACTATAGCATGACCTAACCTGCCCAGGGCTCTGTAGAAACACATTTCTAGTAAAGAACTGTCCAGAGAATTGAAGCCAAGATCATAGTCCACTTGCTTCTTTCCTTTCAAAAATAGCAGATAGCATCCCCTTATACACAGGGAGTGTATTCCAATGCCCACATTGCTTACCCCAAATTGTGGATAACCCTTAAAGCCCCCCTAATGTGTTTATATACCATGCTTCCCCCATATCCCTTGCAGTGTTGTTCTACAGTCCTACAGCTAATCTGTCTTTCCATGTTTTATACCCTAATGCCTCCTCGGCTCATCACTTTTGTATATGGGGGCTGTTATTCACTAAAATAAGTACGGCTTGACCATAATAAGCCCCACAGTGCTGTGATGTTCATCTCATAAAAGAGATAGTAAAGCGGCTAATGTATAAAGAGTGCCTACGGTAAACGCGCTGGACGAAGAGATAATTCATGTTTTAGTGGGACAGCACTGAATTCAGAACAGTGCGCATTGAAGCATGCATAGTAGGCAGATGTAAAACCGTGGTCTATGGTGGGGCCTTGCATGTGGACTAGAGCAAATGCCAAAGGACTCGACCCGCTAAAGGGAATACAGAGCACACTGAAGAGAGGACCAACTCTAGCCAAAGGGACAGCAGCTTCAGTCAGTCAGCCTGCCTCCGGCAGCTGCAGCTCAAAGCTGAGAAAACACTGAAGTTAGACATCCAAGAGTAACTCCTGACAATTCGCCACACGGGCAACAATATACTGTGTGGCCCCTTTTAAAAATGCGGTGAAGTAGCTGACAGGAAGAGCTTGCAGTATAGGCATGTATGATTAAAACTGCAGGTGCTACAATGTGATGTGATTCTGTGACTACAATAAGATAAAGACCTAGAGTAGAGTTCCCATTGTGCTTGCCATGGTGGGCACCCCAGGGTCATGACATTGGGGGGCGGGGGTGGGGGGGGAGGGACTCTGAGTTTGAAAAAAAAAAACATGTATTGTTTTGGTAATTGTCTGGAGGAAAATGTTATTTTCAAAAGTCACTTTCAGGAATAAAGGATTAACACAGAGGTATACTAACTGGTGGATTTCTGACACACTCTTCTGACTACATAGTGTCTAATGTTGTGCGTGTATGTTTTACACCTAACTACCAGATACTAAGTTAAATGAAAACTAACCTTCAACTGCCTCTGTTCTCTGAGTCCTACTGAGGTCTTAACCTTTTATCCTTTGTGTATAGACAGCAGGCAGGCTTTTTCCATCTAAGTGATGCTCGGAACTGTCTTCACTACAGCTCAAGGACGTACCTGCATGGGGAGCGGGTTGTAACAGACCATGGAAACCGTCTTGTAATTACAGCTGTGAAAAGAATGTGAATAATTACGAAAACACTTTGTTCTCCGAGGCTTGATCCCACTGTTTATTCACTGGAATGACTTGGCATTTCTGGAGTTCACAACGGGCCGGAGACTGGTTCATTAGCTCTAATCTCATTACGACTTGCGTTTCCTTTGTTCTATGTGTCCTCAGGTGGCAATTTTGACTGAACAGCTCACATTTTTTTTTGCCCTGTGTCTTGGTATGGACATAGCTTTGCCTGTGCGTTACATAAGAAGAACACAGGTCTCGGGCACCGATCTAAAGAGCACAGCCCATTTCTTCCAAAACTATCTTCACCAAGTGGATTTTACTGACCCACAGACCACAGCACCTAGTCAGAAACAGCAGCCCTGCGTTGTCCCAGAATAACTAACAGGGAAGAAGCAGAGCTCTCCTTTTAAAACCCATAGAAAAGCTTTCCCAAGTGTATGCACAAAATTTGAAATTTAAATGACCTAAATTCAAATAATATATTTAAGATATGTGGATACACTTAAACAACAAGATATGAATTTATGAAAAAATTTTCTCTAAATTTATTTTGTAAGTTGTAAGTAAGATTTCTAAATTTCCTTCATCTATTTAGATGTTTAGCAAGTTGTCTAAATAAAGGATAAGTTACTGTGAGCTGGGACCTGGTGTCAAGATGCATGAAATCATGGGAAAAGGATCACTTATCAGAAAAAGGGATGTAAGGCCGTTAGTGTTAGAGAAATCACAGAAGCGTCTGGAGAAGGCTTTCAGTTCGATGTGAAATGCAGACGGGGTCCAGAAAGATACCATATATCGACAGTCAAGTATTTCTGTAGATAAATAGGCAGAAAAGACTGTTGTGGGGAAACGCCACTAGATGCCCTGACGACAATCCCCCAGAAGTGCCCTGTGGTCACAGACACATAAATACATACCAGGCAGTTTTCACCGTAATCCATCCATGGAGATGTTCACACTCAATGAACTGTGCAGGAACAAAAGCTATTTCTGCTATTAGAATACTTACAAGATTTATGTTATTTTGAAAATTAAACCATCCCTTTATTTATGTACCCAAGTGTTTAGCACTCAAAAAAAAAAAAAGTCATTCGGGTCACTAGGGAATAAAAATGAAGTCACATGTCAGGGTGGTTCTGGGTGGGATGTAAATCCTGAGAGAGGTGGCGGCGGGCTTGAGTTTTCAGATGCTCCTGGACTGGAGGCTGTGTGCTCTTCGGCCACAGCAGAGGTAGAGGTCTTTATACTTTCCCTCAAGCATGCCATCATCTGAACAGGAAGTTCTTGACTCCCCTGGAGCAGCAGACCATTTCACGGAGCCCCATGTGACAGAGGACGTTTTAATTATAGTTGGTTTGGTAACATTCCCACAGCTGAAGGTGTCTGATTCATTAGGTGCCTTCACAGAAGCTGAAGATAAGAAACGTATGCCAGACTGGCTGACAGCCTGTGAAAGATAGGCAGGTCATCTGATCAAAATAGACACGATGACAGGCCCTCAGATTTGTTGGATCTCGGCAAGATCACCTCAGGTTCCATAATAACACCAAGATAAACTGTCCTCAATTGAGAGGAACCAATACATCTCGTAAAAATCTACAGAAACACAGCTGTGCAGCTGCCACTGGACCGGGACTCCACTTTCCATACTTGCAACACGGTGAAACAGAAAATCCTTCCCTATCTTAGGCTTCAAACCACTGCAGACATAAAGCAGTGATAAACCCTCTCCATCTATTCTTCCGTGCATGGTGCTTAGCAGGCAATCTCAACATTAACAAGCTTAGTTCCAGGAAGTACTTCCTGCACCAAAAGATAAGACTTCTTTCTGCCCGCCCCCTCCCCAATCGCATTTTCTCAAATATTTCTTTTCCCAAAGCTGAGGTGTAAGCCTTCTAATAGAATTATGCAAATTTTGTCCTAACTCCAAATGTTTTAAGAAGGAAACATCGCTTTGAAGCATCACAGATCTGCAGGCCTCACGTTGTAAAAGGAAGCCAGGGACTGGAGTCAGTGATGGGGGTGGGGGGTGGGTGGGAGGGAGAACACCCCAGGTAGGGCTTTCTGCATCTCTGAGGTTATTTTGCACAAACTCAAAGCACCTTCTGCCTCTGAAGGTCAGCATGACTTTGGGGGATGGAAATGCTGACTGGCCATTAGGGGATTATCTGCTTGGCAGAAGAGCAGCCCGGCTCCAGTGCATCTTGCTCCTGATTTGAACTAGCTGATGGAATGAAAACATCCCAGGCACAAGCTGGGTTGATGAACAGCAAGGCAGAGGCTTGTGTAGCTCCTAAAACTGATATGACTGCTTGACAAATTATTAAATTATTCCTGTGTCCTGGTTTTTCTTTCAAATAATGAGAGGCGTTTTCTTTTAAATGATCAGGGGAAAAAAAATGACCACAAAGAATGTGTTCAGGCTAATATATGCTTAGCATTGCAGACTGCATAAGACACCTTGTTTAAATGTCCACACATGAAAGATAGGTCAGATATACTATGGAAAAGCACATAAATTATTCTCTTTAATTCTTAAGCTTCTCATATATGAGCAAACAAAAGCATTCATTTGAAAGAGTGTGGGTCACACAGCACTGTCAGATTGTTAAAGTAACTCACATCTAAGCGGCCTATGAAAGCAGTAGTTTTATTAGAGTAAGACTGTGTAGCAATATCAACAAAAAAAGTATTTTCCTGTTAGAGATTTCTAGGCCTTGCTTCTGATGGACAGAACCGAAGCAGGGATGTTCCGAGTTGTCCTGTGAGCTGGATTTTTGGTCTTGTTCTTGTTATTTTTCTCAGCTGTTTCCTTTCCAGGTGAATGATGTGGTTGTGCAAGGTAGGGCAGTCTGAGGGAGATGAGCTGTCCCCAGAGATGCTTGCCAAACTATTGTCTTTATCCCACTCGACCTTGAGAGTCACAGGCTAAGCATAACTTTTATTGCTAGCATTCCATGTCCCCAAAGCAAGTCTTCGGGTGGAATTACAACTAAAATTAAAATTCCAATCAACTTCCCCAAATCCTCTCGTATATTTAAAAACACACAACACCGGCAACATCCCCCCCGCCTTTCCCCGCCCCGCGCCCCGAAGGCCCCATGTTCCTCTCTCCTAGCCTGTGCCCTCTCTCCTGGCATGGCCTGTGGCACGTACCCTCGGAAGGAGCCTCTCGCCAGCAGCCGTGAGGAGTGCTGCTCGCCCAAAACTTGTTTGCTACCATCTACCTATGCTATGTGCACGCTCAGCTGCCTTGGGTGCCAAGAAGCTCAAGCTGGGAACACCAGCTGTTTGAAATCCGTGATCCAGATTTCAAAACCCAGTCCTGTGCTCCCCGCACCCGTGGGGGTTCCCAGAACTCGTGGGCTCTTCTGTCGCTCTCCCTACTGCCGGGCAGTTTCTTGTGCAAGTTGCTTGCTATTTATCTGACATGGAATCTGACATCCAAAGGTCATCAGAAACTGAAGAGTTGCTTTCTTTCTTGATTTATTTGTTTCTACTCAAGTTCGGTTCTGATCAGAAGCCACCGCTCCGCAGCTTGGTACATAGTTTGTACCAGGTTTGCTTCTGGGATTTCTTCAGCTTTGTTCAGAGGGGGTAACATTAACATGACCAAAGCAGAACACATTTCTGCAGTGCCTGGACATGGGTGGTAGGTACTCTTTATCAAACATTGCCATGACTGCAGTTTGTAACTAATTAGCTACCCCACAGGAAGTTCAAACTTAGCAAGTGTCCTTCTCTAAAGAAATATTTTACTTGAGCACACAAACAAATATGAAAAACTATATCAAACCCAGTACACACCTACCAAACTAATTCTGACCCCAGTGGTAGCATCCTCTGTGCTACTAATATAGTCCTGAAATAAAAAAGGGGGGAGTTCTCCATGAAATAGTGCCAAGCGATGAAAGGAAAATAAATAGATATGAAATATATAGATATTAAAAACACATTTTTTTTCTAGTTTTAACCTTTGCTGTTTTTTTTTAATGCTTGCTTATTATCCTCAAAACAGCAAAGTAACAAAGACTCCATCAAGCTTAGACACACTGCATGTTCTTCCAAAAACAAAAGCAAAAATCTTACAGCAGTATTTCCTCCTAGCGTTATATTACAATTCTAAATATGAGTAGCACTGCAAAGAAAAAAAAACAGGATGCCATTTGGGCTGGTACATGCAGGCATCAGTTTGCAGTCTTGCAAAGCTGACTGATCATCCACAGACTCTGGGTAGACTCCAGAGAAGGGATTTACTAGTCCATCCAGTTCAAACTGGTTTCACTGCCTGAGTTAGAACACTCAAAAGGGAACAGAAAACAAACCTCCCAATTGGCTGCTTTTCCTGAGCATCATTACAGAAGGCACAACTGTGAAATAAGGTCAAAAATGACACGGGGACAGGACTGTGCCTCTGGGGAAAAAGAAATCAATTATAACTGTAGAAGGCAACTATGATGGGAAAGTGGCCATAAGTGGCTGTGATTACGTGGATGACTTCCTATGTTTCTGTTCCCGGTGTTGTGAAACTCAGTATGGTATATTCAGAATAAAGCATTCTAATCACTCTTTGTAACTTGGGATATGCTAGTTTGGAGGTTAGAAATATGAAAGGTAACTCTTCTTTGGTGTCTGCCTCTCCAGAGTGAACGTAAGTGCAGGGAAATCTTTGTTCATCCCGATGACTCCTCTAACCCCAGACCAGTGCCAAATCACAAGGCTTAATGCCACAAATGAATATCCACTTAGTCCATTTTGGTTCTGTGTTCCTAGGAAGCTGACTGCTAATATACTGTAACTTCTGAAATTATATCTTGTCAGTCTACACTCTTTGGACACCAGAGGCAAAATATTTATCTTTTTTTCCAGCGGATAATACAGACCACTGACACCTCGAGGTTTTAGTAGTATGACTAAAAATGAGCTGAACCCGCCTTTTGTTTCAAAGCATGGCTGCTGATCAGTTTAACTCACAGCTTGGAAACTGTTTCTTAAGCAGAGGCCAGAATAACTCTGGGATGGAATTCATTTTCTGAAACCTCTTTGTGAATGCTCCATCCAATAAAAGAAAGCTGAGAAGATATTACTTCAAAGTGCTTTCAGACTTGAAAAGGCAGATTTTACGTATCAGCAGAGGGCCGCTTTTACTCCACAGAAGCCCTCATGCCTGTTGATAATAATAGGCTATTGGTAGAGAAATTTTGTTCTTGCTGGGAGCAAATGAAGGATAAACGGCCACTCACAAATTGAGAGTTTTTTTTCCAACCAGGAAGTTCCGGGTTCCTGCGTTAGTGGCACATCTGAATTAGCCCATGTATAAAAAGCAGGTTCCTGGAAACAACCCTGGAGCTGCGGGTTCAGTAGTAAAAACTTTGATGTGGGAGTCAGAAACGTACATAAGTATGCATGTGTTTCAGATGGAGGTTGTCTGCAGACTTGACTGTAAGAAAAACAATTGAAAATTGTTTGGTGATATAGCTCAGTAGTAGAGTGTTTGCTTGGCATTCACAGGGCCCTTGACTCAATCCCCAGTAGTACAGAATAAATAAACAAATTGCCTAATTTATTTAAATAAAGTTAAAGTAAAAATATGTGACGATCATATAGGATGCTGGTTTTTCTCTTGACCAGAGCTGACACTAGACCAAGACTCGGGGATCAAGCTGCCAGAGGCAGATCTCTATGTTTTGATTATGATAAAAAGAAGATGACTTGGAGGCCATCATGCTCTTATGAATGAAAAATAGTTGTCTTTTTTTTTTTTTTACTGTATTGTAGATGGAGTCTTCAGCTGAAGTTGAAGTTCCAGATGTTAGAGAAAGGGAAACATAGAACAATGTGAAGAGTATTTATTTTGCACTTGGCAGACTGGAAAAGATTTTCTTATGTGTTGTCTGATTGGATGCTCGCAGTAACTCCGTGGGAGTTACGTGGTGTGGGGTAGTCTAATTTTGCATATTAGAAAAGGGAGGTCTGGCACAGTCTGTTCTTTTCCAATGTGAGGTTGTGGGAACAGTAGCCCAGCAGGCATTCTTCCTGGAGTCCCTCTCCCCCTCTATAGGTAGCCTCATGTTTCTCACTTGGCCTTTCACCGCTAATGATATAGAATCTCAGCTCATAGATCACTGGCATAAAGAAACTTCAGGAAAGAGGAAGAGGTGATGGACATCACTGCTGTGTCCAGGATAACTTGTGGTTGCATTATGCGAAAGCGTTTTGTAAGTTACAAGATATTACGTGTACATACTGTCTTCGTGTGTTATCACCATTACATCTCTTCTCTGGGCTTAAAGACTTCATAAGGAATCCTTGAAATTTACTCAGTGTATCTGGAGAAACAATAGCTAACAATTTAGTTATGAATCATAATGAACAGGATGGAGAAGTAAATTCAAGTAGAAATAAATGGAACTTTAAAAATCAAAAATCCCTGAGAAACTTCTGAACTGTGATGCAGTTGAGCCGTGGGACCAATGGTTTGTATCTGAAACTCCCCCACATGGCAGGTAAATAGAGGCTTAGCATCTCCCATTTTGACTTTCTGGTAACTGAGCTTAAGTATTCCTGCAGTTTTGAGGCACTTCAGAGGAACCCCACAGGTTGACACTGTGTGTAGTCAGTCTCTGCTGAGCTGGTCAGTCCTGGGAGGCTTTCACACCCAGAAGACACGGATGCTCATGGGGGGCAGGGGGACCATTTGCTGGCTCCTCAGAGCCTGAGATGGGAACATACTTCAGACTGCCTCACTGCCTCGCTCAGTCCCCGGTCTCCTGGTATTTTCATCTCCGTGCCCTTAATTTCGAGTCGCTAGCTGTAATCAGATCCTGCCTTGGAAATGTCAGACGTGAACAGGATGAGGGGCAACCATTGCAACAGCTGCCACAGCGGGTTCTCCTGCTGCATCAGCTTGAGATGTTAGACATTCTGTTGAGTTACCAGCGTCCTTTCCAGCAAACAAATAGGGCCTCAGAGTGGCAAAGAGAACGCTGTGATTATTTGACCCAGTCAACCGCTCTGTGTAAGAATGACGTAGCCCTTAACAAACAGGATACTTGTCATTACTGACGCATCAGAAATGTGTCCATCTGGGCTCCCCATCCCCACCCCCTCATCATGCAACACACACTGATCCATGTTATTACTCTGTCTCTTCACCTGCTTCTGATTTGGATGGCACCAAGCATGTGACAGGATGGAGACTACCGACTCATGTACCCAGTCAAGAAATTCATAAATCTCTGTAGCTAGAGTTTTCCTACCTGGCCCCACAGTCAGGACAAATCTCTCTCACCTGCCAGTCCCACAGCCGTCAGACCCGACCAAGTAAACACAGAGACTTATATTGGTTACAAACTGTATGGCCGTGGCAGGCTTCTTGCTAACTGTTCTTACAGCTTAAATTAATCCATTTCTATAAATCTATACCTTGCCACGTGGCTTGTGGCTTACCGGTACTTTACATCTTCCTTGTCCTGACTGCGGCTGGCAGTGTCTCCCCCACCCAGCTTCCTGTTCTCTCAATTCTCCTCTCTGTTAGTCCCGCCTATACTTCCTGCCTGGCCACTGCCAATCAGTGATTTATTCATTGACCAATCAGCAACACATTTGACATACAGACCATCCCACAGCAAATCTCAGCCCACCTAGAAGTTCATGGATACTCTTGAAATTCCATTACACCGCTTGCAATCATATATTTACAAAGAGAATTCCAACAGGGCTTAAAAGAAACCTGGAGATTACTTTACAGGTAGCCCCATTTCTGTCTGTTCCATGGAGTTTTAAAATTTGCTTTGACATGGCTGCTCTTACGTCTTCCTGTGCTTTCTGGGGTACTTGAAAACACAGCACTTTTTTTTTTCCTTAAATTTCTTTCAAGTATATATGTGAAAAAAATACCTTTAAAATTTTCAGATAACCCAAAACACTTGGTCAACCATGTTCACTAATCTGGTTTTTATAAATGAGGAGTAGATCAAAATGTCACCTAGATATGATGGTTTATTCCTGTAACCCTATTACTTTGGAGGAGGGTATAGGACAATTGCTGTGATTTCAAAACTAACCTGGCAACATGGTGAGTTCTAGGCCAGCCTGGGCTACAGATAATTTATTAATTATAAATAAATAAAATAAAATGATTTCAAGTTCTTTCCAGACACATAAAACTTCAAGCTGAAGCAAAATTTTCATTTCTATTCTCCAGTCCTTTATTCCCAGGTCTGAAGTATTCTAGAAGAATTAGCATGGAGCCCCACTTCCTAACTAGCCATCCACTATATGCCACACCCTACCCCAAGACCTCAGTGGTTACCTCCTTTGGAAGTTTTCAGTTCCTTAGAGAGATCTACCTTTCAGACAAAGCATTCGAATCAGAAAAGGCAGGAAATTGACCTGGGACAACACAGGCAGAAAAAATTAAATTTGGGTCTCTCTGCTTCCCAAGAACACTGTATGTATGTGTGTATTCATATGAGCTCATGTGTGATTTGTCATATAAAGATACTAAACTTTACTTTTTCTGCATCCTCTATCTCCTAGTGATTTGACCACATACAAATCAGTTAGTTTTGAAAAAGGCCAGTCTCTATAACTAAAAACTGAGAATGATAATTCTTGCTTCTTCATTTCATTGGCTAAGTGAAGAGGAGAAATACCAATAACCTTTCAAATCAAAGGTATACATGTATAAGGGATGCCCACAATAGAAACATTCGGGATAGCTGTGACTTACCCAAGAAATAAATCCATGTCTCTGTCATATGAAAGATGTCTCAAGGTAGGAGTCATGGAAAGCAAGCAAATCCCCAGTGCTCGGAACCATGTCCTCCTGCCTTGTTGGTCTCTCTTTAGAATGGTGCCAGCTCCACCCTCCCAGGACTGGGGGGTTCTGGGAATGTTATTATATTCAGCACCTAAGAAGAAAGGTCAAAACAAGAACGTGTCTCAAACTTCCCTTCCCGGATGCTTCCCACACCAATTCTATATGTCCTATCTTTCTATAATGTGCTGCCTATGAAGATACACAAAGTATGCTCTCATGGTGGGCATTAATCCGGCTCTAAATGCACTGTGTGATTTCTTTCTAAGAACATAAACTCTTCTTTGAGGCTCCTTCTAAGAGAGTAACATATCAGGCGCTATTCTCTTTCCACTGATCGCAGAAATGAAACACAGAATAGCCTTAGAAAACAAAGTCCCACCTCTACTTATAAAAAATTACATTTCATAGTTCCATCTTCTACTTTAATTTCTCTTACAATGTTAAAACACCCTGCTCAGAAACAACTCAGGAGAGGAACAGGCTTATTTGGCTTACACTTCCAGCTCGTAACTCATCATGGAAGGAACACAAGGCAAGAAATTGAAGGCAGGCCTGCTTGCTATTTACATGCCATTACCTCTAACCCAGGAATTCATTTCACAGCCTAAAAAGTACAACAGGAACCCTGGAGGATGCTCCTTGCAAGCTGGTCTGAAAGCCAGCTTATATTCAGCTAGTTTTCTTATATATCCACCAGATGCACCTGTATAGGGTTGGTGTAGCATGAATCTTAAAAGTTCTTATTAATAAAATCAAACCCAAGGCCAGTTATTGGGGTGAACACTGGAAGGTTAGAGAACAAGAACAAGCCACAGCTATCTCACCTCGCCGGATCCTCAGCTGGTCTTGTTTCCTCAGATTGGAGGCCTCTGAGTCCTCATCCAGAATGGGTCTCAGCTGAACTGCTGCTCAAAAGCCTGAATGCTTAACCAGGCCAAATGCTTCTAGTTTCTGGCCCTCACGCCTTATATACCTTTCTGCTTTCTACCACCACTCCCTGGGATTGAAGGCTTGCTTTCTGGGATTAAAGGCATGATGAGTCACCATGCCTGTCTGTATCCTTGAACACATGGATTTCTGCCTCTGGAATGCTAGGATTAAAGGCATGTGCTACCACTGCCTATCCTTTATGTTTAATATTGTGGCTGCTCTGTCTCTGACCCCAGATAAGTTTATTAGCATGCACAATATTTGGGGGAATACAATACCACAGGATGGTGCTACCCACAGTAGGCCGGACCCTCCTCCATCAATTAACAAATGCCCCACAGATGTCCACAAGCAAATCTCATCTATACAAATCCTCAGTTGAGTCTCTCCTATGACTCTTGGGTGTGTCAAGTTGACAGTTAAAGCTAATCAGGACACAGCTCAAGACTTTTTTTTTTTTTTGTAAAACAGCTATATGTTAAGTAAAAAAAAAAAAGACTTAATTGGCCAATATTAGATAGGAAGAAATCATCCTGAAAACTCATTTGACTTCTCATAACCATAGTTCTTTCTAATAAACTAGAATACTGTAAACCAAAAGCTGGCATTTGGAAAACTGGAAGCAGAGAGACCAAAGTGATGGCTATGTATCCCTTCACACGCTTGACAACAGCATCCGTGACATAATGTGTCATCTCTGACTGTTGACTCAGGTACAGGCTCCAGGTGGTGACTGAAACCTGAGCAATGATGGTGATTGTTCTGGGGGAATATACCCCACCATCTTGAGATATATTTGTGTTAAAGGAAAATTGCAGGAAAGCATTATTTTGCTTTGTTTTGCTTACCAAGCTCCTGCATGAGGCCCCAGCAGAAAAACTGGAACCCAAAGCGAAATCACCCACGCCACGATTCCAGACTTGCAATTCCATTGCCCTCTGACCTTCCTTAGAAAAATGAAAGAAAGATGGATTTTTCCACCAAGGCCACTAGCCATGAAAATAAAGTTTCCTCTGCCTTTAGCCTTACACTCTTTAACTCTTACCGAAAAGCACCTGAAGTAATTAGGTATTTCGCTATTATCCTGTCTCCTCCTTCTCTGACAAGCAATTTTGAGATAACCAGCCCACTTTCTGCTCTTTGTTTCTGCTTTCTTCAGCTCTTGTCTGTCAATGAAGCTGCCTTCCCTGCTCAGCCTACCAGGACATTCCTTCTGCTTTATGGCATGACGTGTTGTCTGATTCTAGAATTTAAAAAAAAAAATCTAAGTTGCTGAAATTTTGTCTCTGTGTAGACTAGGCTGGCCTGGAAATCACGCAGGTCCACCTGTCAATGCTTCCTCAACACAGGTTATAAAGCATGCAACATCATGCCCACTTCGCATGTTATTTTTAAAAAGTAAAATATACACATCGTAGTATAGCGCAGAACACTGTACACATATGTAAGCTACAGCATGTGTGTGCTGGTTCGTTGGAAGGTTGTGAAGCTGGGGACAGATCTGGGACAAGTTAAGGGGAGGAGCTGGGGTGCATGTGGTCAAAATACATTGAATGACATTCTCAAAGAACTCATAAAACTATTTTAAATACAAAAGCCACAGTCAATGCCTAGAACATCTTAGAGGATGTTTTTCTTGGTTAATTAAAGTGAAGTATATTTATGAATTCAATTGTTTCCTTCAACGATTCTGACTGACTTCTATCTACTGAGCTTGCTACCTTCAGAGCACTGTTTTTGGGTGACCAGTAATGAAGTCCTTATAAGCTTCTAGAGTAGATAAAGCTATATACGTAGATGATTGATAGATAGATAGATAGACAGACAGACAGACAGACAGATAGATAGATAGATAGATGATATAAATATATCAACATTCATTCATTTCATTATTCAATGTTGAATTCTGACTATAAGTCAGAAACCTGCTAGAGCTGAAGATACAGCAGGAATCAGGCATTCCCTGTTACTGTGAGGTTTATATGTTTAAGAGGGGAGAGATATAAAATGAACACATTATATATATACATATAACATATATATAATATATATATATATGAGGTTAAGAAATAATATAGGAAAAAATAGCACAAAGTAAGAGAGATAAGGAACTGGGATAGGTGTGCTAGGGAGATTGGGGCATTCGAAGAAGCAGGGCATTGATGGGGAATGTCTTCAAGTGGGGAGGACCCTGTGCACAAGATCCAAGAGAAGACCCCAGTGTGGAGGGACAGGGGTGTGCCGAGACCATCAAGAGGCAGTGGGGTGTTTGCTATGCCTCAGGGAGTCTTTGGGATATTGCGGATCCAAGGCCAGCGTGCGCAGAGAGTGGTGGGTGAGGGACAGGAAGTCTATTTGACAAAGTGGGAGGTAAATAGGGAAGGAGCAGCCCGGGTAGGGCCTTGAAGACTACCGCAGGGTTGGGCTTTGCCTGGAAGGTTCTGAGGGGTGGCATCACTTGAACTACGCTAGAGAAGGTGACTCTAGTGGCTGTGGAAGAAGCTGTGGTGTCCAAGAGCAAATGAACGAAGGACCAGCCATGCTAATGTTGAAAGGAATTTAGGGAGCAAAGTTGAGGCTAAGCCTGAACAACTGGCAAGCCAGCATTCCAGAGGCTGGCGCGAGGAAGCAAGCAGAAGGAGTTTGGCGAATGGGGAAGTTGAGAGAACTGCTAATTAAGGCAACACAAGACTGGGACAGTGTCAGAACTGGGGCCAGAGATCCAAGGAGCCAGGCTGGAGGCCTTTCAGCACCCCAGGACTGTCCCGGGGAAGTCCCCTCGGCCACTTCTTCTGCCATGGCTGTAGCTACCAGGCAGAGGCAGCTCAGGCCCAAATCCAGATGCTGGACACCAGATACTGGAACCTCAGTCCATCGGTCAAAAGCTTCAGCTATCACTGTCACCCTCAGCGGGAAATATATATAAATAAACAAAGGAGTCCCCTGAGCTCTGGATTTTCACTTGTGTCTTCCAGTGTGAGGCATTGACAGCCAGAGGCTGAATGCTGCCTATTGGAGAACCCAGAGAAAGTGCAAGAGCCCAAGCATGCTACTCAAGGAGACCTTGACCACAGCAAAGGAGGCAAAGCTTCAGAAAGAGGCCTGAGATCTCTTCTTTGCTTGTTCCTAAGCAGTTAATGAACAAGTTGCTGTTTTTTAAAGGATTTCATGTTTCCCCTGTTTCCAACTCTGGGCTAGGTTTCTTGTGTACCCAGATTTATCATAGACAGGGCAAAGGCCTGAAATGAGGTGATGAAAACTATTTCCTTGTTTGAGAAATAGTTCTTGGGGAGAATGATATGTTTGGAACCTGCTTAGCCATTTAGGCCTATAATCCAAGTGCCTTGGAGGTGGAAGCAGGAGGATCAAGAGTTCAAGGCAAACTGGGCTACATGAGGCCCTGCTGATGAACACAACAAAACTCCAAAAGAATCAGCAATTGCCTCAAAACATAGGGAATAATTGCCAAGTCCTGCGTGGCTTTGGATTTGACCTGACTAGGAGTGTTGAGAGAATGAAGAAAGAATGGACACACGGACACACAGACACATGCACGGAAAAGCTCACTCTAGTGGAATCGCTCAACTATTTAACAGCAACCATGAATCCCAGTGCTTTAATTATGTACAGCACAGAACTGAAGAGTCAGCCCATCTTGATGGGAGTGTCTTTATGTATGCTGTGAAAATACGTTGCTCTGATTGGTTGATAAATAAAGCTGTTTGGCCAATGGTGAGGCAAAATAGGGTTAGGGGGGACATTCTAACTAGAGAAGAGGAGGGAGAAAAGCACAACAGAGAGACGCTGCCAGTCGCTGCCATGAGAAAGAAAGATGTAAAGATACCCGTAAGCCATGAGCCACATGGCAAAGTATAGATTTATAGAAATGGGTTAATTTAAGAGGTAAGATCTAGCTAGCAAGAAGCCTGAGCCATTAGGCCATACAGTTTTAATTCATATAAGCCTCTGTGTGTTTATTTGGGTCTGAGTGTCTGCGGGCCCAGGCAGGACTGGAGAAAACTCCAGCTGCACCATCTGAGGAGGTGTCTGTAGCAGAGCAGTCTCAGGCTGCAGACATCCAGGAAGAAGAAACCGCAGTTGCTAGCTCTTGAATAGACTTGTCAATCATTTGCAACCACTTGTTAACACTTACCCTTGGACCAAAGGAAGGCTTTGCCATTCTTATGAACCTCCCCCAGGGAAGGTTTTGGCACTCCCATGGGCCTGAGGCCTTACAGTTCTTAACATGGCTATGCTCATGTCAAATAATACACATTCACTCAAGACTTCTTATGCTCTTTATACATTCATTCAGGGCATCTTTGGCTTCTCATAATAACGCATACAAATGAAGGATGAATGAATAACTAAATTTTCTTACGTCAATATTTTAAGAAGCTGGACATTTAAAAAAGTACTGTTTAGTGTTCCTTGAGAATAAACATTATTACTAGGCAACCTCAATAAGAAATCCCTATCTACCTGTTGATTATCCATTGAGAGTTATCAGTTGCAATAGAATGAGTATCCATCCCCATTTTCCAACATTTGTATGTTGAAATCCTAACCCTAAGGTGATGATGTCAGGATGTGAAGCCTTGGCAGGGGATTAGGTCAGGAGGACAGAGCCCTCGTGGGCTGAGATCAGTGTCCTCATAAAAGGACAGTGACCAGAGAAACCTGTCATCCTTTAGTCACGTAGGGACACAGTAAGAAGATAGTCAGTGCTGGAAGAGGGCAGTCACCAAACCCAGAGTCTGCCAGCACCTTCATCTTGGACCTGCCCTAGCATGCCAATGAAGGAAGAGGCCAGTGCTAAGTGCTATTGCCCTGATTCCCCACCAGGCAGGACTAGCCTGGAGAATCAAAACAGTAGTAATGATGGAGTTCCAGTGTCCTAAGCTCTTAGCTACTGAGTGTTATGTCCTAATTTAACCTCTAATGAGACATAAAATTCTAGCTGGAGAGATAGCGCAGCAGTTAAGAGTATTTGAGACTTTTGCACAGGACCCAGCGCCCACATCCAGTGCCCTCCTCTGGCCTCCATGGGCACCTGCACACATGTGGTATACACACATACACATAAAATAAAGTAAATAAAAACTGATCTTCTTTTTAAAGAGATGTATTGTTAAGAAAGGAGAGGGAGGACCCAGCCAATCCACAGCTATGATAGTCTGCCCTGAACAGTCTCACTAAATGTGTATCCTAACTGTTCTTTGACATACTAATGGATCTGCTTAGTCTTCAATGCTACCAACTTATTCTTACTTATATGCAAAAATCACACAAAAGGTGTGTTTTCTTTTCTTTCTTTCTTTTTTTTTTGGTTTTTCGAGACAGGGTTTCTCTGTGTAACTTTGCACCTTTTCTTGGAACTCACTTGGTAGCCCAGGCTGACCTCGAACTCACAGAGATCCGCCTGGCTCTGCCTCCCGAGTGCTGGGATTAAAGGCATGCGCCACCACTGCCTGGCAAGGTGTGTTTTCTAACTCTCTTTTTTAAGAAGGAAAAAAAAAAAACACCAGGAAATTGAATGCCATCAATTAGAAGTTTATCAATACATCATGAAATTTTGTCTAATAGAATACCATCTGTCCTTTAAACATACGGGAATATCTTCAAGACAGATTTTTTTTTTAAGTTACAAATGTCTACATGGAAGCCAGGTATACTCGCCCAGGCTATCAATCCCAGCACTCAGGAGACTGAAGCAGGAGGATTACAGGTCTGATGTTAGCCTGGGCTCCATAGGGTTACCCTGTCTTGAAAACAAAAGCAAAAACAAACAAATGAAAAACTAGATGGAAATGAGTGGTTACAGTGCGATTCCATTTGCAAAACAAACACATGTATACTTATATATCCATTCACAATTCCAGAAGGATACAGGAAGGAGGAAATGGACTGGTCCAAGGTGCAAAGTTCCTTTTCAGTTTGTGTCTTTCTGTACTCTCTCAATTTTTCAGGCTGCATACGGATAACGGCTATATCTCTACACAATGGATGTTTTAAAACAGCTCCATCTGTGAAATATCATTGAGCCTTTTGATATGAAGTTTCTTGAGGCATTTCTACACTTGACTTTTAAATTATGAGGCTGTGTGGAACTTTGGTTGCAATGACTGACATTCTCAATAGCTAGGTGCTTTTGGTATTGGATGCTGAATCCCTGCCCTTGTAAACTGTCACAGTTTTTATTTAATTAAGAAGCCCACAGAGCTGGTGCTCCATTGCATGAATTGTTGGATGGGAATTTAATCTCATAGCTGAGACTTATTTGACGCCTCCTCAGGGACAGCCTCCATGAAAAGCCCATCAAGAATGTAGTGGGTCTGTTTGTTTGTTTTGTTTGTCTGTTTGTTTGTTTTGTTTTCCCCCCAAGTCATTGTAGCTCTCTGCCCTTGGTGCTTGCCTTGACATTTTACAGAGAACTCCAAGAGAGAACAGATTTGCTCAGGGACATGTGGCAGGCTAGAAGTGGGAGCGGAAGATCCATACCTTAGACATTATTCTTCACGCTCTCTCTAACTCAAATACTCTTGACCACTGGAAATTATTACTGTGATGCTTCCAGAGAAATTTAACTTGCAGAGGCATTTGAGACTTGAGAACATTTAGCACTCCATAGTGGTGCATGCCCCAACTGTCAAGCGGCTGAGGCGGGAGGATTGCTGTAAGTTTGAGGTGAGCCTGGGCTACAGAGTGAGATGTCATCCCCAAAGAACAATAGTAACAAAATGTCTAAAGATTATCTAGAACTCATAATACGTTCTTGTAACCCCAACACTTAGGGGAGGAAGCAGGGAGATTGGGCATTTGAGGTCATCCTCAGCTACATAGAGTCTGAAGCTGGACTAGATTTTTCAAGATTCTGTCCTTTAAGAAAAGAAAAACAAAAAAATGACAGGATGTAGGGATTTTTAAGGCTGAGGAGCAGTCCCCCTTATCTGTGGAGGTTGTTACAAATCTCAGTCGATGCTTAAACATGAGGTAGCCCCCACCCTATATGTCTTCACTGCTGACAGTATTTTTGAAATAGCCACTAGTAGACTAATAAGGAAATCTCCTTTTGATGTAAGGATTTGTTTTGTTTTTTGAGACAGGGTCTTGGTATGTAGCAAGGGCTGGCCTGTGACTCCACAACTCTAGCAAATGTCTTGTTCCAGCCTCCCAGGGAGCTGGAACTGCAGGCGGTCAGTACCACACCCAGCTTGATGACAGAGTCTCTTACAGGAACATTATAGTTAATTATTACTGCCCCAAATTCCTTGCACGGAATTTATATTGAACCTTCTGTATCCTGGAAATGTTCTGTTTTAAATGTAACTCATCAATATGGGTCTGTTTTGGACAATTTCCCCCATGCTTTCTAAAAAGTGAAATTTTCAGGGCAGTTCTGGCTGACTGAATTCTAGTTAACAAGCTCTGGTGATATGCGGATGTTTTAACCAATTCAGCAAAAGCATGCTTGGTGTATTGCTGGGCTTGGATGAAACCCTGCTGTGTGGAAGCTGAAGGCATTGCCTCCAAAGAAGGTGCTGGGCCTCTATAAAGTGCATGGACCCAACAAATCCCAGCCCCTTCTGCCTGCCATCCGGGTCCTCTGCAAGCATAATTTTGGTCTTCCTGTTTATGATCATTCACTGGAGAGTGTGGGAGCAGGCTGGGACAAAAGAGGATCCCCATGCCAGAGATGCAGTCCAGTAGCTTGCCTGGAGCTGCTGGTGCCTTTTCTCAGCTTTCCTCAGAGACAAGCCCTCTCAGTCTGAATGTTAGTTCTTTTCACTATACTGAATTCCTCATGTCACTCATTATATGTTCCTACCTCTGTCTATGTGAATTGCCACAATCATTCTGCAACCGAAATAGTCACTTCTGGCACCCGGAGCAAGCCAATTTGTGAACACTCTTTCTTTGGAGAGCCAACGTCTCAACTTAGGACCTTTCCTTCCCCAGTCAGTGGATTATTATTAGTACAACGACAGGCTGTTTAAGTCTCCTTGATGCCTTTGGACAAAATAGCTCTTGAAATGTGTCCCCTTGTCCTAAATTACATCCCAGACTAAATTCATACTTAACATGGACGGAAGGTGTGCATTTCCGTTATAAAATTGAAGGTAAGAATTATCCCCCTACCCCCATCTCCTATATTCTGAGCCACAAACCAGGTCTGAAGGGAATGGTGCCCCTCCCCCTTGGTGCCTGGTAGATCCGAATCCTCTGCTCACAGGAGGAGTAAATGAAGACTGAATTGTAATAATATAGGCAGGATGATCTGCACATGGAGAGACAGCAGGGCGACAGGAACCCGGGCCTCACACACAGGTAAAATTGACATAATCAGGTCCCAGGATTGCTTTATTCATGAAATGTGTCGGACTCATTTGGTGATTTGAGGCGCGAGTTGCCAAATGCTCTCACCTCTCCGCTCTGCTGGGTATTATTATCCAGCCGGTTGGGCAGGAATGCTTCATTATTTCGCCCCTGATGCAATTTGCTCTCTGAGCTCGCTGAATAAACAGGTTAGGGAGGCATCCTATGAAGGGCCCTGCTGGTGGTCTTCGGAGAAGACAGAGATCTCCTCCAAGAAATGATGATTGTGTTTGTAGCATCTGAAGAGGAGAGATTCTTTGATACCCACTTATCCCAAAGCCACAGGAAGCGCCCCTCCCCCTCCTAGGAATGTGAAGCAGGGGGTGTTAACTCCCTCCGTGAGGCAGTTTCTCCCAGTGAAGTTCTCGACTGAACACTTCCCAGGTGCTCACCTCCCTGGTGAACCTCTTTTTAACACGGGTGGAGGTAGGGTAGAAATCTCAGGATAGATCTTTGCTGTAAAGCTATCTGTTAAACTGAAGTCTGTCCGTCCACTTCCACTTCGACATAAAGCCGCATCTGTGTTAAAGACTTTACAAGGTCAATGGCCTGATCAAAGATCTAATTGTGGCCAGTTGGACGATTACATATCCAGAACCCAATCATCTTGAGCTATCTTTACCGGATCACCCCTCCATCAGCCATTCATCACGCACCTTGGTGTCTGGCCTAACATCCCTTTGACTATCAAATAAAACTCTTAGAATGTATTAACAGAACACTTGCTTCCACCAAACTGAAAGCTGAGAATGTCATCAGAGCCCACTCACAGCATAGCAGCCTGTCCTGTATTCCTGCAGCCAGCCCATCTGCAGGAGATTGGGTTCCCTTACTTATAACTTCCTTTACTTTTATGACTATGAATGTTCATGAAATTGCCTCCATGTGGAATGTGTTATTCAGAACAATCTGAAGCCATGTTCCCAGACCATGGGCACTCAGAATAAATGACTTCCCGTTCCTTCGGAAGTGAGAAGCTTTGGAATGTTGAATTTGTGGGCAGAGAAATGAAGGAACATGATTGCCTTATGGGAAAACATCAGCTTGTCACACCTTGAATCAAATCCTGGCTCTGCAATCGTTAGCTCAGTGACCCCAGATTCTCTCTGTATCACAGTCTTGAACTGTCAAAGACAATCATAAGATGTACCAGCTTACAGAGACTTCTAGAGTAATGACAATTGATGTGGTCTCTGAACTGTGACCCAGGACCAGAAGAACCAGCATCCCATAGAAGTTCATCACACATGCAGACTGCAGCCCCATCACAGATCCAGAGAATTGGAATGTGGAGAGGAGGAGGCATGAGGTGGCAGCCTATCTTTAGGCCGTCAGTGGTTCTGATGCACAGAAGGAAGTGAGAACCACTGTCCCGGGCAGATGACAATCTCAGTAACTGCAGTTGTTACAGTCTATTAGCAAAGAAGTGTATCGCTTATGAATTTACTTTTCCACTCCAAATACCATTCACTTTGTTCAGGTTTGAAATTTCTTTGGCCCAGTGTCTCCGGTGTGCAGAATTGAATCGGAGATGTCCAGAGAGATGTATTTGAAGGTTTGCTTGCTGATGTGACAGTAACTTCATAAGCTGGCCCATCTATCAATACAACGGAATGTGGGGCAGTGATTGAAAATCACATCCTAGATGGGTGGTAGCAAGCCCTGAAAAGCATTTCAGGCTGAGTCACCTCATATGCTTCAAAAAGTTCCTATCTGATATTTTTTAATTGGGATCTCTGAGAGCAAGAGGCCTTCGAAGCTTTATTTTCCAAGTGAGCTACATGCATGCAAAAGCTTTAATGTAACATTTTTAATTCACAACGGCATGAAGAGTATCTGTGGTATTTCATGGGCTTGATAAAAATGTTTGGAAGTGACGCACATGTGCAGTATCTCATATATGTACCACAGCCATGTATGTGAGACCAAACTGCAAGTGTTACCGCCCTGAGGGGCCGTAGCTGGGGCTCAAGAAGGTAGTCTTGATGTTCACTCAATTGCTTATCTTCTAAACTTTCACCTTGTTGTCCATGCTTGACTTTTCTGTGAGAAAAGCAACACTGTTTCAAAACTCAGAAAATAGTGACGTGGATGAACTTAGGGAGTGCACATTTCATATAACTAAAGCTAGAAAATGGTGAACCAAGGTCCTGGGAGGTGGGTCAGTGGCTGAAAGTGCATGCTTTCTGAGCATGAGGACCTGAGTTCAAATCCCCAGCACTCATGTAAAAAGCTGGGTCTAGCCATATACACCTGGAACCCCAGCAGTGAGAGGAATTGGAGACAAGCCAAGGTTTGCTGACTGCCAGACTAGACTAGCTCCGAGTTTGGTGAGAGACCCTGTCTCAAGAGAATGAAGCAGAGAATGATAGAGTTGGATATCTGATATCTACTTCGGTCCTCCGTAGGCATGTACACAGGGATGTGCTTTATAGTAAGCTTTCTTGCCCGACTTTCCTTTCAGCCTCCAGCCCCAAATAATGACACGGAGACTTATTATTAATTATGAAAGCTCAGCCTTAGCTGAGGCTTTTTCCCAACTAGCTCTTATAACTTAAATTAACCTGTTTTTATTAATCTACATTTTGACATGTGGCTCAGTTACCTCTCCTCTGTGCCATATGTCCGACTTCTTCAGTATCTCACTGGCGTGTTCTGTGCACCTAGATTCATTCTGACTTCTTCTCTCTGCCCGGAAGTCCCGCCTATTCTCTCCTGCCTAGCTATTGGCCATTCAGCTCTTTATTAAACCAGTCACAGTGACACATCTTCACACAGTGTAAACAAATACTCCACAACAGTGTATCTTCACACATATGTGTGCACCAACAGATGTATATGTATACAAATAAATAAATAAATAAATAAATAAATAAATAAATAAATAGGAACAAAATTCTGATACAGACAGACACCAACAGGAAATAGAAAATAACAAATAGAATAAGGGAGTGGGTGAGCAGGAAAACAAATACAGCTGTGTCTCTAAAAGGGTTGTACTTGAGTTGGTTTGTGGAATGGGCACCAGTATGAATTCAAGAGGAGACTGGGAATGTGATTCTCCACTCCCCTTCTTCAGCTTCGCTGTGTTGATACAGAGATGGAGGCAGCCATCTGTCTGGTGGGCAACACAGGTAACTGGGTGTGCTGCTACCCCAGTGTCCCCTGTGGTCATCCAGGACAGAAAGGAAAGAAACAGAGTGGTCAGAATCGCTCATAGCACAGAAGTGATGGAGCCTTTGGTGAGTGTCATCCACCTCTCAGGAGTGAGGCTTAGGCAAATGAATGTCATGGCCGGCCTTCCACTTCCCACACAGTGTAAGCTGCCAGTGAGTAATAGGGAAGATGGTTCCCCACACAAATGGACTAGAACAACAAGTTGAATCCAAAACAACTTGAGTTAAAGAATTGCCCTCCCAGCTAGAGAGGTGCATCAGTCATCTTAGCACTTTGGGATTAGCCACAGGAGAATCAGAGTTATAGGGAGTGAAGCCCAGACCAGCAGCACCAGCATGCCCAGTACACCCAGGCTCCAAAATGGCTGCTGCGCTTGGAACCCCATGCTCTGTAGTTGCCGAATTACATTCTTCATAATTTGATCTTTGAATTAATGATTTGGTAAATAAAGGCCAAAGTGACACCAGAGTGTGGAATATGTGTGTGTGTGTGTGGGGGGGTGCTTGCTCATGCACCCCCATGAGGCTATCAGCTTTCTGTTCCCTTTTAAAGACTATGGTTGTTTTACCAGGTAGGAAGCTGCCTGGACAAGGATGCAGGGAGAGGTGAAGACTGGTGCTCACCGTTCATTCACCAGTGCCCTGGGCAGGAATGGAAGGTCAGAGGAAAGTCTATACTCGCCTTTCAAATGCTCTTGTGCCCAAGGGAGCATGGCATTAAATCACAAATGAAAACACAATGAGCGGGGGTAGGGGGGTGAGGGGGGTGTTGGGGTGTGTGTGTGTGTGTGTGTGTGTGTGTGTGTGTGTGTGTGTGTGACCCTGTCCTGCTTTTGAACAAGGGATCGTATAGGATCTCATGTTCTGGGCTCTGTAGATGAGGGACCAGGTCCAGATGAGGATGCTTATAAAGGAGAAGGGAAGACCTGTGAGAAGAGATGATTGCCGTGATGATTATTGCTGGTCTGTCTGAGAAGCTAATCCTTCCCAAAAGGGTGCACACATAACCCACCCCCAGACAACACTCTGTATTGGAGAGTATGGCTGACGTAGAGCATTTTCATAGGAGAGACTCTAGTGAGCACAGACCATGACACAGATGTGCTTAACTCCATGCAGCACAAACTATTATCCCAAACACCCTTTTCACATCAGTGTATGTGAGTCCAGGGCCAATCTGAGAAAGTTTTAGAGGCAACAGAAACAATTTCTTTCCTTTTGCTCAGCAGTTCTCAACTTGTGGGGTGCAACTCTTTCACGGGGCCCGCCTAAGACCATCAGAAATATCAGATATTTACATTACGATTCATAACAGTAGAAATACTACAGTTATGAAGTAGCGATGGAGATAATTTTATGGTCGGCGGTCACTACAACATGAGGAACTGTACTAAAGGGTCACAGCATTAGGAAGATCGAGACCACTGCTTTTGCTAAACAATGTTGCAGGAGAGAAATACTATAAATCGCAAAAAGTCAAGTTGACCTTTCTTTGCATAAATGATCTTTTGACCAATTTTCTTTTGTTCCCATTTTTGAAAAGAGTTCATTTTATTAATAGGAGAAAGAGTTTTGCTGTTTTAGAAAGTGTTGGGCAGCACTTTGCTCCACAGAGACCTGGAAAGCACACACACACACACACACACACACACACACACACACACACACTCCGCCAAATTACAATATGAATGATTATTAGTGCAAAGTACACTACAGGCATGTTTATAAAAATCAATTACATTTCACAATGATTTCTAAATTATCCCCACAGAATTAAAAACTATTCTAGGATTTTAATGGATAAAAACTCATTTCATTGCTTAATAAAAATGAAAATAAAATCCATTAAGCTCCTGAGTCCCGCTGAGTGTTTTGGCGAGAGCCTGTAGGCGATTAGTAATGACTCAAGTGTGGAAGAAGGGAAATCATATGCTGGAAAGGGCCCTTTCAAGACCTGAATCTCAACCATGCTCACATCACATCTCACTGACTTCTTGTCTTCCATATGGGAGAGAATTAGTCAGGATTCTCTGGTGTATTTGCACGCACTCTAGAAAGCTGTGAGGCATGTGCCCTATGTTGCAGAGAAAGGGGTGTGGGATTGGGAAGAGCTTAAGACGGCTTTACTTCCTGTCAGTTGAGACATACCTCCACGCCTGGGCCTGCCTGAAAGGCTGGTGGCCCAAGATCTGCACACAGTCCTTCCCACAGACCCAGAAAATGGTGCCGGGGCTTAAGTTCTGTGCTTTAGTGTGAGAGGAGAAAAATCTCACAAGAAGCCTTCTCACCTGGAACCCTCTGGCTCATGCTCTGGGTGTTCAGAACTCTGAAACGTTCATGCTCGGTTTTCCCAGCCTGCTTCCAAGTTCCTAGAACTGGCTACTCTTCCAGGCCAAGCTTGATTGCTGCATGCTGGCCTAGGTGGAGGGGCCCGACGGGCATTGCTCTGAAAAGCCTCGTGTTTGCTGTGATGTCCACAAATTTAAGAATGTTCATGAGAGTCTTTAAATTATAGTGAACAGCAGTGAAGCTGTTGTTGTTTGTTTGTTTGTTTGTTTTTAAAAAAAGACAGGCCATGAAGGGGGGTAAGTGGGGGTGCTCTTGCCCCTGTCTGTGACGTCAGAACTGGACTGGCTAACAGAAAATCTGGTGCACAAGCACTTGAATAGACTCCTAGGTAGAACACTGTGGTGGTATTGTGTTCCCCGAAATATTGTGCACACTAATAAACTTATCTGGGGTCAGAGAACAGAACAGCCACAATATTAAACATAGAGGATAGGCAGTGGTAGCACACGCCTTTAATCCTAGCATTCCAGAGGCAGAGATCTACCTGAATCTCTGTGTGTTCAAGGATACAACCAAGCATGGTGACTCACGCCTTTAATCCCAGAAAGTGAGCCTTTAATCCCAGGGAGTAATGGCAGAAAGCAGAAAGGTACATAAGGCGTGAAGACCAGAAACTAGAAGCATTTGGCTGGTTAAGCTTTCAGGCTTTGGAGCAGCACAGTTCAGCTGAGATTCATTCTGGATGAGGACTCAGAGGTTTACAGTCTGAGGAAACAGGATCAGCTGAGGAACTGGCGAGGTGAGGTAGCTGTGGCTTGTTCTGCTTCTCTGATCTTCCAGCATTCACCTCAATAACTGGCCTTAGGTTTGACTTAATTAATAAGACCTTTTAAGAGTCCTGTTACAGAACAGGTTTTGAAGGAAGAAGTATGGAAGAGAAGGCTAACAGGACAATGGTTCCTCGTTCTCCAGCTAGAGGAATGTGTGAGAGAACTGCATAGGATCTGCCCTTTAAATTTATCATTCATCAATTGGCAAGATGGCTCCACCAAGTCCAATAACTGAGTTTCATCACTAGTACCCACATGGGAAATGGTCCCCTGAGCCCCATGTGCGTATTGCATCTGTACACACACGTGTGTATGTATATGTGTGTGTTGGGGGGTGATGAAAATGTAATTAAAATATTTTTGAAGGCTGGGGGTACAACCTGTGGTAGAGTGTTTGCCTAGCATGTATGAGGACCTGGGTTTGGTTTCCAGCACCAAAAATGTTTTTAGCACTGAGGAGACATAGGCGGGTAGATGTCTGTGAGTTCAAGACTAGCCTGGTCTATACAGCAAGTTCTAGGACAGCAAGGACTACATAGTGAGACCCTGTCTTGAGATATATATATATATATATATATATATATATATATATATATATATATAGAGAGAGAGAGAGAGAGAGAGAGAGAGAGAGAGAGAGAGAGAGATCATTCATTGAAATTGGACAGATGACTTAGCAGGTAAGAGCACTGGCTGCTCTTGCAGAGGACCTGAGTTTGGTTCCTAGCACGTGTCAGGTCACAAGCATCTGCAACTCCAGTTCCAGGGGATCTGATGCCCTCCTCTAGCTCCCCAGGGCACCAGACATGCACATGGTACACATATATACATGCAGACAAATTCTCATATACATAATAAAATAAATCTTTGAAAATTTACCATCTCTAATTCTAAAACTTATTGAATGACATTTTATTTGACATAGGAAATGTTCCCGGAACTATCTGAAGTTTCTTGGACTTTTACATATAATTCAACTTCCTGGGGATAGCTTCTAATGGAACATGAGATGACTAACCATGTAACCATGTAAGATGGCAAAATGAGGCTGCTAGATACTCTGGAAGCAATGCTAAGGACTAAGAATGTGTCTTTCTCTTTGTTCCTTTGAACTTTCACTAATATGCTCAAAGTGTCTGCCGCGGATCTGAGGATAGCTCTCGGCTCCCTTGCCTGAGGACTCACCTTGCAGATCTAAGAGGTCATTGTTTGGGCTCAGTTGATAGCAGCTGAAATAGGAGAAGGCTGAAAGCAGAGTCATTCTCAGAGGCCGTGGGATGCTAGCAGAGGCATGGAGAGCAGTGGATTTCTGCAGGTCACCAAACCGAAGTTTAGGAAGATCCAGAAATGAGACAGAAGGAACTCATACAGCAGGAGCTCCCTCCATAGTTATGCCCTCTGTAGACCCTGCGAATCTATGTACAGCATCTTATCTCACTTCTGGGTTTTTGAGATAGGGTTTCACTATATAATCCAGGCTGGCCTGGAATTCACTATGTAGCCCAGGATAGCCTCAAACTCTCAGTTCTCCTGCTCACCCTCCTAAGGCCCAGTATTGTGGGTATTTACCAGTTCTCCTGTGTTACTGATTTTGTTTGGTTTTTGGAGATAGGGTCTCTTGTAGCTCAGGCTAGCCTTGAACTCCTGATCATCCTGCCTGATGATCCATACTCCCTGAAAAATGTTAGAATCACAGTTGTGTACCCCCATATCCAGCACAACTACTGATTTTTTTTTTAAAGATTTCTTTATTTTACTTTATCTGCCTATATGTATATCTGTGCACTACACATCTGTGTGTTGCCCTCAGGGGCCAGAAGAAGGTATCAGATAACCTGGAACTGCAAACAGTTTTGAGCTACCATGTGGGTGCTGGGAATCAAATCTGGGTCCTCTGAAAGAGTAGCAAGTGCTCTTAGCTGCTGGGCCATCTCTCCAGGCCCTCTTTCACTCTTTCTTTAGAAAAAGAATTCACATGTGCAAAACTCATGGTTCAGAGATGTGCAAGTCTACAGATTAAGTATATCCACAAAGTTGTGTAACTGCAATTACTATGTCTAATTCTGGAAAATGTATCATCTCATAAAAAAAATCCTGTTATCGCTAAGCCTTCCCCGTCCATCCCCCCATCTCCTCTCAGCCACTGGGCCATGCTTCTATTTTCTGTCCCCAGGCATTTCTCAAATCTGGATCTCTTCTATAAGTGGCATCATACAGCATGCATCCTTCTGTGCTTTGCATGCTCAGCATTGTGGTGGAAGTCAGCTCTTCTTCATTATAGCCCATGATATTCCACTGGATGGATACACTTCATCTCTAATCTATCAACTGATGGATATTTGGACTGTTGCCATAGTACCACTGTCATGAATATGCTACTATGAATATTCATATGGGTTTGTGTGAGAATATGTTTTTAATTATCCTGGTTATACGCCTACCACTGAGATTTCTGGGTCATATTTATAGCTTTTTGTGTTTTATTTTATTTTGATACTTTGAGGTAGGGTCTCTGACAGCTCAACCTGGCTTTGAATTTACTGTGCAGATTAACCTACTACTTTTGCTCTGCTAAATGGACATGTTGTCAAAATATTTTTTTTTTTTATACAGGGTTTCCCTCTGTAACCCTGACAGTCTGGGAACTAGCTCTGTAGACCAGGCTGGCCTTGAACTCAGAGATCTACTAGCCTGTCTCCAGCATGCTGGGATTAAAGGTGTGTGTCACCACCACCCAACGATGAGTGCTGCTCTCAACTGTAGCTAGAGAAGCCTCTTTCTCACTGGGTAGCAATGCAGAACCTCATCTCTGGTTCAAGTGCTGAGAATAAGTGACTACAGAGTGTGCTTAGTCCTAAATGACATGTTTTCATCAGTGCTCCCAAGGCTCGGGGAACATTGTAGAAGAGAGACTAGAAAAAGAAAGACAGACAGACGGAGGGAGAGAGAGGGGGGAGAGAAAGAGAGAGAGAAAAAAAACAAAACAAAAATCCATAAAAGCTGGAGGATGAGCAAGAGCACTGTGAAACCCCATCTTCTGAACATGAGCGACCACTGTCCTCATGGACTTGCCCAAGCTATGGTTAGCCGCACAAGACCTGCACAGGGTCAAGCCAGCAGGATCGGTCAACATTCTAGCAGGTTGCACTAACTGGACTCTCTGCAGGTGACGGGGAGGACATGAGAATGGGAAGCAAGGAGTCAGGGGGATATCCAGGAGGAGTTGGAGATGTAGGGGGTAGGTATGATCAAGACACACTGTAGAGATGTAGGAAATCAACAAAGAATAAGTCAAAGACAATCTAAGAAAAAAAAAAAAAGAGAGAATCCTTCAAAACTCCTGAATTGAAAAAAAGAATGAGGAAATAAGCTAAGTGTGGTAGTGCACACCTTTAACCCTAGTATTTGGTAAACAGAGGCAAGAGGATCACCACAAAGCCAGCCTAGCCAAATTGGCAAGTTTTGAGTCAGCTGGAACCCGTATCTAAAACAAAACAAACAAAAACAAGGAAAATAATAAATAAATTTAATAAGTGGGAAAACATAAGCCACATACTGGTTTTTAAAAATGTATATTATATTTTTTTATTTTTATCCATAGAAACAGCTGACCTGATTATATATCAAGTAGCTCGAAGTAAAGCGTTAAGTAATGCCTACCATTTAGCATTAGGTTATTTCAAGAAAAGAACCCAGTACTCTTTGGGGGAGAGTTTTCTCCCCCGAGACTCACACCATTTGTAGACACGGCTACCATCTGAAGAACAGAGTGCATCCTTTGCAATGTGCCGCGCTGATAAATTATGCCATGAAGACAGACGTGGAGTACATTTTTCACTTTGGTAAACTGTTGTAACTTGTGTTTCTCACTTTTTCTGAGTGTCGCCATTGCTTCTGCTCAGTAGGTTTTTCCAGTTCTCTCTCCCCAAGCCTTTCTTGTTTATTCACTTTTGACCCCCTGACTTTCTGAATCACCATTTCACCATTTGGGACTGTTTTCAAACTAATGCATTTCACACATACGGTTCAGGACTTCATCCATCAGGAGCGATCCACGAGAGTCAGTAAAAAACCGTCTCTCTGATTTGTTAATGCGTGTCTGAAAAAGATAGAAAGTGCCAGATGAGTGCAAAAATAACTTGAAACAGAAGGCTGGGGAGCAGGGAGGGGAGAAATACACATAATAACTAGTTTGTGGTTCTTTCCCTCATAAAGCAACCCACATGTTGCTGCCTGCAATGACCCTGCTGGTGCCGGCATTCAACACCCATCACAGGGGTTTCAGGCCATCAGCTCCCACGATTCCTACCTGTCTGTCTGTCTGGGTTCATGCCTGTCATACCTGCAGCATGTTCCTTTCCTGGCAACTATGCCAGAAATGTCATAGCTTTTTTTTTTCTCTCTCTCTTTTCTAATCACAAGTCCTTGGGAAAATATTGTGGACACTGTCTAAATGACTCTATTAATTTTTCAAAAGAGTTCACTGAAACCCATGGGGCCCACAACTGTGATTTTCATTTGTGGCCCTGGGTGATTTGTCTGAACACTGAGCTTCTAAAGAGGCAGAAAGGGCTCACTGCATACAGCGTGAAGGACACTAGATCTGGGGAGCATTTGGGCTGCATAGAGAACACTGTACATGCTGCTCAGCAGAGTTAAGAATAGCGATACAGTCTATAGTTTTCTCAGTTCAATTTAGCAGCTATTACTAGAATAGCATCGTTCTGCTTTGGAGGAGGCACAAGAAAAACTCGTCTCGAGAAGCAGAGAGAAATGGGCCCACGACAGAGTTCTGGAGACGTGGACTCATACCGCGGTGGTGTGAACCGTGCACACGAGTGACTAGAAATAAAGAACATCACTGTGGTAAAGTAACCAGGCAGGACTTCACTGTGAGGTTAACACTAAGCAGATCATAGAGTATCCACAGTCCAGTGAAGTCCAGACGACTCACCTTTGAGCTGAAGAGGAAGACTGCCAAAGGATAGAAAGCTAAAAGCTCCGAAGGGTGGTCAGTCATGTGACTCATTCTGGCTAACCAGTCAGTGGAGGTCAGCTGGGCACTCAGTGTAAAGAGAGTCACTCTCATGGCCAGCTGTGACTTGCCCTCATGTCTGCATTGAAATTTTTCTCTGAACGTGCAGCCATCTCCAATGTGAAGGAAAGACTGGACGCAAGTACAGCGCTCTTCCTTACACCTCCGGGTCTTCTTCTTTCATTTGGAGTGAGGGTATTGCTAACTGGTAGTGATGGGTCCACTGCATGAACTCTTGATTATTTGTTCCTAAATAATACAGTCCCCAGATTTCTATCCTATTAGATAGTGTAAGTAATCTAGAGATGACTCAAAGAATACTGGAGTATAAGCTTAAGTAATATGCAAATTCTATACTATCTTAGACAAGAGATGTGAGCACCCCCAGATTTGGGTCCTGGAACTGGTTCTTCACAGATGTCCAGGAATGGCTGTATTTGGTAAGGCATATTTTCTTTTTTAAATAAAAATTCACACGATCGTAGAATTGTTTCATAAGAAAGTGATTTATAGCTTGCAAATTTATTCGCTTGAAGAAAAATGCTTAAATAACTATTTCATAATTTGTAGCTAAAAGTACACTTCTTGATCTTCAGCCATAGTTGACGTGTTAAGCATCCCTGTCTCAGACCCTCACACCACCCTCTCTGCGTGGCCACAGATTTAGGTCCAGCTGAGCTCTCAAAGGACACACACATTTACAATGTCATTTACTTTCTTTTCACTTCTCTTCCAACCCTATAGCATAATCAATCTTTGCTAGTACTCTTTTTTTATATTTACAAGACTGTTGTACCCACTCCAAAAATCTAAGCTTTCAGAGGACCTTCTGGATGCCATGAAATAAAGATGGTTGAAAATCCATCATTCCCAGCCCCTTAAGAACTGTGTTTCTGCCAACTTCAGCAACTGCCAGTGGAGTAATTGGGAAAGAATAAATATAGCAAATCTTTTCCTTTCTGAACAGGGTCTCTGTGTGTCCCAGCCTGGCCTCGAACTCACAGCTATCCTGCATTAACCCCCCACATACTGGGATTCTAGGCATGTGGCACCAGATGCAGCTAGGGAGGCTTGTTTTGAAGGATGGTAACTTTTGGTCAAGAAACCACAGATAGGAAGACAGTGTCGAAGCTAATGGATCCTGTCACTGCTTGATCCACAAAAACCTCTTGGGGCTCCTCAAAAATGAACAAGATATCCGAGAGGCATCCTCGGAACTCCTGACCACCAGGCTGGAGAGATGGCTCAGCAGTCAAGGGCACTGACTTGTCTTCCACAGGACTGACTGGATTCGATTCCAGCCCCCACATGGCAGCTTGTAACCATCTATAACTCCAGTCCTAGCAAATCCCATGTTCTCTTCTGGCTTCTGTGGGCACCAGGCTCGTACATGGTGGACAGACAGACATGAAAGCAAAATACGCATACATGTAAAATAATAGAAATAATAAATAAAAAATAAATAAAAAGAGAAGAAATCCTGGCCCAGTGGATCATGGAAAAAAAAAAAAAAACAGGAATTCCTGTTTTTAAATCTTCCCAAGTGTCATACTCAGTCAGATCATACTAAGCTAATCTAATACTTCTCCAACTGTGAACACAAAGCAGCTGGGGGCCGTGTTAAGATACGGATCCTGTCTCAATAGACCTCAGGCTGTACTGAGACCCTGCTTCTTTAACAAGCTCCCAGGGGAGGCCCATGGCTACAGTCTCTGAACCACGTTCTGAGTGATATGAAGGTTTAAGTTACCCGCCCCCCCCCCCCATTCCCCATGCTCTTGTACCACAGATAAGAAAATGGAGACTGAGGGGTTAGATACGCTGTCCATTTCATCTTGGCATGCAGAGGCGACACTGTGACCAGCATCCATGTGCTCCAATGCTCACACAGAGCTGCTCTGTGATGTTGTCCCCTTGACCTGCTGGTAAGAAGGACTGGAGGAGAGGAAGCTCCTATGGGTCACTCCCCTTGTGTGACGGACCATCAGTAGTCCAGGGTTTCAGTCTCTATTTCTCTTTAACCTTTCTTTCCCAGTCCTATCTGGTCAGTGATGGGCTGGTAAATGCTCTATCCCTGTTCACTGAAGAAAAAACATCCTGCTTCGTAACAGTTGTTTTCTGTGAAACATCCTGCTTCGTAACAGTTGCTTTCTGTGGAGTGGATATTCCTGCTGTGACCCATTTCCAGCTACAGACACTATGATTTGTTTTGCTTTGTTTGATTTTTTTTGGGGGGGGGGCACAGTCTGCTCTTGTGAACTGGTAGAGGCCAGGACACTGCCACCCCACCCCACCCCCACCTGCCACCACCCCAATTACTGTGCCTAGCTGTCTTCTGACCCCAAGGAACTGAAGCCTAAAATCAGAGCACTAGCCATGATGCCGGCTAGGCTGTAAGACACGCTGTCCATTTGGAAGAAATAACAGTACCGCATTTTCAGCAAGCCGCTCTCTGGTGTAACTGGTAAGAGGCACAGGTTACCTGTGTCTTAGGGAAGCTAATAGGAAGGAAGAAAGGTCATGGGTAAAGTTTCTGATGAAGCTGAAAACAAGCAAAGAAAAAAAAAAAACTCAACTGACTAATCCCAAAGAGAACAAGTATAGATTGATGCAGCCAATACATAACCAAAAGCATTGGAGCAATTTGCTCATTTCGTCAACAGTATTGAGTGAGAGTCTCCCGAGCTAGGTTCTGACAGCAAAGATACTGATCTTTTGTGATCTCTCTCCCCTCTCTTCCCCTCCTACCCTCCCCTCCCTCTCCTTATTCTCCCCTCCCTCTTCCTCTCTCTCTCTCCCTCTCCTGCCCCCTCCTGCCTCTCTCTCCCTGTGTGTGTGTGTGTGTGTGTGTGTGTGTGTGTGTGTGTGTGTGTGTGTATGTTTTCCTCTTCCTTGTACTAGGCTACACCTTCTACAGGGCTCAGAAGGAAAGACAAAACAAGACCAGCGGCACCCCGTGCCAGTGCAGATAATCGCTTTCCGTTGCAGACAAGCCACCAGGTGATCTCTATTTCTTGAAGTAAAGGTTCTTGGTTTTAAAAGAGTCATTATTTTGAGACAATGATATAGTCTTAGAGACAGACTTCACACAGGCTCCCAGAATAGATAGTGTTCAACTGAGCAATAGCTACCGCCTAGAAAACAAAAACTGTGGTCTGTGAAGACATGCCACACAAAACAGGGTAAACAGATGACTCCTCTCCATGAAAAATTATTATAAATTGCATAGCAGTGTTATTTTCCCATATAATTAAGAAATAGTGAAAATAATGTATAAGGTGAAGAAAGAGCGATAAATGTAGAATCCAACATGGAGAAAAATCCATATTTTATTCATAATTTCTGTCAAAAATATTGTTTGTGATGATATGTGTGTATGAAAATATCATAAGGAAACCAATCGTTTTGTACATTTGCTTAAAAAAATAAACTATTTTAAAATGAATCTGCTGTATTTTTCTGAAATTCACATTCTCATCTGGTTTCTCACCCTAATAAAAATTCCTTTTACTAGCAAACCTACTTTCCTGGTCATACTCCTCAACAATGTCACTACCCACTAACCCTCCTGAAGGAGAAGCGTCACTGTCTCTGTCATTATGTTGAATAAATGCCACCTACAATCAGAAATACCTGTGATTGAGTTGATTACTTCTCTTTTGTGAATAACCCCTGCTGCTCTGGGTAATAAGCCAAAAGGGTAAATGTAAATCCAAAGAGAAACTGTGCTTAAACTACAGTTAGTTAAAACGAAGCCGAAAAGGTTTAGAAGCAAGAGACCATGATGGAAATAACTTCAACTATACAAAACGCATAAGCAGAAACAAACATGAGTGAGCCCACATATCTTCGCCTGAGATGATCTGGACAGCAAATTATTTAAAGGTTGCTCTCAATTTCTGAGCACACATCCTGCACAAAGGGCGGACAGAGTATCTGTCAGTCTGGAACTTTCTCTGTACTGATTTGTGCCTACAGGGTTTCTTTCTTTTTTTAAGGTATGTTAATTTTACTTATTGGCGAGGGAGAGAAATGTGTGTATGGCCTAGAGCACATGTGGAAGTCAGAGGACAATTTTCAGGAGTGGGAGTCTGGGGATCAAGCTCACGTCTTTCAGGCTTAGTGGCAGACACACTTACCTATTGAACTGTTTCATGGTCCATGTACTAGGTTTATTATGAAGAGCAAAGTAAATTAACATAAGCAGAATCTCCACCCTCTGAGCATCTTACAGGTATAACGTAGGGCAATTAGTATCCTACATAGGGCTTTTTAAATTTGGCTTGGTTTGGTTTTTTTTTTTTTTTGGTTTTTCGAGACAGGGTTTCTCTGTGTAGCTTTGCGCCTTTCCTGGAACTCACTTGGTAGTCCAGGCTGGCCTCGAACTCACAGAGATCCGCCTGGCTCTGCCTCCCGAGTGCTGGGATTAAAGGCGTGCGCCACCACCGCCCGGCTTGGTTTGGTTTTGGAGAGAAGGTCTCTCTATGTAGCCCAGGCTGACTCCCAATAAGTTTCTATGTAACAATATCCTCAGAGTCAACTTCTGAGATACTCACACAATGGAAATGTGTATTTTTCCTCCCAGAAAACATCAAAATTGGTCAATAGATGAAATTTTAATTCCCCACTGTTAATCTGAATGAGTAATAACATCCCTCCATGATATAGGTTATAATTTCCTTTCATTCCTAGAGTCCCTCTGTTTGCCTTGCTTCCTTGTTTCTCTCTACTCCAGTGTCTCTGTGGAGCTCTATTGCTTTAAAGGAAATTCCTCCCAGCCACAGAAATGATGACAATAACAATATCATCTTTACTGTGGCGTCATACCTGAAAGGGACTGAACCTTGATATCAACCAGTCATCTCTTCATGTTCAAATTGTTGCAGTCCTAGTGAGAAAGTTATAGACCACCATGCATACGGAGGCAAAAAGAGCCCTTGGTTAGCTAGTGACTGAGAGCAGGCTCTTGCCACAAAGAACACTTGACATTGATAGTCATCAAGGGTACAGAGTATATAAAGGCATACTGTACAAAACCCACAATGACATCACTGTCAGGTATAGGTCAGGGGAACGTGGTAGCGTTTGTTTGGGCCAAACACATTAATTGTTTTGGTTATGCATCTGGTTATACATTTCATTATACACGGTCAGGGTCATGGAACATCTCAAATGTGTTGCCAACGTGGGTGTTACTGTTTAGGGGATAAGGGACTTGAAAAAGTACACAAGCAGACACAAAATGGAGTCAGGGTAAAATCAGGACAAGATGGTGTTACCTCGGTCACTTTGCAAATGAAGATCCTGACGGAACATTCAATCATGAGGTATATAAAGAAAATAAAATCATTATCTGAAAGAGATGTCTTAACTTTCCCATTATTGCTGTATGGTTTATAGCAGCTAAAGTATGAAACCAATATACCCATTCACACCACACACACATATACCCATATACCTACACACACCATATATATAGATATATAGATACACGAATACATAGATAAATACATGGTACATAGATAGGTCCATAGATACGTAGACAAATGTAAAAAATTAACATTTTTCAAAGGGTACAAAATTACAATAAAATAAGAGGAACAAGTTCCAGAAGTCTATCACAGCTTGGCAGCTGCAGTTAATGACAATAAGTACAAACAAATGAAAGCCCCGAGGTCCACAGGTGTCCATGTCCATCCCAAACAGTAAAGGAGGAGCCAAAGCTCAGATTCCTAATTCCTTTAGGGCTGTTTTCTCTGGAGTGTTTGGCCCAAGAGAAAAGAAATGACAAGCTTTGGGTCCAGGGAAGACAAGCACATTAATACAAGACAAAAATAATATGAATTATACTGTGGGATGGTCTGTATGTCAAATGTGTTGCTGATTGGTCAATAAATAAATCACTGATTGGCCATTGGCTAGGCAGGAAGTATAGGCGGGACAAGGAGGAGAATAGAGCTGGGAAGTGGAAGGCTGAGGGGGAGACACTGCCAGCCGCCATCAGGACAAGGAAGATGTAAAGTACCGGTAAGCCACAAGCCACGTGGCAAGGTATAGATTAATAGAAATGGATTAATTTAAGCTGTAAGAACAGTTAGCAAGAAGCCTGCCATGGCCATACAGTTTGTAACCAATATAAGTCTCTGTGTTTACTTGATCGGGTTTGAGCGGCTTGGGACTGGCGGGTGAGAGAGATTTGTCCTGACTGTGGGCCAGGCAGGAAAACTCCAGCTACAAATGGCGCCCAACGTGGGGCAAGAGTTTCCACCTAAAACCTGAGAAAAAAGATTCTAAAACGGAGCTAAAAACAGTTCCTAATTGTCTCTCTCAAATGAGCGGCAGGCAGCTGCCGGTTTGAGCTACTGGCGGGTTGCTGGCGTGCACGCTCGACCTGCAGTATGGCGGGAATGAAGTCTCTGCAAATGGCACATTAAGCTGCATTGTGGATTTAGCCTTTGCTAGTACAAAACAAAAAAAGAGGTTTCTGAGCTACATGCTGCTTGGATAAAAGCATAGACCCATGATAGCTCCCAGAGCTGGCGGTAAGCATACTGCCGCCATGTTGGGAAGCTGAGGTGGACGGAGCCAGCAGCCACAGCTGCTACAGCTTAAAGCAATAGATTCACAATAAGACAGATTCAGATGTAATAGTTTAAAATGTGTGTAAAATATATGTAGTCTTAAAAGAGACAAAAAAAGGTGATATATACAGTATAGAAACAAATACATGGTTTTAAAAAAAATAAAGTCTTTAAAGAAACAGTAAAATTAATATAAAAAATAAGCCACGTAGAGATGACTATTACACAGAGAGTCTGGATTGTATTGTCTTTGGGATTCTTAACTACAGAGAGATATTTGATTGTAAAGAAAGCTGAGTTAAACCAGTATGTATATTTTAAAGATACTTTGACTTCAAAATTTAGAGGTAAGGATATGTTGCTTTGGAAAAGAGTCTCTTTTGTTTCCACTGAAAGCAAGAGGCTATGGATTTGTTCCAGAGTAAGATACATCAGGTTTGACCAGCCAAGACCCCCTGAAAGGTCTCCGATGACACCATGGCCCAGATGATCCAACATCCAGAACCGTTTCAAGACAACTGGCTCAGATGATACAGCCTCACGGACTACTCCATGATCCTAAAATTTTCTTTGTTTCCCCAGAAGATACAGCGCCCCCCTCCAGCAGGAAATAGTAAGAGAAACTACGCCCAAATTCCCAAATATACCAAGCTGACTTTGGAGATGTGTAAAGGTTAAAACCTTCCTTTTTAAGAAAAGAAAAGGGGAAGTACTGTGGGATGGTCTGTATGTCAAATGTGTTGCTGATTGGTCAATAAATAAATCACTGATTGGCCATTGGCTAGGCAGGAAGTATAGGCGGGACAAGGAGGAGAATAGAGCTGGGAAGTGGAAGGCTGAGGGGGAGACACTGCCAGCCGCCATCAGGACAAGGAAGATGTAAAGTACTGGTAAGCCACAAGCCACGTGGCAAGGTATAGATTAATAGAAATGGATTAATTTAAGCTGTAAGAACAGTTAGCAAGAAGCCTGCCACGGCCATACAGTTTGTAACCAATATAAGTCTCTGTGTTTACTTGATCGGGTTTGAGCGGCTTGGGACTGGCGGGTGAGAGAGATTTGTCCTGACTGTGGGCCAGGCAGGAAAACTCCAGCTACAAATTATGTGTTGAGTATTATTTATAATTTAGAAAGACCCTGTAGTGAGAGGCACATGAATAAAGTTTCTGTGCCAACTTTGAAACATATACCGTGTTTTGTATTAATAACATAATGGGGGCCACATGTTATTTGGCTAAAAACTCAATACAATTCATCTTCTATATCCATGGATTCCACATTCATGGGTTTAACTGGCTGCAAATGGAAATTGTATCTGTATTGAACTCATATAGACATTTTTCTTATCATTATTCTCTTAAAATATATAGCAACTCTTTGCCAAGCTATCTACTGTGTCAGGCACTGCATGGAACAGAAAGATGGTTTAAAGTATACACAAGAAGCTGGACACTATGGCACATGCCTGTGATCCCAACTCTCTGAAGGCTGAGACAAGAGGATGGCACGTTCTTTGCCAGCCTGGACTATCTACCAAGACCCTGTCTCAAAATAACAATGACAGTGACAATATATGAAAGTATGTATTTGAGTTACACCAAACACCCCATCATTTTACAAGAAAGACTTGAGTATTTTCAGATCTTAGTATCCTTGGGAAGTTTTGGAACAAATCCTTTTTGGATACCAAGAAATGTAACAACTGTATTTCTCGCTAACATTTTCCCCATGTTGCATCATTTAAGTGTCTCCACAATCAAACCTGGAAAACTCCTTTATACTCACCAATCAATTACTAACTTCAGGTATTAAAATGTCCAATTATAAAGTTTACACTTGATTCTCTTACACTGGTAGTTCTTTGCCAAAAATTTTAATCTTGTCTTTTGATTCTTTAAGAATGTTCAGTATGACATTTCAAAATAAATGTTGTGCTGGTGCATTATCCAGATTCATGGACGTCTATCCTCAGGGAATGTTATTTATTTGGGGTTTGGGCTTTACTGTCTGATTTCTGGTTTTGTGTGAATGCTGGGCATTGAATATGAAGAACTTTAGAACTAATTTTAAACTTTTAAATGGCATCCTCTTTCTCTAAGTCTGATGTCCTCTTGTTTCTAGCAGTAGCTAGGCCTGAGGTACCAGTCTGCTAAAGTCCCTGAAAGCCAATGATAGATGTGGTGTGCAGAGCTGGAGTTGAGTCTCTCTAAGACCTTCATATGGTTGGAAATGGTAGTCATCTCAGGCTTGAATTATTGTCTTCCTTCTGATCTTTGTATCACAGTAACTTACCACATTGACATTGTTCCAGAGTAGAACCAAAATAATTGTGAGAATCTTCCAGATGCCCATAATTTCGTGTGCAGTCATGCATTGCTTAATGATGAGGATGTATTCTGGAAAGGCATCATTAGGAGTGTGTTAGAGAATGTGTCATCAGGAGATTTCATCATTTAAGCATACTTTCACAAGCTAAGGCAGCTATGACACTATTATATAATCTTATGGGACCATTGCCATGCATGCGGCCTGTCATTGACTTAAACATCATTATATGACCCATGACTGCACTTAAATATTAGCACCATATGCCTAAGTATACATGACTTCTTACTTGGAGAGATTTAAAGCTATTTCTCTGAACATTATGAGCCATGGAGCCATGCAGCCAAAAGGCTCATTTTATAAAGGTCATAGTTTTCCTATTTTTTTCCTAATAGTTTTCAACAATATTACATCTAAGACTTTTTAAGGTAGCCTTGTCCACAGGGGACCTCCTAAGATCTGTTCATTTGCTAGCCTGACTTTGTCTCCACTGCCCGCCATGCTCTTCTCTCTTGGCCAACTCTTAGCTGCAATTCTGTTAAGGTGGCATAGAGAACCCAGACAAGGCTCATTCCCTGGGTCTTTTAGGATGCAATTACCATGATACAGTTATCATTCTCAAACGTAACCGCATTTTGTCCTTCACTACAGGCTTTCTACAGGAAGGTCAAAGAGCAAATCCTAAAGTACAAATCAGAAGGCAGACAACATGCTTCCTTCCACTCTTAGGAAAATAACAACACAGAAGTAACAATTAACGACATCTCACCGCATTGGTGACACAAGACAGACCTCCAGGCTTTCTTTCTAGAAAGTCTAAGAAGGTAGTTTTTGGTTCTTTGATTCTGAGAGAAACAATCAGGAAGTTGACTGGATATGCACATCTCTCTTTTTCAGCTTTCTTTTTTTTTTTTTGTCTCTTTGTGCCAGTTACTCTGGTGACTGTGACTTGTCCTTTTTTTTTTTTTTTTTTTTAGGCATGAGCAGAAACAGTGCACCCTTTCACTTTGTGGCTTGCTAAACAGTATCTGCATGAGGCCAAAAGGTAGAAATTGGTACCGGAGCAGGATGCAGACACTGTCACAGAGCACCAAGGGAAGAACGGCTTGGTGGAACAATGAATTGCTGTCTTTAAAACATCTTTGTGCTCTCAGAACTTGCCCAAGCAAAAGAGTAAGCATAGTTTTCCCAGGCTGTTGTAGCCAAACCTGTGCTGCTTTTTAAATCAAGCCATGGTTGGCACCTACCTCTGAGCAATGTGGAACTTACTGTAAAGGGCCCCATGTTTAGTTCATAAGGCTAGCCCTCTCTGAATGTGCATTTCAGGGGTGTGTCTGCAGAAGACTGGCTGCTGAGTCACTGCAGTCCGCACACTCTGAGCAATCGGCATAGGCTTGCTGGGGAGATGACAGCATCCCTCTTTGTGGCGGTACTCGGGGATGAGTAAACACTAAGATCTTGTTGTAGTTACAAATAAAAAGAAATGATCTCCATTTCTTCTTCTCCTTGAAGGTGTGTGTAAAAGGAGATTAAGTCCTTGCCCCCACCCTGGTAAAGACACACACACACACACACACACACACACACACACACACACACACACACACTTAAGGAGGCTCAGTGGAGCTTCCCTCTTCAGCTCTAAGAAGGAAAATCTAGCAGTTGCTAGACAACGTTCATTGCCAAGGAAACTTAAAGGTGAAGCGTGTGAAAATCTGCCTTTGCTAATGATTGTGTGTGACTCTCAGTTTGCTCACTCCAATCAGAGGATGGCCATTAGCCTTGTGACCCTCTTCAATGATTTCGTGTAATTTTCTATGATACTTAAATGACAATGATATGTTTAAAAAAAAATTACAGAACCTGTGTGGGATTTCCTGTTCAGAGGGTCATATACCCTCTCCCACATCATCTTGTCACTCATTACTTAGGTCTGCCAGAGCACGTGGATATCAACTTTTCCTTATACTCCAATAGAGCATCACTTGTTTCCTCTCTCAGGTTGTCTCAGTTCCTGCTCGCGAAAGCATTTTCAGTTCCCTCCTGTGTCCCTTTGACATCTTCACATCAGGGTCGAGACGATGTTCTTTGGTTGGCAGTTGCCGGGAGTACCTCTACATCCGGTAAGATGCTACAGAATCATCCTGTGCATTTCTGGCCTCAGTCCTAAAATTGACCATTTCTCCAAATAGTGTCGGTTCTTCTTACTGGACAATGATATCAGAAATCAAGGAAATACATCTAAGAATTGCATACACTTATCCACTAATACTGCCACATGTGTTTCGTCTGTGTCTGTTTTAAACCAACCACGACTACATCGTGCTGTCTCCAACTCTAACCTAGTTCCACCAGTATTGATCTAGTGTTTGCCTTTTTGTGGTCCATAACCTTCCACTCCGGTAGTGAAAACTGGCTTTTAATATTCCCCCAGCGGTTTGATTACTTATCCAGTTCCAATATATGTGTAAAATGGCCTCAAAATCAAGCTGCACTCCTAAGGGGTCTAATTACATCCACAGGGGTACAGTACTCCCTTGTCCTTTTAATCTTCTATTTTACACATATATCCACGGTTATTAGATTATTAGGTTATTAGACTTTCCCCCT